>NW_020825194.1:15797500-16137500 GCF_003286155.1 Drosophila erecta | reverse complement strand
AAATAAATTAAATGAAAACCGTGCGCTCTCACGTTTTTGCAAGAGATTTTTGGACGCTTACGCGTAGAAACATATCTAGAGTATGGAATTCTATTTTTAATAAGGCGCTCACGAAATTTGTATATTTAAATTTAGATAAATATGCGAGTGGCCAATTATCACAGGTGAGGAAATACAATTTCTTGACAGAAATTTGAATGTACCATGTTTAGTACTAGTGCACAATGTATTTACATTAATTAAATATTATATTCAATCTCAAAGTTTCCCACTGATGGTGTTACTTTCTAAAAAATAACAAATATATATTCCCACATATAAGCGTTCATTCACTCTATTTCCCCCGCTATCAGATGAGTAATCGGCAAACATTTTCACAACGCCTTGTTGGGCGCCATTCATTTGGTTTGCCACGACGCTTAGTTGGTCATCATTAATATAAAAATACACACGAATATATGTTAACAGTTGTGTATTATTTTTTGTCAAATTTTCGGCCCACATTAGCTGCCCAGCAGCTGATTGAATTGTGTTGGCCAGCAACAGCACAAATCTGCCAATTTGATGATACTGCAACAAATGTGCTGCCTGAAAATATTATTTATAAAAATCAGCGAAAAGCGCATATATTTGATTGTGGCAGCGTCTTCAGAAGCGGAGGCACCAGCCAACAGGCCAACCAGCCAGGCCACCACAAAAAACATCATACCAAGTCGGAGCACCGGGCCACCACCTTTTAAGGATGCGCCAAACAACGGAGGAGAATGCCGACGACAGCTTGACGTTGGCGGCGTGCGCGCTTGTTTGCCTTTCTGACAACCAGCCGCATCGCCAGCAGCTACGGGTGCGGATATTTCTACGGATATGAGTACGGGACACGATGAAAAATATTACGCATTCCAACACGGAAAAGCTCAAGTAGCCGTCTTTATCTGGCACGTCTTTATCTTAAAAACCTTTTCTTATATATAAGGGAACATTTATTAGCTATAAACTTAGACTCATTGACATACCACACATCATAATGGTACGCTTTTTCTCCCTGTGCAGCGGCATAGCAGACTGCATTACACGGTGTATTGCAAAGCTGTATTTTTAAATTGAATATTGTGCCAAGAAAATATTAATATATGAGCATATATTTATGAATCTCTTCAAGTGGTATTTCGATATTTTTAATGTTTAATTTGCATTTAATGCCTTTAATTCAATGCACATGTTTGGTTCAACAGGGCGTATGTGTGATCAATAAATAGATGCATTGTAAAGAATCCAATGTGCAACAGCTGCAGATGCTACATGGGGTTTTAAGATTTAATTTTAACTGAAATTGTTAACTATGGTATATATATTGCAATTCTTTCTCTAATCATGTACAACTTTAATATTATGCACTTTTTTTCGAGAAATTTTCCTTTTCTTTTCCTTTTTTTTAGACCGATAAACACATTTAAAGTAGCACAACTCAAAGGCAAAGACGCAGCAAGCAACCAGCAGAAGTCCTCCGGAAAAGGCGATGGCCCCGCGAAACTGATCAAAGGTGAGAGCCTTGAAAGGATCCTCCCGCACCCTTGTTATCTCCTCGTGGATCATGCGTCGCATGTCCAGATCGCGTGCCCACTTTTGCATATGACCCGATTCGATGATATGCTGAACCACCGGGTTGATCTGGTGCAGGAGATGGTACTTCTTCGGCAGTAGCATGGTAACCAAATAGACATACAGGGATTCTCGTCGATCGAAGCAGTAGAGACGATCCCGTTGGACTCGAGGATTGTAGAAGGAGTGCTGCCTGGAAACAGCAACGGCAATATGTTCGTGTTGAGCTGCATCATTTAGGCAGTCCACTAAATTGTAGCACATCTGAAACTTTTCGCGAATGTATTTGAAGATCTGAAAATGGATTCCCATTATTTTTGGATAAGGTTCCGTAATTTGAAATGGGGGTTACCAACCTCCCCATCCTTGTTCAGGTGTCTCACATTCTCGGAGGTGCCCATCACGGTCATTTTATTGCTATAGATCTCTTGCAGAGTGTGGATCTGATAGGAACTACGTGGAGTTGTCAGTGTGCTGATCAGAAAACTCTGATATGTATTGCTAAAGAAAAAGCCCATTAGAAAAGAAATCGCAAACAATTGCCTTAAAGTAAATGGAAAATCCTGTGCGGGAATGGCCTGGTTAAGCAAGATTCCCAACACCCTCAAGCAGATGGGGAAATATCCATTGAGATTTCGCAGTTTGAAGTCAGAGACGCGTTGAGCCAGCCAAACCACCAGAGAGCATGTGACCACAAAGATTCCGATCAGGAATCCAGCATCCGCATTGAAAGTGGCCACGAAATTGAAGAACCCATGTCTGCGCTTTGCCCTGGCCACACACCATGTGAGTTCGTCCTGGTGATAAGGAATGGAACTGGACACGAACTGACTGATGCTCGGGTCCTCATCTATTCCACCGATTAGCATCTCTATTTCACTGTGGTCAAGTGTAATAACATATGACATAAATTATATTTTGGGCAAATATTATTTTTCTTACCCATCGATCAGTTGCTGGAAAAGGTGGTACAAATTGCTGTTTTCGCCCTGCAATTCGATGGTAACGTGCAGGCGTTCGGCGATGGTCTGCACCATTTGGTACTCGATTCCACTCAACTTGAACTTTTCACCAGACTCAGTTTCAGTGCCTAAAATGGCTCCATCACCGTCCTCCTCTGGATCAGCATAGCTCTCATCGTCCGCTTCCCCATAATTTGGAGATGTGTCGTTGTAGTCATCTCCATCCCCATGCAAGCCGTAGTAGTAGTCAACGGGCTGCTCCTCGCTGTTGCGAAAGATATAGGGTTCCCATGGACGAAACGATGCTGTGAGAGGACATCCACTGAGATCGCGGGGGAATTTATCCTCGAACTTCGCCTGAAAAAATTCCTCAATAGTGGCTGCCGGCTTAGAGAAATTGAAACTCAAATCATTCTCTAGTTCATCGACATCTGTTGTATTGTTAGGGGACTCATCAGCGTTATCCTTGTTATTAGAATCATTTCGGCTATCGTAGTTTGATTCAGGAGATACACTTGTACTTACAAGTGCATTTTCAGAATAATCATTGGTAGGCGTAACATATTTCCTTACCAAGTTTTCTATTGTTTTAATAGATTTATAAAACCTAGTTGCATCCACATTTTCATCATAATTCTCTTGGCTTGGTGACATATTTTCAACAGTTACAGTTTCTCCCGTGTTTATATTATTCTCCTTAACTTCATGACTAGTATTAGCCTGTGAACTTTCCTCAAACTGTTCACCACTTTCCTGGTCTCCATCTCCCTCCTCCTGGTATCCATCTCCCTCCTCTCCATCATTTTCGTCCTCGATCTCCGTTTCTTCACTCGGATAATCGCAGGCATCCAGTAATTCCACAGATATCACGCGATTACCACAATTATTGTCTGGATGGTAGGGAAATACGGTTTTGCCGTAGTAAACTTGGTTTTCCTCGCTCTGCCCTATAACATTCACATTGAAGATCCTCTTGTTAATAAAGGTCAGAAGAAGTTCCACCATTAGGTCAGTCATCTCCTCGTCCGTTTCCTCCAAACTGGCCAAATAGACGACGAACTGGGCCAGAGGATTCCAGTTGACCATGCCTTTCCAGTGCTCGAATACCTCATCTAGGTCCTCATCTTCCAGGCTCTCCACAATGAGGAAATAGCACTGTGGCTTCTCGTTCATAAGAAAATTCGATGTGGAAGGACCCTCCCTGGAGTTGGTTATCACAAGGCTCCAAGGATACTTCTCATAATTGTTCATACCTCTTAGAAACTGCCCTTCGATATTGGGCAACTGATAATTACGATTGAAGCAGAGTACTGAGCCGGAGAGTCCATCCCCAGAATCAAAATATTTCCGCAGCAATGCCAGGGTGCAAGCTTCCAGTCCCTTATCCTCCGTTGGAACCTTCATCAGATTTATTCCGAATCCGTGGACTCCGGAATGCTGACTCGAGAGCAACAGCAAGGCTGCCAACCAAAATCGTTGCTCAGGTGTGGACATGCCGCAAACGAATGACTGAGCCACGCCCATTTACCACGCCCACTTAGGGCAGGCAACGCACTCCCAGCCCCCAAGGGAACGGACTTGGGTATTATACCGCAATTATGTTAATTTTCAATCTCCGGACTTATTCGAGCCCCTCGGCCGCGACTGTTGGGCATGAATAATAGTTTTCCCCTCATTCAGTTCGGTCTGTTTGTTTAGGCCACGTTTTTATGGCCCCGCCATAAGCGCCGAAGCTCCAGTTGAATTGCGACAAGTCTTATCTGAAATCTCTCTGAACCAATATACCACAATTCCTGCAACTCAAGTTAGATGAACTCAGTGCTAGCACTTTAGCTTTTCGGTTGGAAAATTATTGGTGCAATATACAAGGTATACAAAAAATGCGCCAAGCTATGAAAGTAATTTTGATTTATTTTGTAGTTTGAATTAATACAAAAGGGTAAGCCTTTTAGCTTTTCGTTCTAACTTTCTTTGGAAGTACCGACAAGAAATCAAACCAATTTCCTAGATGCATTGTACAGCACTGACTATACTTTGACTATTTCTTACCACGGTCGGGTAGAGTCTTACCCATTTGACAATAAATACAAATCGCGGGAACAACAAGGCCTGACATTTTGAAATCATAAATTATATCATATCCACTGTATGTAAATGAAAAAAAAAATAGTAAATAAAGCGCGTGTGCATAAAAAACAAAATAGACGACCACATGCAATTGAATTGCAAAATCTTGGTGGTCACCAGATATTGATCCAGCAAATTGGCCTCATTTTTATTTATCGCTTGGCCAGCACCATATTTCAAAAACGCACGATTTTTATGGCTTGCATTGTGCAAGAGGTACCATTTTCAATTTTCATATTCGTCAATTAATAGCCAGCAGTAAACGTTGAACACTTTTATTGCTCACACCTTCACAAACATTAAAACCAATCAGTTCTTAATCGGAACTATCTGAAACACTAAAACACCACAGTTAGCCAATCAATACTCAATTATTGCAAGATTGTTGCTAATACTGTGTCTATAAGTTACAGAAGTTGAATAATCAGGCAGTTTTGTTTCCATGGCCGGTGGTAAAAGTTGGGCCAGCTTTAAATTCTGTGGTCATGAGCTACAAAGTATGTTAAGTATGTAGAATATTTGAAATGCGTTAAGCGGGCGAGTAATTCCACTAAGATAAGCCACTTGCTATGTCTCATCTCTGATCTTAAATTAATAATAAATTACATTATTTCAAATGGCTCTGTATGTACCACAAAAAAAGAACCATAAAAATCACTTGCCTAGTCGGTATGGTAATTTGTTAAAACATATTTGTGTCTGCAGCACAAAAGGAACTAGACTTGTTTTTTACTTTCGAATGTAGATTGCGGATTATTGAATAAGTACATAAATTTAGAATGCGGCCGAGTAAATGAGTACATAAATTTAATATATTTTTCTTACTCTCTTAAACCACGACCACTTTTTGTTGCGTGAATATGCTAAACCAGGATTTAAGTATTTCAAGTGATATTAATATTTTAAAGTCATTACTTTAATAATTTGCTCTCCAATTGGTACTGTGACCACCCAATCATTAAGCTACTATTTGTATATATCATGAACAAACCTTTCAGTGACTCATTTGACAAAAGGTATTCGAATTTCGTTATGCCACAAGCGTGCATTTCGGGCAATTTATTAGCTTGACGTTTGAAAACAAAGCCGGCATGCATGTCCGGCGCACTTCAACCCCTCTGTCTCCATAATGGATATAGTATATCGGATCAGTCTGGTCTGCCATACTTCGCATTGGCCACAGGCGTCAAACTCAGAGTCAGTTGCAGCACTTTTGGCATGGGGCTGACCTTCGCCAAGAGAATAGAAACTGCGATCATAACTGCACCTAAAAAAAAGATCATTATCGAACATGTAGAGATGGAAAAGAAAGTAAATATATTATGAAAGCATAGCTTTGCAAAAATATTAATCACCAAATATCAAAAAACTATTTCAGCTTCAATATGGCACATCATTTTTCATTCAGTAAAATCTTAAATGACCCTCATTTATTTATTTCTGTGTGCATATGGGTAACTGGTGACCACACATACTTCAAGACTGATTTATTAAGCTTATAGTTGAAGTAATAATAACTCTCCAGCCGCAGTGCTCGAATTTTATTGGAGGATATTGATAATCCAGTGGTATTCACAATCGGCGGAAAACGAAAGTATGCGCCACAAAAATAACACGAAACAATTGTGGCTGTATATCTGTGAGTGTCTGTGGGAAACCGAAACCGGCTGTTGGCACACCCTCTGCGGAGGTGGAGCCTTCAAGCCACATTGGCCTAATTGGTATAAATGCAGACCATTACGGAAAACCAAGAGGCAAGCACTTAAGCAGGCCTATTAAAATCGCTTTAGAATTAGTGCTGATCGCGATATTAGTTGATTGGGTTCCGTCGCCTGGAATGCTTGGCCTAAAAGGTCCCAGACCTATCCAAGTGCCCGAAATGTTTACCGAATCCACCAACTTCGTCAAGACCTTGTCGCCGATGACAGAGCCAGTAATGAAACTGTCAACGGGTGACAAGAGCTGCCTCCGTCCACCTAGATTGATTCAATTAAACTCACATTTGTGCGCACAGAATGCGCAAATGAAGCAATTGCACGTTGACGATGACAAGGCATTTGGAGAATTTGAAACCAGCGGATAGCCAGAAAGCCTTAATTTGAAACATATTTAAAGTTCATTTCGTAATGGACACAATGAGAGGAGTTATGTAGGTTATTATTTTGCTTTAAGGTACATGGAGAACAGAGTTCGACACATTTTGATTAAACACAATTTTAGTTTTGCTACATTTTTTGTTATAACGTACATTATTGAAGTAAAATTATTAAAAATTAATAAGTAAAATCCATTAAAATCTGTTTTTGTATTCTAATGTTTGTTTAATTTTGCATTTTTCCCGGTGTGCAGACTTAGGCCACCGTATGGCGATGCGGCTATTAATCTTCAGGTGTTCCAGTGTTCCAGTATTCAAGTGTTCATCGTCACCGAGTCATATGGAGCGAGTGGCAAGCAGACCTGTCGCTGATTTTGTTTCTCCGCGGATTGGTTACTTTCGAAACGGCCAAGCCAAAACGCCTAATGAGCATCGGTCCAGGGCGTTGTTGTGAAAGGAAACTCATGATAGTTGTGATAGTTTTGATAGCTTTGATAGCCGCGAATCGCCCCGGGATAGGCACAAGCCGCCTACGTTTCCGCCCGGCTCGCATGTCGTAACATCTGAATCGGATCGGATCAGATCGGATTGGATTACCCGGTTATATCACTGCATGCTGGCCATATCGGCTGACATTGGCCACAGCCTTGAACCGGCGTGGTTAGAACCGGTACTACATAAACGTTTATTTAGATCGTAACTTGGTATTAGCTTGGGTCCAAGTGTTCTCCGAAAATACCTCAATTAAGAAAGTGAGCCAGTGACAAAGTGAATGTCGATTGGGCTTGGCCCATTAGCATGTGTTAATGAAAGTAATTATCAATGATAATGCCCCAAGCAGCAGTACTCATCCACGCATTGGTTATTTCGAGAGCAAATAAACGAACACCGTGTGTCACAATGCAAACAAATGCCAAATCGAGGCACTTAATGCTAACTTGGCTAATTCTGCCCGCAAACCAGTTTCGATATAGCGGCTGCAGTCACCTTTTTTGCATAACCCCTTTTAAGTGGGGCTTTTCACGATTTTTTTCCTTCTTTTGGATTAGCGCACAGTCGACGAAAATTGTCGGCAGAGAACATTTTGGTGGGTTTTCAATTTGGGGCACCCGGGCCCCGAAAATTCAAATCGTTTGGTATACTTTCCATTTTCAAATGGGTGCAAGCAAGTTGGTCCCTCAAACGAGCCGGCTCTTTGGTCTCATGGGCTTTCACTGGCTCCGATATTGGTCAAATGTAAATGGGTTCCTGCCAACATGTTATGAAACTCGAATCCAGTTCAGCTCAGTTGGACAACTCCGTTGGAAATCGAGTCTGTGTGTGCTAAGCTCTAGCACCTGTCCTGCATTTGCCACTAGCGGAACGAAAAGGTACTGGGTACATTTTATTTATAATTAAATGCAGTCAACAGCACGCGGAATTCGAATGAGACACAATCACTTATTAATCTCCGAGAATTTAAATATAGCTTAGTATCAAAACTGAGAAGAAAATCCAGTCTGTGTTCGCTGAAATTAATAAATAAAATAAATATAAAAGGGTGTAATATAAATCACTTATTTGACTGGCCAATTACTTATCAACTCTGGGGGCTCTGAAAATGTAAATAATGCTTGCAATAGCTTGAAAATCCAGTTAAGAAGCTAGTTTAAACTAACAAATAGGGACATGTTTTAAGTTAGCCAATTCATGGGGATATATAAATCTTAAATTCAAGTAAACAATTACTGAAAATTTAAATGCAGCATTGTATATTCCAAAAAAATCAATAAAACTAAATTCATTTGAGCTGAACTGGCCTTTCGAACTGGTTGTGGTATTTTAATTGCCACTCCAGTACATTTAATTTATAACTGTCTGTTTACCTTAAATTCCGACGCATCACCATGCGGTACAATGGACTCTCCATTCACAAAAACAGCCGCTGATATGCTGATACAAACGCCGAAATTCACCAAATGCGAAAATAAAACCGAATAAGTTATTTATTGGCAAGGCGATAATGAACTTGTAAAAAGAGTTCAGCCCAAATAACAACTGAATTACAACAATTGGCCGTCGCGTTGGCAGCACTCATAACTTGCAGACTTTAATGCAAATTTGCGGAAACTGGCACCACGGAGCGTATGAGTGATGTGTCCCCAGCAGAAAAGCTGCTCTGAATGTCCGCCCATCGAGTATAAGAGTTGCACTGCAGCAGGAGCCGACCAGGTTGATAGGTTGTTAGGCCAATATAAAGTAACAAGCAACCCACTCTTATAAAATTCGGTGCGCCTGGCAAACGGAACGCAGTCGCAAAACGGCAACCGCTACGCTCGGACGTGTCGCGCGATCAGTAAAGAGCAAAAGACCAGAAATTTAGGATTAAGTAAAATATAACAGCCACTACTCAACAACCAGCGGCAGCAAGCTCAAAGTGTATCAAATGTAAGCAAATGCCAGATGAAGCACAAATTGCCTCGGCCACAAAACAAAAGACTTAGGCAACGAACGCGACGATAGCTGCCACTTCGCGAAGTGCGGTTTCCAACGGTTAAAGTGCAAATTGCCGTGCATTTAGTTAACTACTCGACTGCAGCTTGTGAGGCGTTGCCAATGCCACTCTCACCGTTTGAATTCCGAATCAAAAAATAACACATATAGAGCCCATCTAACTTAATTGGCAAATCAATAGCCGAAGCCAAGGGTATGCTGTTGCACATTGTAAATTATTAGCCAAATGCGCCAATCGCGTGTGTCAGTGTGTTTTAGTTTGTGGCCAAAAGAAGCCGCTGCGGCCGGAGAACGGAACTGTGTTAATTAAGTTTTGTTGGCAAACGCATTTTTGTTTAGTTCGGTTTTTGGGCCCAATTAAAATCGATCGCTGCCGCAAAGTGCAGCCACTCTACGTGACTGCCGACTTATACTGGATTTATGACCGCATATCAATGTGCATATATCTGCTGGCTCTAAGGAAGCTGTTACGACGACCTTTTCCGTAGTTGGCAAAATAAAAAAATTCACAAGCAGGTGTTAATCAACCTTCGACAAGCATGCATCCGTTCAACTCCGCAGCGGTTTTGTGTTTTATGAGAACACCAAAATTGGGCGATTCAAATAGGATCAAAGTAAAGTAGTACAACTCAATTGAAATTAAAGATTTTCGGTCTCATGTCCATTGTGGAACGCGTGAGAATTCGCCAAGCGACAAGGTGCAAAACATTGTAACATTGTGATTCAGATAAGGCAACACACCATCCAATCGCATAGTCGTAGTGTGCAGTACTAGTTGGTGCAACTAGGTTGAAGTTATTTTTTCTTAATCGGCCTCTGGCGTCCAATGGGGGAACAACACTTTTCGTTGCGTCACGTTTGGCTATGGAGATGTCTCAAAGGGACTCCATTAATTAATGTGCTGTCCAAATCTGGCCCACAAAGTCTGGCATGCCTTTTATTAGCCCAATTGTCTACACACAGATTTATGCTCCCAATGAATAATGTAAATAATATTAGGCCTTTGTCTAAAAGTTTCTTTAGGCCGAAGTTTTTATAATGTTTTTCATTGATTTATATGTTTAGGGCTGTAATATATTTTATGCCCATTTGAATGCCCATTACTAGTAGAGTAAAAGGGTATACTATATTCGTTGAAAAGTATGTAACAGCTAAAAGGAAGGGTTTCCGACCCCCTAAGTACATTATATATTCTGGATAAGGAATGTGAAGCATAAGATCAAATTGGTTCACAATAGTTAACCGTTTTGGACTATGATATAACGAAATTCTTACATATTTACAATCAGTAGTCCCTTATCATTGAATAAAAGTGCACGTCTAAAGAGGAAAAACAAGCCATTTTAAAAGGTTACTGAGCCAAACATTTTATTAAACTGCTACATCGTAGTTAATAATTCGGCCAAGAGGTTTCTATCGTGCAGCCAAGTTGTTTTCAGCATACGCTTTCAAACCATTTCGTGCTGAAAGTTAATGGACAAATTAAACGAAAATTAAGCGAAATTTCATTGGGCTGCCATAGCTCATCATCGTGGATGGCTATTAAGCGAAATGCGCACTTTAGCCAAAAAAACCAACAACATTTAATAACATGTAATATAAAAAACAAGTGGCTTGGGGTTTTGAGGCTTGTAGCTCTTGTCTTGTAAACTTTTTGTAAGCAGTTTGTTCCGCTTGCCGCCCAGTGAGCCCAATACACTGGTGACAAAAACGCCAGTCGAGTTTTCATCTTCACATTTCTTCTCTGAATTTTGTTGTGTTGTGGCTTTGGGAAACTGCCTGAGTTTCCGCTCGATGTTGCACAAGTGTTATGTAAAGTGCACAGGTGCGCAGAAATAAATCTATTTTACGCATGTTGCGCCGGAATTAGCCTTGACTTTTTACTCTCTGTTTTTTGTACACCATCAAATGCCAGTTGCCAGCTTGGAAGTTACAAAAATTCAATTATCTTCAACTGCTTATCGTGGCACGCGCCAATGAAAGTTTCATGCAGCACGTTGGCCATGTTTCTCTGCAATTTGCCAGATTCAAACGAGTCTGGGAGTTGTCTCCGCATTTAATAGTATATGATTTGAGCGAAATCAGCGACAACTGCCCACAGCCAATCGGCCAAAATATTCAAATGCCTCTGACCAGTGGATAGCAAATTAAAGTGTCAGTTCCTTATGTCTCCGCACTAACCAAAACTTGCTGAGCAATTAAAAAAATGCATACGCTTTGTTGTTACACTGCGACAAATCGAGTCAATAATATAAGATTGATTTGGGATATAATATAAATAGTTTAATTGCAATAGTATAACAAAATATCTGCATTTTTATTAGTGCATCTCTTGCAACTGAACATTGAGTTCGTGTATGCGAGTGGGATACGACTGGCGTGAGAAATAAAAGCACGCCGCAGATGCAAGCGCAAGTATCTGATGGATACGGACACTTCAATCCGGACTGACCCGGCTGCATTGCGAACTCATTTGAATACAATCGCCAAGCCCACTCGTCATTTTGCAGTCTGCACTCCACAATCCGCAATCCACATACCGGCATCGGCACCGGAATTCGCACATTTACATGTAATATGTATCACCGTCAATATCTTTTTCTACATTTGGTTAGAAAGGCTTCTGATATGACAGCGAACTAACCTTATTGGTTTCATTTAAACTGAGTGAATTGGCTGGGAATTTCATTAAATAGTTTACGGCATTGTATGTAGATTGTAACTCACCAATTAAAAATGCATCGTCTGCAAATGCTTTAATGCACTTGCTAATCGTTTGAAGCTAATTCATTCAACAGCACGATCCAGGGTTTCTGGTACTTCACCTATTGATTATGCATTTACTGCGTGTAGTTTTCAAAGTTTTTACACTACAAATAAAAATTCATAAATTAAAATAAAAGTCGGAATGTGATTAAAAAAATAGTATTTTTCACGATGTTCTTAATCAAATGTAGACCATATTCAAAGCCATTTATAGAAACAATATCTTCAATTGATGTAATGTTTCATATTCATTAAGGTTTTCGAAGGGTAAGGTATTTATTCAAGTACAAAACAATTTTCCATAAGATGCAATTTTTATGTTGGGAAAATTTCTGATTCCGATTTCCTCCCATGACGATTGTCCGGAAATAGAAATGATAGATAAACCCCAGCAAACGCTGAATTGCGCCAGTTAAAATTCTGGACTTGCAGTGGCTGCAACTCCAAGTAATTCTGTTTGATTGCTCTCTTTGCTATATTTTGCAGACCTCCTCTTGCCATGATTCGCATCCTAGTTGGAGTGATCTGTGTGGTCCTTTGGTCGCCGGTTAGCCAGGCTCTAACCCCTGGCTTGCAGGTGGCCAAGCAGTGGAAACTCCATCGCTTTAACTTCGAACCTCAGGCTCCGGTCTCCGATCCGAATTTCTACAATCCTCAAAATGTTCTTATCACGGGCTTGGCTGTTACGGATGACCGGATATTTGTGGCCACACCAAAGCTCTTCTCGGGAGTACCCTCGACTGTGAGTTGGGTTTCCAAGGCCCAGTTCGGGGATTCCCCCACCCTGAACGCCTACCCGGATTGGTCCTTCTCCAACACAGGACGCAGTGACTTCAATTGCAGCGATCTCATCCTGACTTCGGTTTACCGCCTGCGTGTGGATTCCTGCAACCGCATTTGGCTGCTGGATGCCGGAATATCGCGATCCCTGGAGGATTACGAAATCACCTGCCCGCCAAAGATCCTGGTCGTGGATTTGGCAACGGATCGAGTTGTAAGACGTATTGATTTCCCCCCGGAGGTCCTGCGGGGAGAGTCCCTGTTCACCAACATGGTGATTGATGAGACGACGGCCAAGGGATGCGATGATGTGTTCGTCTACATCACTGACACCGTGGAGCCGGGAATTATAGTGTACGACAGTGGAAAGGATGTCACCTGGCGGGTATCCCACCCAGCCATGTATCCTGATCCGGATTTTGCACAGTCCGAGATTCATGAGCATCGCTTTGTCCTGATGGACGGAGTGGTCGGCTTGGCTTTCGATGAGCGTACCGGTGTGGTTTACTTCCAGCCTTTGGCCACTGATAGGTGAGTCATCTATTAATAGAAACAATTTGATAGGTAATTCAATCGTTAGGTAGAAAACCAACCAGTACATTCAGCCGCAAATTACCCTCAAAATACAAAAAAAAATACCTTTATTGACTTGAGGTAATTGGTCACGTAACTTAAGGAAGGTATGATTAGCTATAATGCCTTACATTGCCTTTTAAGTTTCAATGCTAGGTTAACTGTTGAAATAATGAACATTAAATTAATTCGAATAACTTCCAGTTATGTTGGGCACAAACTAAAATCTATATATGGCCGGAGATTATTTAAAAATAAATAGGTTGCTTTGTTAAATATAACTATAAATATTATTGAATACTATGAGTGCTTTGATGATTAGGTTTTCCGAATCAAAAATAGTAATAATAGCTAATGTTGTCTTTTTATTTTCCAGAGTTTTCTCCGTGCACAAGAACGTCCTGCGTGCGGGTCCTTTGCCAGATGGCAAAATGCTGGATGTGAAACTGGTGGGCAAGAAGAGCTCCCAAGGCATTGGCCTCGCCGTATCCCCGTTCGACAGCAGCCTGATCTTCAGTCCACTGACTGAAACAGCCATCGCCTCGTGGAATCCAACGACAAACCAGCAATCGGTGCTGACTTTCGATCGCGATCAGTTGCAGTTTGTGGCGGATATCACCACCACAAAATCGGAGCCGGGTGTTATCTATGCCATATCCTCGAAGTTCCATCGCTTCTTCCTAAAGAACCTGAATCCCAGTGAGTTTAACAATCGCATTGTCAGGCTGGAGCTGCCCGCTGGTAACTCGCTGCTGGGTCATCGAGTCGCCCTACCCGCACCGCCCACTCACAATAGTTTGTTGAACTACGGCATTTACAATACCCACGGTCAGGCCTCGACGAATGCCCTGCAAACGTACTTCACCAGTCCGGCGCTGACCACGCCCTTTACCACCAAATCGACCCTTAAGTTCGAGACCGGCGGCAGTCTCAACTATGCTCCTCGCAATCCTTTCACCGCTCTGAATCAGGGAGAGGCCTTCCCGCCCAGCAAGGCGACCAGGGACAACTCCCAGCGATCCTATTTGGACACTCTAGCTGGCACCACCGCTCCGGCGGCCACCGCCCGAGTGGTTTCGGTGCCACCCACCGTCTTCAGCGGCCGTCATAGTGGCTACTACTATCAGCGATCCACGAGGTCGGTAAATCAGCAGTGAAAGACAACTCTGCGTATACGCAATGCTCCAGCAGCTGATGTAAATATAAAATGTAAATTCAATAAATTATTTTAATGACATATCTGCTTCTGTGTATTGAATGCGACCATTTACTGAGTGATTTGTACAACAAATATGCTGTGGAGCTATATAACGAAAAGTTTGAGTTGTAACTTCCTATTGGAAATTTGATATATTATCATGGATTCAAAGTTCAAAAACGAACTCATCTGTATAAAACCCGTATTCCGGAAATGTATAGATGGTAAATTAGCCGCTTTTAACTTATATCTCCAACAAATATTATTTATAGTTTCTCTTCTCCAGCAAGAAAGCTACAAAGTCTGATTAATGCTGGCAATAAAGCATACTATTACATTTTACTTTCAAACCAATTAATTAAACATTAATATCGGCGGCGACACTTTTCCGAGGATTATTTTCGCATTAATATGCATTGAATGGCAGTGTCACAGCTCAGGCGATTAGCGAAGACATTAGCTATAAAGTCGGAACGAGTCTGCAACAGGTGGCAAATTAGTGTGATAACACATATACCAAATGAGGAACACGGCATTAGAGATTGCCTGCATTGGATACTCTGGCTAGGTGATAGCCCAACTTCCGGCAGTTACTCCACGCATCGTTGGCTATAAATATTACTTAATTTTGAAAATAAAAATTTCGTTCATTAGCACTTTTCTCGAGTGGAAGGCAAAGTAGAGTAAGGTTAAATTAAATGTTCGAAGAAGAATATGAAACTTAATTTTTTGCTAAACCCAAATACGAATTTAGCGACCAGTTCGGGTATTCTGTTTTAAATGCCATTCATAATTTGTGGCTAAAACCGGTTGATTGGCAGGCGTCGGTGGGATAAGATATAATCGCCCGCTCCACGCAGTAATTGATAAAAAAAACAAGATACAAATTGCACAGGGGCAAGGTGGACAGATCTGCGATATTTGCATGCAGGCAGGTGTGTGGGATTGGTTAATTAATTATGAATGTGATTTTGGGCAATCAATTGAGGCACTTTCTAATTGAATTTAAATATATTACACGCTTGTATTAGCCATGCAGTACTGTTATTGCATTTTAAATACTTCCCAATTAGTTTACAAACTTATCCGAAAATATATAACTGGTTTCATTGATACATTACTTTTTAGCACTTCATTTTATCTGCACTTCCTTACGATGTTTAGCTAACTTGCATGATTATTACAAACCTGATACAAAATCATAAAATATATATTTCAGAAAAAGTTTGCTAATTTTATTATTGCATTGGATTATAAAAAATAGTTGAGTTCCCCGACTATCAGATACCCGTTACTCAGCTAGTGAAATTGCGAACAAGAAATTTCAACGTTTTCTGGAATATCGGTGGAACGAAAAAAAACTTTAAAATTTGTTAATAGTGTGGGCTTGGCAAAAAGTTTGTTGCAAATCTATAGAAAATTACAAGATATATAAAAAAGTGTAAAAATACCACAACATTTTTCAGATCGACTCGGCTATTGATCCTGATCAAGAATAAATATACTTTATATGGTCGGAAACGTTTCCTTCTGCCTTTTACAAACTTTTAAACGAATCTCGCATACCCTTTTACTCTACAAAAAAATTATATTAAAAACAATTTCTTAATTTGAATGCAGATTTTTTGAGAATTGCGCCAGAAACATTTGGAGGTATGCCACTTCAAAATACGATTAAGTTAAGTTGAGTTATGGAGTTCTACATCATAACATCAAAAAAATTAAAAAAAAAAAATAAATTTCTAAATTTGAATGCAGATTTTCAGAGAATGGCGCCAGAAACATTTAGAGGTATGCCACTTCAAAATCCGATTAAGATAAGTTACTCAAAGTTACTGAGATCGAGGCGTTCATACGGACAGACGGACGAACGGACTCAGCTATTGATGCTGATCAAGAATATACATATATACTTTATATGGTCGGAAACGATTCCTTCTGCCTGTTACATACTTGTCAACGAATCTAGTATACCCTTTTATTATATAACGGGTATAAATATAAAGGAAAAGTGAGTAAAGAGTTCGAACCCGTAAAGATTTTATAGCTTTGCGCTCATTTAAATTGAATGCATAACCCCGTCCATAAAGCTTTGTTTAAATATTATGATCCCCAAACGAAAAAGATTGTATAAAGCGACCAAAGTGGACAGATAGTCCAAGTGGACAAATTGATTTTTGATTAATTAAACAAATTAAGCCTAGTTACCGTCCAAAGCACAGTCGTTGCACTCAACAGACACAAACGAGGCGTGAAACAACAGCCAAACAAGTTTTTTGCCACATTTAATGAGTTTATTTCTCCATTTTAGTGGTTTGTGGAATAATTCTCAGTGGCGCGCGCCTCCGCCACTTTAGTTTTGCATATAGAAGGCAATAGGCCATTCTGATCATAAAGCCATAAGCACCCAATGATTTATTTATTGGGAATATGTGTTCATTTAGCATGTTTAAGATTATTGTGTGCGATATCGTGCTTCCGAAAATATCAAAGTCATTCAGGCAATTAAGTTTTACTTGCAGTGCCAATTTTAATTTGCTTTTTTCGGTTGCCGCGGCGTCTAGCGTAGTAATAATACTTTATCCAAAAATTTTGCTTTTGATGTAAACACTATGGACTCAGGTATTTCTTATTTTATTTTTAAAGCTTGGAATAAAAAATATATAAATACATGTTTCCCATAAGCTTATGCGTTATGCATCTATACAATTTTAGTACCTGAATTTTCATTTAATTTATTATTCTAAGTTAGGTTCTTCTATAAGTAAGTGTACTGGTAGTTCACATCTTAAGGAACCCATTAACTATAAAGTCCACCGACTGAATCACGGCATTTCGATATTCATACGCTTGGTTAGCAAGACAGGTGATAACAGCTTTGACATAAATCAGTCCCTGACTAGTTCGGGTTTTTTTCAATGTCAACACATTAAATCTCTTTTGTGTCTGTTGAATTCTGTTTAAGCTATGTTTGCATCTCAACTATTAAGTTATGTGATTTTTTATAGCCTAATAAATACTTAGCCATTTGAAAACTAGTTCACTTAATTTGCATTATGACATATTGATAAACGAAATACCACTGCAAATTTAAGTTACTACTTAGTTATTTTTAAAATCGCCTATTTATATATTTCATCAATAAACATTTAAACAGCGAAATACCCGCAGCAAGGGTAAGACAACAAAAAATGAGACTCCAGGAAAATGAGCATATATAATATATGAGCACCAAGCAGATTCAAAATACAATTTAAAAACCAGTTGGAACAAGTAAGATATCTTGAAATGGCTTCTGGTTTTGTTGTCTCCCAATTTCGCATGGTTTTTGGAGTGCGATGGTTTAGTATAATGGCAAAAGCCCCCGCGTAAGGATCTCCCATCGTGCCAAATAGCTCTTAAAATGTAAGACGTGAAAACACTAAAAAGTTGACAAAACTCAGTGATAGCAATGATGTTTGATCCTAGGCTCATTCTAGCCCTTGCTGTGTGGATCGCTTACCCGAATCATTGCCTGGGTCAGTACCACATTAATCCTCCCAAGACCATCTTTCCGGACTTGGAGCTTCCCTCGGATCATAAGCATACAGCCACAGTTTTTGAATGGAAGAATCTGCAGTACGGCTTCCCCAGTGAACAAGAGCGGGAGCAGCTGATCCGAGATGGTCGCTATAATCCGGATAGTCCCATACCCATTGACATCGACGTTTATTACCCACGTAAGCATCACACAAGAGTATTGCGGGAGTCACAGATATACTTGTATTCATTTTTTACGTTGAATAATCAATTAGTAACATCTGTGTAGCCAAAGCCGCTGTCAGCCAAAAAATTTGCATTTTGAAAAGGCACAGTTAACTTAACAAGTCGATTACAGATTATATTAATTACTAAACTGGGAATAAATGTTCAATATTTTTTCAATAAGAAGAATAGGAATAGGTATAGGTCCTTTTATAATACTATTTGTTTTACAATGTTAATGCTGATGACCTTGTACTCTAAATACTCTTCACTTCATTTTCCAGCTAATGGCAGTCCACCTCGTCACTTTGTGACGTCACCCCGCTTTGGACAGGGAGTTCCCTTTTCCCTGGCCTACGTCACCAATGTGCAGCGGGAGAACGGAAGTGAAATCCAGGCCTATCCCAGCTACCAGTGGCACAGCAGCCACGGAGCGAACTGCGATGGTCTAACGTCGGTGTACCGGATTCACATCGATGCCTGTGGTCAGATGTGGGTCCTGGACAGCGGGGAAATAGAGTTCGTGCAGCACTGCGCCCCACAGGTTGTGGTCTTTGACTTGGCCACCAATCAGTTGATCCATAGGTATCGTCTGCCCGAAACATCCTACAAGGCGAAGGTCAGTAGATTCGTGAATATATTTGCAGACATCAGGGATCCACCGCCCAGTGGGCAGTGCAAGGATGTGTTTGCCTATCTGGCGGATCCCACCAGCAAGGCCATAGTGGTGTACGATGTCGTGGGCCAGAGCTCCTGGCGCATCGAGAACAAATTCACCTATCCGGATGCCAGGTTCGGAACGCACTCGGTGGCTGGTGAGAGTTTCGAGCTGCTCGATGGACCTCTGGCTTTGGCGGTGACTCCTTTGGGACTGGGACTGCGCCGCCATCTGATTTTTCACGCGCTGTCCAACGAACTGGAGCTGGCCATTCCGTTGGATATCCTGAATAATGCCACCAACTGGCAAAAGGGCTTCAGCTCCTCCCTGTCAGACTTCGTTACCTTGGGTAGAAGAGGGGTTCAGTGCGCCACACATGCGATAAGCAGACAGGGATTCTGGTTCTGCGGCTTCCTGGAGCCCATCGGCATTTTCGGCTGGGACATACGAAGGCCCTACGATCGGGGAAACGTCCAGCCACTTGCTCTAAATCCGGTTACACTGCAATTCGTGAGTGGCATAAAGATCGTCCGGAGACCTGCTGATGGACAGGAGGAACTGTGGCTGCTCTCCGATCGGCTGCAGAAGATATTTGCCGGAACCATTGACTACGGGGAAATCAATTATCGGGTGATGCGCTGCGATGTAGAGGATCTGCTGCAGGGGCGGGTCTGCTTTTAGGTGCCCAATTCTGGTGCGCAGAGACCTCGAGATCTGTGTAAACACTCTTAAGCCGACAGAAAAGATGTCCAACCATAAATCTTGGGACCATTCGAAAGTGTTTGCTTGACCGCCACAGGTACACGACCTTTGTCTTTGATTTTGATGGTCAATTACACTCGCAAAAATAAATACCAAAATGTCAATCGCGCGGAGGGTGGGGAAAAGACATGTTTAAATTTTAAATTTATTCGCATATTAAAAATTACGTATAATAACTAAAAATTAAATAAATAACCTGATCCTATTAACATATTAAATATGAAAAGCTATTCAAAGCTATTCAGGAATTATTAATTGAATTAAAATGTTAAGATTTTATTTTGCCAAACACTACGTACGAGATATGTAGCTCAAGTTTTTGTGAGTGTACTTCAGATTGAAGGCTAAGAACTTTAGGGCCTACCTGCACATCTTTAGTCTTCGGCAATCGTTTGAACCGCGCGGAACTGTCACTTAGCAGGTTCTCAGTTAAAAGCCATGTTGGTCGTCCTCTTCGCGCTATTCTGTGCAGTCCAGGGCCAGCGGTTGGTCCTCAAGGAGCTGCACACCCTGCACCAGTGGACGAACCTCAGTCTGGGCGATGATCTGGCCAAGGGCAATCGCTTTCTGCCGGTGGATGTGGACATTGAGTACGGCGATGAGGGCAGACATCGCACCTTCCTCACGATTCCGCGACTGGGGATGGCCACACCCTTCACACTGGCCACCGTGGTTGCGGAGCACAATGAGCTGGTGGAGAATCCCAGACTGGCGCCCTATCCCAACGAGGAGTGGCATGTGCCGCCCAACAACTGCTCTGGCATCACCTCAGCCATTAGGACCTATGTAAGTACAAATATAAAAATCCTTTGCTCATTTTATACATTAACTAGTATAAATACGTTTTACCTGGATTTAATACTTGGCTTGCCGGGAATGTTTGTAGTCTTTGCTTAAAATTCTTGCTTATATTCTCTCAGATTGACGAATGCTGGCGTCTCTGGGTGGTGGACTCAGGGCAAGTAAACTCCCTGCAGTTGTGCCCGCCCCAAATCCTCACCTTCGACCTGGTGAAGGACGAACTGGTGCAGCGACACCCACTTCCGCCCGATGCCTACATCCCCAGCGTGTCCATCTTCACGGCTTTGGTGGTGGATCTGGCCGCGAGTGGCACTCCCAATCGATGTGTGGGCGGCAGGGCCTACATAGCCGATGCCTGGGGATATGGCCTGATCGTATTTGACTCCTTGACGGGACGATCCTGGCGCATAGAGCACGAGTCCATGAAGCCATCACCTTTGCTGGGACTAGGCCGCTCCAGCAACTCGCAGGCGGGAATATTCACAGTGAGCCTCAGTCCCAGTGAAGTGGAAGGTAACACCGCGAACCAAATTCTAAAAATGAACAAAAAATTTAAGGATGTAATTTAAGGAAACATTTATAGTAACCAATCCCAATTTACAGAGCGCTTTTTGTACTTCCACACGCTGAACGCCTTCAATGAGGTCAGGGTGTCGCTCTCCCTGGTCAACAACGAGACCTTCTGGAAGTCCACGAATGCCAGCAGAGATGGCTTCCACAGCCTGGGCACGCGGGGAATCCAGTGCGAATCGGAGGTAATGGACCAGTCGGGGAATCTCTACTGCAGCCTCATCAGCTTGGGAGCTCTGGTGAAATGGGAGGAGTCGGAGGCCAACTACACGGCGGACGACCTGCGTGTGGTGGCCTACAATCCGCACAAGATCAAGTTCGTCACGGGGCTCAAGATCAACCGGAATTCCAAGGGAGAGGAGGAGCTGTGGGCCTTGAGCAGCCAGCCGAAACTGTTTGTGGGCGGCGAGTTGCCCGAGAACGAGGTCAAGTTCCAAATAATTGGCTGCCGAACCGCTGACCTGCTTGCCAATACGCCGTGTACAGTGGGCGCTGCAGAAGCCACGCCCACCAACGTTTAATTAAATCTTAGGTGTAACTAGTTTGAATCTGCGTCTATCGATTACACCGATTTGAATTGCTAGCTGTAGAAGGCTGGCCGCTGTGGCGCAACTTTCGCCTATCGATAGGCGGTGCTTACATTAGTAACTGTGGTTAGCTGCTTGCTATGGCGTTTGCATTGCTAACTGTAGACAGCTTTCTGCTATGTTACGGGCCTATGGTAGCCAATTGGAATATTAAAAATTGTCTAGCTGGCAGTTATCTTATTGGAAAAGTGTAAAACTCTAATTACTTATTGGAACCACGTCCCACTAGATTTTAAGAAATAATCGATAGCAGCCGGTAAATATCGGTATCGAAGTGCCGGGCGAACATCGGCTTAAGTGCCAGCTCTATGTTTACGTGTAGAACTTTATTTTCGATTTAGTTTTGTTTACCAATAAATTTCGTTAGCTATGACCAATCTACAACGCTGGCTGTTTTACGCATCGCTCTTCGCGATTCCCTACCTTTCCGTTCTTTTGGGAACAGTGCAAACGCAATTGACTACCAAGTACTTTCTGCACATTCAGCTTCTGCCACTTGCTCTCCTCGTGATTTTCGGGGTGAGTTCATGTATAGGAATCTAGATAACTACTCCTACTGACTACTACTGCATACTGCCCTAAGATCTATTCCGTTTGGACTGTTCTATATAGAACTCTGACGTTCAACGATTGTCCCGTGGCCGCCAAGGAGCTGCAGGATGAAATTCTGGAGGCTCGCAAGGATCTGATAGCCCAAGGATTCCGGTTTCGGGACTAATGGGGAACTAGGGGACCTCCAGCTCCCAGGACTTGTGCATGTTAATCTGTAATTCCATTATTTATAAAACAAAAATCACGCAATTTTAAGCAACTCCGCATTTTGTGTGGGCGAGAGGCTTGTTGGCTCTGATTTCCCCAGTGCCGGAAGTTTGGTGGCCAAATTATGTTGAGGTTTTGATAAAACATGCTTGGAAAGAATGAAACACAGTTGTAAAAGCATATATGTATGTACGAATAAATCCATCCTTAATTGGGTTGTGTTCACTGAGAGCTGCTTGAAATACCTCTAATACAGTATGCATCTGAACTAAAATAATAAATAGTCCGGCAGAAATCGGTTCTTTAATTTCCAAATATAAATATTGTCGATTAAAGAGCGAGCAGAACTTATTTCCTAATGCTAGGATATTGAAAGCGAGTATGAAATACATTATAATGCAAATCAAAAGAGTATGAAAGCTTCGGCTATCTAAAACTCCTCTCTCATTTCGCTCTACACTTGGCTCAAACTCACTCTCCGACTGAAACTCCCGATCGCGAGTCTGGAATATGAACCCAACAGAAGCCCATCCCAAATTATAGTGCAGTTAGGTCTCACTCTTCTTCCAGTCTGGAAATCGGCTTTTGACTGGAACTGGAACTGCGGCCTAAGCGCCAAGCTCTCTACAACAAACAACAGTTCGCGCTCAGCCACCGAACCGCTAACAACACGACTGCTGCTCGTTACTTGCTGGCACATACCTCTATATATTAGGAATTTGAAGAACGAGAAGCCTGAAGATGAGTCACAAAATCGCCGCCGTCTGCCTCCTGATGAGCTGCGTGATTGCCTCCGTCTATGGCGCTGCTAAGGTGAGTTTCCGGCTCGGAAAACCCTCCGTGAAGCCAACGAAAAATCCGCAGGCCAAACTTAGCCATTACACAACCGCAAAGCGTGTCAGGGGCACTCCGTATGGCATTTAACATTTACATACTTATGTATTTAGGTGAAGACGTGATTGAGTCGAACAACTAAATAGATGGGGTGTAGATGAAAAATACATAATACAAAAAAAGCATAGAAAAGCTGCACCCTTTTCGTGGCAGCAACAAGTGGCATTTCGAGAGTTTAACGAACTGTGCCACCAGTCTCAGTCGTCGGATCGGAAAATGCCGCCACCGTGGAAAAGCGTAGATATGTATGCATGTATGTACATATGTATAAGTGAGGCGGAGAGCGCCCTGTTGCTCTGTTGTTATTTTCATTTGGGCAAAGAACCGGTTCGGAGACCAGTTTCGATTTCTCACAGAAGAACCGGTGTTCGCCGGCTCAGCCCCAACTGCAACTTCATTCTACACTGAACACAACGTGCATGGGGTCCCAAAAAGTTTCAGCTAAGTCAAGCAGGAGATACCTTGTGGACATATTCATTTCAAGCTTAGCAATTTCTAACACTAGATAGTTTCTCTTTAATGAATTGTTAATGTAAAGTAATTATTTCAGAGCATATGTGTATTTCATTTTAGCCATTGCAAATTGTTTATTATACGATTATAATTTGATTTTTTTATTAATTATGTATGCTAAAGATATATTTAGAGAAACAAGTGTTAGGGTATTTAAATGACATATATTTCATCGCAGACTACTAATAGAAAGGATTACCTGGGTTTCTACAATTAGTCATCCATATTTTTGCACTCTCACAACCCCGTTAAGGTGTTTTCATCACGTTCCAAAGCCAGGTATAATTTTTTTGTGTGCACATATGTGCGGTACAATGGTTCATGTATGTATGTACATATATACTTCGCTGAGTCTGCTGCTGTTGTTGTTTAGATCGAGAAGAATGGCGCGGGTTCTTTCAGCGATGTGTCATTAGCTTTTATATAACTTCAACTCCAGCAAAAAGCCATTTGCATTTGTGTTCATACACGTCAGTAGATACTTGTGATTATTTTCTTTATTTTTCATTGCCCCTGCTTTTCGGTTGGCATTGTGTTCAGACATTTGCGCTTCGATCACGGGCTTTCAGAAATGTACTTATATTTGGCATCTAAACACAGCTTCAATTGGGCTAAAATAATAGTCAACTGAAATTACATTAAATGCCTTTGATTGCACAGCCATATGTATTACAAGCACGTAAGCTTTAAAATAGGGCATTTGCTGGAAAATATTTTATTGTTTGCTATTTAAGGCTAACTGTACGCAATTCTTAATTTTGGGAGCTTGGTGAATACTTAAAAGAATGCTAAAGTCAGCAATATATCTCTGATAAATAGGTTCATAAATGTGTCACCATTTCTGAATTTATTTCAATTGGGGGAGTAAGCTCAAGATAAGAAACCAAATATATAATATATACATATAAAATACACACATTTCCATGTCAAATCTGAATACCATATTGCCTCTAATAAATATCCAATAATAAATAAATCGCAGTTAAAGCCTTAAGTTACAATTTTTCAAAAGACAATATGGCTGAGTATAATGTACTACTAAATGTTCAATTTAAATCAAGCCGTAAGATATTTGATACGCACATATAGGTTCATATTTATTTTCCTTTTCTACGGCATTCATGTGCATGGCGTCCAAGTTCAGCAATATTTTGGCTCGTTGACTGGAGCGTGTGGCTGTTGTCCCCAATTGATAAACAAAGGGTAGCCATATTTGGGCCCTGTCCCCTCAGCCGCAAGTGATTTGCATGCCTCGGCTTGGCTGCACTCTCGAAAAATGCAAATTACGCAATGCACCCTCAATGACCATTGAAAAGACTTCAACCATTACATATAATGATAGGTGGCTAACAAGTAATGCAACGTAAATTGCCTTAAAATGATTGATTAAAATGAGTGCGAAATTGAATTGAATCAAAATCTTGTGAAACCTATTAATTCTTGAGATGTTCTATAAAGACTATTAAGACTAGTAAAATGTTTCAAAATTTAATGACAATCACACTAAGTATAAGTATATAATATATAAGACTAACTTACCATACCCTGTTCTGCGCTGCAGGTGCCCATTTCCATCTACTACGAGTCCCTGTGCCCGGACAGCGCCAAGTTCATTACGGAGCAGGTGTATCCGGCGGTGAAGGGAGAGCTGCGTGATGTGGTGGAACTCACCTTCGTACCATTCGGAAAGTCTCAGGTGAGTGGCCCCGTGGCCCCTTGGCCCCGTTTATCGGCAGGACAATGGCTCATTTGCATGGCTCCTGGCCTGGCCTCCTCCCCAGTTCTTTACCCAGGGCTCCGAGGTGACGTTCACCTGCCACCACGGCCCGAACGAGTGCTATGGCAACAAGGTGCATGCCTGCGCCATAGAGCACATCCAGGCCAACTCCTACCAGGTGGAGTACACGCGCGAGTCGCTCACGATGGACTTCATCAACTGCCTGATGAAGGCCGGAAAGAATTTCCCGGACAACGTCTATCCCGGCCAGCGATGCGCCTCGGAGAACCACATCAACAACTGGGAGAACATCAAGACCTGCGCCAACTCCACCGAGGGAAGCGTTCTGCTCAGGAAGGCCGGCGAGGCCACCATGCGGCTCAAGGAGCCCCTGACCAGCGTCCCCACCATCCTGTTCAATGAGGTCAGTAAATCCTATTACATTAAATGCATCACTGCAGTTAGCCTTGCATTTTTAAAATAATAAGCAATCCTATGTCCTTGACCAATCCCCTCCTGATAATGGAAACCATTATATTCTTCCACTCTCAGCAATTCGACAAGAAGGTCAATGACCGCGCCCAGGTCAACTTCGTGGGCACCATCTGCAAATACGTATCCGCCCCGCAGCCGCGCATCTGCAACCAGCACAATGGAGCCTCGACTCCATCCTTGGCCAGCGTAAGCGCCATCCTTAGCTCCCTGCTGGGTCTTTGGTTTATCCGCTCCTTCTACTAAGCTAAGCTAAGCTCAACTGTCCACTCTCTCCGACGTTTCCGCTTATGTAACTCTTCCAAGTCAGCTCTGAACTCTGGCAATCGGGAATCTCAACACTTAATGCTGTATTTTACTCTCGAACTTCTTGTTGGTTTGTTTTTAGGCCAATTGAAACGCAAGCCGTCCAATTATGCAGCTCGAATATGTGTATCAGAAATAAGAAATTCGTTTTGAAAGAGCTGATCGTAAAGTAGCAATTTAATAAAGTTGATATAAAACATGATACCGGAAGCCTTTTTCTATTGTAACATTGAAGGTAAGTCGGTTTTAATGAACCTTTGCAGATTACTACTAAACTATTTTCTTGGTTGTTATTGGTTTTGATTTAAAGTTTTAAACAAAATTATATATGCATTTAGGCTCGATCATTCCCCCGGAAGCTATGCTAAACTAGAGCATTGCATTTCTAGCATCAACTTATGTTGTGTTGCTATTAAGAGGAGGATCCTCGGTCGCTTTGTGGTTTACACAATGCAAGATATAATAGTACTCAGGTACAACAGATTGCTTCACAATGATTTTATTTGTTCGGTCAATTGCTTGGATTGTTTGGAGTCATTAAGGCTTTTTCGGGAGTCCAGATCACTTCCTCTTCAGGATGGAGCTGACGACAGCCGGAGCTGCGTAGGTGGTGATAGGAGCAGCAAAGGCAGTTCCTGCGGCATATGTGCTCACAGGAGCGGCGTAAGCAGGAGCACTGTAGGTGGAGTAGGCGGTGTAGGCGGGAAAGGCGGAGGCGGCGTAGGTGGAGTAGGCTGGAGCGGAGTAGGTGGAGTAGGCTGGAGCGGAGTAGGCCAAGGGAGCAGCTGCGGAGTAGGTGGCGGCATAGGTGGCCACTGGGGATGCGATGAGTCCTGCCTGGGCGGCGGCAATGCAGAGGGTCAGGAAGATGAGGAACTTCATGTTGAGCTGGTTGTTTTGGTTTGTTGGCTGGTCAGAGACTGATACTTTTGGCAATTTTCATCGCCATTTTATAGGTACAGCCTAAAATTTTAATTAGAACACAATTGTGAGCAGGCCAATATTTTGCTGACTAATGTTAACTGATCGTTTGCTGGTTTGCCGGTTTGCCAGCCAACGGCGTATCAAATGGATTACCTTTTGGTCATTTAGTATTGTAATCCCAGTGGTTTTAGTCTCGTTGACTGAGACTCAATTATTTAATATTATATTATTAGTTAACTAATGAGATGTATTCTTAATACATATGTATAACTTAGTACTTTCGTGCAAATTTCTAAAGTTGCATTTAGGAACACGTTTGTGTTCCGTCTTATATTATAAGGCTAAGGAATTTAATTTTAAATTAATTCCTTATGCAGTCACAGAAAAAACCAAACCTCTGTTATCAGTAAATATTAAGTAAAATAAATACCGATATCGTTTTGAAAAGCTAAATTAAAAAGGTAATCCGTTTGACATGCCTTTGACTGAATAAAACCAAAGTACTGCTTCCGCGTTCAACGAACATTGCGCACCAGAAATCTCGAAGCGGACGCAATTGTGTTCTGATTAGGGTTTCTCTAATCGAAAACCCGTTTGGTTAATTGGCGACATTTGTCCTATAAAAAGTTTGAGGAAATTGCCAAAAGTATCAGTCACTGACCAGCCAACAAACCAAAACAACCAGCTCAACATGAAGTTCCTCATCTTCCTGACCCTCTGCATTGCCGCCGCCCAGGCAGGACTCATCGCATCCCCAGTGGCCACCTATGCCGTCACCTACTCCGCAGCTGCTCCCTTGGCCTACTCCGCTCCAGCCTACTCCACCTACGCCGCCTCCGCATTTCCCGCCTACACCGCCTACTCCGCCTACAGTGCTCCTGCTTACGCCGCTCCTGTGAGCACATATGCCGCAGGAACTGCCTTTGCTGCTCCTATCACCACCTACGCAGCTCCGGCTGTCGTCAGCTCCATCCTGAAGAAGAAGTGATCTGGACTCCTCTGGATACGCAATGACCGTTTTACACTTGAAAGCATGAATTTCACTACCTAAATATAAAATATGAGAGCAAGCTCTTTGTGTTGCAATCTAGCTTATGTTTTCTTGGTTGATTAATTTATTATAGGCTAAATTAACTGCACCTCCTAATCTAGGGGTTTCCCGCCCCTACAATAATCATTAACTAGTTATCAGATTAGCTTGGAAGGCTTGAAGGGGTGGAATCAAGAGTCGGTCAGAGGATGCAGCTCCCTGATACAGATTGGGCGTTTGTTCAGAAGACAGATGATCATCGATGGGCACAATCCATTGAAAGCGCGTGCTCCTGTGTTTGTTCTCAAATATTTTGATCGGAGGGCATTGGAGCACCGTCAGCTGCTTATCGGCTAATTTGTTTTTGGGTGCACAGCGATAAGCTGCGGGGGAGATGGGCGAGATAGGGGATATTCACTGTAGCAACAGGCTAAACAGAAGCTAAATCGCATTCGATAGGACCGATTATACCAGATGGACATGGAATCGGAGGTGGAGGCGGCAATTGTTGTAAACAACCCGTTTTGCGAATCAATTTGCTCGCGCTGTTGATGTGCCATCAAGATTTGATGAGCCAGGGGAAAACTTACAATTTTCGAACTGCATCTGTAATCTACAAACCCTTATACGTGCAATCTCTATAAAAACTGCCGAGCTAGGGGAATTTTAAACTACTGGACCTGTTCAAAGTTGAATGCTGGGCAAGCAAGCGACAAATAATTAACTTTATTTCATTAAAGATTGAAAGGTCAATATCATACAAAAAATTGTATTTATATGTTGAATACTTAAATAAGTGTCTCACAGTTATGATGCTTATGATGTCGGTAATAAAAGAACATTTTTAAAATAATATCCTCTTAATAAGACTAATGTTGGATTAGCTATGCTGTAGGTAATGCTTTCCAAATGTATTTAACATTTTATAATTCAAATCTTGCCGAGGTTACTACCAATAATTCGCACAGCATGGATGTTAGGGAAATACTGTAACTAACTTATTTTCCGGAAATTGATATTGATTCATATTACATTTTAACTTTGAAATTGAACTTATTGAGTGGAGTGGTGACCAAATTAAACAAAATTAAAATGCACGACCAGCTCAAAGGGAATGTGTTAGTCCTCCGCTCGGGGACTTGGCCAATTGAGTTTAGGCCTAATTGGGTTCTGAGCGGCTTTTGGGCAGCTGAGAGTGGTAGATGGAGGTCAAAGGGTGGGTGCAATTGTCCCAATCGGCGATATTTTGGCAACTACGTCAGCAGGCACTCGTTGCTGCCAATGATGGCCATTCATATTCATTCATATCCGCTGGCCCCGGCAATGTCGAGCAAATAAATCTGAGCGCGCTGCTAATTTGACGTTCCCCAAAGCGTCCTTACCACCCCACCACTCCACCACTCCACCACCCCACCACCCCACCATCCCACCATCGCACCACTGCTCCACTTTGCACCCACGCACCGTACGAATTTTCGAGCGAGCAAAAATATCGCTGCATACTTCTGAGCAACGGCGCTTCGTGTACCGCTCGGCTTTTCGCTCGCCTCCGATTGGCCGGCTGGCTGCCACGGC
Organism: Drosophila erecta; assembly: GCF_003286155.1. NCBI lineage: Eukaryota > Metazoa > Arthropoda > Insecta > Diptera > Drosophilidae > Drosophila > Drosophila erecta. Next base: position 16,107,575 of record NW_020825194.1, on the reverse strand, counting down.
CCACGCACACACTCGCACTCTCACCCACACTGGCACCCGCACACACACACGCAGCTGCGAGCCAATGTTGCAGCTATAAAGCAGGCCGACTTTCCTTCTGCGGCACCAAAAGAACTCCGGCTTGCAGTCAAACAGCAGCAGCGGCAGACCAGTGAAACCATCCGGCAAGGACGAGGACGAGGACCAGGACGAAAGACAAGGACATTTGTTTCGGACAGCAGCCCACCAGCCAAGTGCAAGTAAGTGCGCCCTCTGCTGGCCCCCAAGTGTGCCCCAGGGCTTCAAAAACAAACATACTCGTAGTAAAATGGGTAAAAGGAGTAAATCTTAAGTGAAACTTCGGCCAGCATTGATTAAGTGATTATGCTTAAGAGTCTAGGAAAATCTCATCTATTACAGTTTAATTCTTCATTAAAGGAGATACAAAATCTTATAAAGCTGTTGCCAAAAAGAGTGATTTTCAGGTAGAGGCTAGGTCAGCAGTAAATACTCGTATATCTTTATCTTAAGAACAAAATGTACAATTTCCGGTTTTGATAGTAATGAATGAAGCTAAAACAATACATTAAATATTTATTAAATTAGGAGAAATTCAAAGTATTCAGTACAAGCACACTGAAGATTGCCGCCCAATCTCGTTTACAATTGTTTACTTTAATTGCTAGCCGCTTTTCTTGGTCAACTAATTTCCCAATGCCCTAGAGGAGGCTTGCTACTATGTCCGTTCCTGTTTGTTTGTCTAATTTAATTGAATCAAATTTGATTTGAAGCCATAATTATGGGCATTTTAGTCACGGCAGTTGGAGTTTTTCACTTCCTTATCCGCTTTGATTTATTTTTTATAACTCCCACTTAAACGCTGCTGGCTGCTGGCAACTCGCCCTCACTGCCAAAGTGGAATCTTCAAATCGCTGTGGAAATCGCAGGTTCTCCTCAAGCAAAGTTGAAGATATTAAAATTCAAGACATTCTGGCCAGCAGCCGCATAAATCATGCATTATCCTAAGCGCAAGAAAACAGACAGTTGAAAATGTTCAGCCAACTTGTTGCCGTTGGAAAACAGAACTTCCTGGCCAAGTTAAACTCGATTTGAGCGACTTCCCTTTCCCAGGCGAACATTTTGCATTTAGAGCTGCAAAGGGAAATATAAAATATGAGTTATCTACTTGAAGTGGACACTTTATGTTAATGCCAAAGGTATTAACAATAATTTATTCGCAGTGTGAGCAAAAGACACTTTTAATTAGTCCATTTCAACTGCTACTTGCAGTCGACCTACCCTAAGCTTAACTTTCCACAAGGCGACTTGCAGTTTGTAACTTTCAACTTGGCTGCCGACTGCCAAATCGCGGAAAACCGCTGAATCTCTGGGCCGGACTTGTGGCCGCTTTTAATTTGCTTTTCCCGGCGCCTCTGCCTCTTTCCACTTGAGTTCGTGTACCTAATCGTGTGCCTATTGTTCTGAATCTCTTCATCGCGGCGAGAACAATCTGAGCTGATCCGATTTGAAATGATTTGTGCCAAAGGCACGCGTCCAATGGATGACCTGGTTTGCAGCTGTTTGTTTTGTCTTTTTGCCTGAATTATCAGTCCGTGATTAGAGAATTTCACACGGAAACTGCTGCTGAACTTTGGGCTATACTATTTATTTAATAAAAAGAAAAGAGTAGTAGCCTCAATAAAAATTCTCCTCTCCAAGGCGGATAAAAGAAGCACTTACTTTCGAAGCGGGCATTTGTATTTTATATTAACCTTGTCCTAATTTAAATATGGGCAAGTAGAGAGCAGGATACAGACGATTGAAATATATATTTCGCCAACTAGCACCTACTTTTGCCGAGTGCATTGCATATTAGAGGGAACAGCAGCACCTGTGGAAAGTTTTTGAAACGCACGATTTACGCCGCTTGGAACGGGTATTAGTGACAGAGTTGTGGCAGCAACAGCTCATTAAGGCATTATTATCACAACTAAATAGCTGGGAAAATTGATAAGCCCAAGGGTCGAGTGCTGGCACGGCCCTGCACCTTGGTAAACAATAATTATTATACAAGTATATTGTGTGTTCGTGTAATGAGAGCGCTGTTATTGTTTTCGCACGGCGTGGGTGCATTTATTGTGTTGATTTTTACTGGTCCGCCGCCACTGGCGCTCCACATATTAATTTTCACTTATCGGCCCGCCATAAATTTAGCCCCGATCGACCAGTGGCTGAAAATAGTCCGGGGACCCGAGGGGCGAGTGGAAATGGGAAGAGTGTGGGAGTGAGTGCGCGTGACACGGATTGAGCGGAGATTACGGAAAAGATCGCCGTTTATCAGCGGGGCGAGAATGCGATGTGGCATATAGATCCGGCGACTTCGTGGATCGCCCTCAGTCGCTGGCGGGAGCTTGAAAATGTGAAATCGCGCTCAGGGATTCGGCCGGTGAAATTGCCATATCAAGCTGGAATATTGGCAAGCTCATCCGCCCCAACCATATCTGTGATTATATAGTAGCCATCTAACGAAATACAGCAAACTACTACTGATAGCCGCTGTAACAAGCAAAAAACAAAGAAAACTGCCGTATATATTTCACAAAGCCCAGATCGGCTAATCAGTTTGCTTGAGGTGAGTTGTTCAAGCTGCAGTTGAAGGCGACCAGGTTCGGTGCTTAATAACACAAATAAAATTACGGCAACGGGGCATATGATTGATGGGCAATCACTCGGTTATTTCTTTGAATATATCTTAACAAAGTGTTTGAAATGTTAAAGATTAATTAAAATAGTTTATTGAAACCAGTTTCACTACTTTACTCACTATGCCTTTAATGCCTTAAGCATGAAACTAGAATAGAGTAAATACTTTAAAGTGTTAAGGCTTCTTTTGGCCAACAAATATGTCGTCAATTGATTCACTTTTGAAATTGGTACACATTTTACAAGCAACCTACTCAGTACGCGATAACATACTTAATTGCGCACACATGGCGTATGATTGATGAGATAAAGGGCATCAGCTGTTGTCAAATTTTAATCGGCTAAATTTCAGCCTTGGGCTCATATACAAATAGTAGGATGAAATTTAGTAGGAAATTCTTACAGCTCCCATCCAATTAAATGACTTATCTTTTATCTATGAATAGTCTTGGGAAACCCATCCGCAAGATGATGAACTCTTCGAAAATTCAAAGCACGTAATAAACAAATGTTTGTGCAACTTCCACCTTTTGGCCTCAAGTCACACACATTTGGCCAGAATGATTGTCTTAGCGTTTTGTGTGGGCGTTACATAAATCATAGTTCAAAAGTTTTTGCGACCCAGGATTAGCTCTCTAGGATTCGAATCCGATTCCGATTTCAACTCGCTCGTCGCGTTGTGTTCGGATTTCCTAATTAGTGTTATGCCCCGTGGCGAAAAGTCGCATTGTCATCGCCAGACTGCCGGATTTCAACAGGTGCTCATCCCTTTGCCTTCTCTCCCTCCCACCAGGTATCATGAAATCCACCATTTCTTTGCTACTGGTCGTCATCTGCACCGTGGTCCTGGCCGCGCAACAGAGCCAAGCGAAAAGTGAGTACAGAGCAAATCGATTTAACCATGGTTATTAATTGTTAATTGTTCACTCTTAATACTTTTTCTTATCAGAAAATGGGGTTAATTAAACTTTTGTATTGTTTGTATCATTAGCTTTTCTTGCTTTGTAACAATCTTGTTCTTTTTAGTTTTATAAATGAGGGTTTCTTCTAAGATATCAAAGTTATTTAGTTTTTCCGTTTCCTGCTTAATCTTCTCGTCTACCCTTAAGGTTTTCTTACCGAAGTATGCATGTGAATTTGCCATGAAATATTCATTAAATTGCAGAGCGAAAAACAAAGTCATAACTGGGTGCCGATATCCACACACATTCACCACCCATCGAGGTGCATCAATTGTTGCAGTTTAATGCAACGCAAACAAGTCGACGTCTTTGTTTTTCCAGCTGTGGGAAAGTTAAATGGCAACAACTGGGGCGTCCCCACAGCGACATGAAAATGGGAAAATAGGGAAAGTGGGGGCCATTTCCGTTTCCCCTGCAAGCTGCAACTATCTCGAAGACACGAGTCAGGAGCGACATCGTTTTCCTTGACTGTCAAGTGAATCTAGGCATCCGCTGCCATTCAGAACCCATCTGTTTTCCCATTCAGTACTCAATTACCAAAAGTTTTGAATTTGATTGCCTCTGAAACGGCATTTAAGATGTTGGAAAGCTAACTTATTTAGAGCTCCCATGCGATTACGTGGGCATTATAATAATGCAGTATTCTTAGGATTTCAGGGATACTGTGTAATCTTTATTAATAAATAATCTTTTAATAGCTCTTTATTTACTACATTTTTGCAACTATAATTTCACTATTTAAAAACCTCAACCCCTTCAAATTTATAAATTAAATAAGTATAATATAATTGGGGATGTTAGTAGAGGAACCCATTAATGTTCCTTTTGCTAGGAGGTACCCGAATTCGATTGAGTTCCATTTGAGTAACCAAAGTAGCAGGAGCTTAGGAAGGTCCTTACTGCCCCTTCCTCTATTTAAATCCAGCGTATGTCAAGGACAACTCCCTAGTGTGCAACACGAAAATTTATGCTTGCCTGTGTGGGCGGGAATCCAAAAAACGGCAGAAAGTCACAAGTTTGTTCACACACAGCCAGACAGGCAAACAAACGAAACTGAGCCGTCATGGGGTCAAATGGTTATCGCCGGATGTCTCTCTGGAGCTTTGGCCTGCGATTAAAGATTTTGGCAGTAACGAAATCCAAAGGAGCAGTCTACCTCCAGTAATGGGGAAAGTATTTTGGGGCGGTGCGTTGGGAAATGTACACGCATCGGTGGAAAGTTAAAGTGATGTGGGGATGCTCCCAGTATTGATTAGGTTTCAGTTCAGGACATTTGAAATTGCCTATTAATAACTAAAGGTTATAAATGTAAATGAGATTATTGAAAGATTATTATGATTGTGTATCTTGGTAATATAATAATAAGTTGATTTCTTTGCAGATTTATTAGGAATTTTCTTTTCTTTTCCTTATTTCCTAGCCCTCATATTTAAACTTCTAACTTGTGCCCTTCAAGTACTTTTAAATTGAGTTGACACTGCCTGACACGTTTTCAATATTTTTGCAGAGGGATGCCAGGCCTACGGTCATGTGTGTTACGGTGGTCATGGCAAGCGCTCTCTGAGCACCGGATCCGGGTCTGAAACGGGAATGGGAATGGGCGAGGCAGCCTCCGCAGGGCAGGAACCGGACTATGTGCGTCCGAATGGACTACTGCCCATGATGGCGCCAAATGAACAAGTGCCGCCCGAGGGCGACTTTAATGACTATCCCGCCCGTCAGGTGCTTTACAAAATCATGAGATCATGGGTAAGTGACATTTATATCTCGCTCTATGTATTAAAGTAACCAAAATGATTTCGGAATTTTGCGTACTTTTAAACGGCTTTAAATGTGATTTTAAGCCATAGCTCTTTCCATGGTGAACACATAAATTAGTTTAGGGATTCCTGTTGAACAGGCGCGATTTGAATAGGAATAATGCCAACCCTCTTTACTAACGACTGTTTCCCCTTTTAGTTTAACCGACCTCGCCGAACAGCCTCTCGCCTGGGTGAACTGGATTATCCCTTGGCCAATTCTGCCGAATTGAATGGTGAAAACTAGGCCCAGGATAGTTATCAAAATACGAATTTCCACAAAGTACAGTAAAAACAGGAAAGCCTCAAGAACAAGAGCAACAACAGCAACAGCAGCAACAACAACAACAACATCAGCGACAACACATGAATTACTTATTAATGTTATTAATTACTTTCGCAACTTGTATAAAATGTTTGCTAAATGTCTACACATACCAATCAGTCAATTTTCCTGCTAATTGCATGAGCATCGAACATAAAAACCCAACTGAAATTTTTAGGGGCTGGTAAGGATTTCAGTGTCAAAAAAAAAGGAGCAGACGAGGAAAAATAAATCGAAGAAAACGGCAAAGACAGCGTGTTTCACTGTTCATATGTTAAATACGTATATTTTATTTATGTTTACTTACGAGGAAAGCGAAAGACTATATATAGTTGTAATTTTATTTAACATACAAAATATATACATATTAAATTTGTAAACTGTGTATGTTAATCTTTATAGGTGTATATGTATATTACGGCTGCGCAACACTAACAAATTGTTCACAACACTTTTATTTATAAAGAGATGCTTGGTTAAATAAATATTATTATGTGCTACAAGAGCATTCAAATTCAACGATTGTTTGCTTATTCCTTGCATATACTTATACATTTAGGCAAGTTTCTATTTATATAGATCATCACAGTGTTAGTTTAATAGGCTACCTCCATCCACCCAATTCTTCTGCCACTTTATTGAACTAGCAAGCCTCCACTCGCCATTCAGGTTCATAAAGACAATTTAGTTATGACTCCATAAATAAAGAATTCGGAGGACTTCGACGGAACACGAAGTGCGGTTGAAATTTTAGTTTGGCGCAAAAGTGGAGTAAAATACAAATACCACTTTTAAAAATGGTTAGTATTTAAATTGGTGTGGCTCAGTGCAGTGTTTTCAACCTCCGGTCACACTTCTCCACACGTGTTTCTGCCGTAAACATTTTCAGCATGTTGCAGTAATCGAAGGTTTTAGCATAAAACAATCGAAGGAGACAGAAAGAGACATTTCAGACAATAAAATGACTCACCTGCGGTCGGTAGATAAGCCAGAGGCGGAGGAGCGGAAATCCGTGTTCAAGGAGAGCAGCTGCATCTTCCGGCGGAATCGAGCCCTCGGCTATGTGAGCAACCAGGTTCCGGCAGTCACCCGCTACGTGCTACGTCGTCGGGACACTTTGCTGATCACCTGCATCGGCAGATCCTTCCAGGTGTACACTGCCAACCACTTCCGGCTGCTGCACGTAAGCGGCTTGCATCCGGACGAAATCACGGCTCTGGCCACGGATCGACTGCACACATACACAGCGAGCAACAAGTGCATCTTCGCATGGCGGGCGGGCAAACACATCCGGCACGTATACCGCGGCCATCTGAAGGATGTCCACCTCTTGCTGCCTTTTGGTTCCAATTTGATAGCCATCGATCGGCAGAATGTGCTAAAAGTGTGGAATATTCCCACCGAGGACGTTTACTTGGAAGTGCCTTTCCGGCCCGAGGAGTTCCAGATCACCGCGGTGACCCATCCGCCCACGTACATCAACAAGATAGTACTGGGCTCCCAACAGGGCCAACTAAAGATCTTGAACATAAAGAAAAACAGTGTGGTGTGCACCTTGAGTCACCACGATAGCAGGATAACTTGCATTGAACCGTCTCCTGCTTTGGATGTTGTGGCCGTGGGACACGGGGATGGCACTATTATCCTGCTTAACCTAAAGTTCGACGAGGTGCTAATGAGCTTCCAGCAGGATTGGGGTCAGGTTACCAACCTCTCGTTTCGTACCGACGGCCCACCAATCCTTGTGTCCGCCTGCAGCAATGGTTACATGGCCTTCTGGAACCTGGAGGAGCGCAAGTTAGCCGGCCAGCTGCAAGCGCACGAGGAGTCGGTGACCACGGCCATTTGTCTGCCCAGCGAGCCCGTGGTTTTCACCACTTCACCAGACAACTCCATGAAGATGTTTGTTTTTGATATGCCCGATGGTGGTGCTAGGCAGCTGAGGATCCGCGAGGGGCACACAAAGCCCCCGTTTTGTATTCGCTACCACGGCAGCTCGGGAGTCTCCATTCTCTCTTCGGGCGAGGACAGCACCATGAGGGTATTCTCCACCATTTCCGAATCGCTGAACAAAAGCATGGGCAGAGCAACCTACAACCCAAAAGCCACAAAAAAGAAGAGTAAGTCTTATGGTTATTGTTACCCTTTTTGAAACCTCATTTTTAAAATGAAATTTTTTCTTGCAGATCGCTTTTATCACGATAAATTTGGTATGCCACCCATACTAGAGTTCACATCGGATACGGCCCGCGAAAAAGAGTGGGATAACATCGCTGCCATCCACGCAGGCATTATTCAGACGACAACCTGGTCGTTTAGCAAGAACCGTATGGGCGAGCACCGCCTCGTTCCGAAACAGTTCCAGAACAGCAACCGCACCAACTTCCAGAGCGAGACCACGTGCATTGTGCTGACGCACTGCGGCAACTTTGTGATCATTGGCTACAGCAGTGGCGACATTGAGCGCTTTAATATCCAGTCTGGTTTTCGTCGTGCTAGCTATGGCACTCCAGGCCACAAGATGGCAGTACGCGGCTTAGCCAGCGACAATCTTAACCAAACCGTCATCTCTGGCTGTTCGGAGGGCCTGCTCAAGTTCTGGTCGTTCAAAGGAAAGGGTAAGCAACTGTCTTCAACATAAGATAATAAAACATTGTAATTTGTTACCACCCTTTAGTGGACAAGCCCCTGGCGACTCTACGCCTGGCAGATGGAATCGCCCTGATTCGACAGCATCGAGAGAGCTCCATGCTGGCCATTGGTCTGGAAACTTTCAAGATCTTTGTAGTGGACATGCACACGCGGGTCATCGTTCGCAAGTTTGTCGGTCACACAGCCAAGCTGAATGACCTCACTTTCAGCCCGGACAGCCGCTGGCTGATCACCGCCGCCATGGACTCCACGATCAAAGTGTGGGACATACCCTCCTCCTACATGGTGGATCACTTCCGTGTCGAGGCGCCTTGTGTATCGTTGAGCATGTCGCCCAATGGCGACTTTCTGGCCACCGCGCATGTTGGCCTTTTGGGCATTTACCTGTGGGCCAACAAGACGCTGTTTAATCAGATTTCTCTGCGCTCCATAGATCCTTTGGAGCCGGCTCCCTACGTGGGATTGCCCACCAATGTGTGTGATGCCATGGAGCTGGAGGATGGCATGAAGGAACTAGAGGTTGATGAAGAGGATGAGTCAAGACTCGGGGAGCTAGTTGACACCAAGTACGAAACTCCAACACAGCTGTCCGAGGAGCTGATAACGCTATCGGGGTTGGCTGCATCTCGTTGGCAGAATCTAATGGATTTGGAACTCATCAAACAACGCAACAAGCCCAAGGCCCCACCAAAAGCTCCCAAACAAGCTCCTTTTTTCCTGCCAACCGTCTCGGGACTGGAACTGCGCTTCGATGTGCAGAACGGTCAGGAGGAGGACGAATCCCGAATTCGGAAGGCTTCTACTCTCAACAATCTTACTGCCTTTGGTCAGCTGCTGGAGGAAACTGCTGACACACTGGATTTTGCAGCGGCTGTGGCTCGTTTAACCCAATTAGGACCCTCGATGGTTGACTTTGAGATCAAATCTCTGCACCCGGAGGTTGGAGGAACACTTCTTGCCATGCTGCAGTTCCTCAAGCTCGTGAAGTTTATGTTTGGGACCAATCTCAACTTTGAGCTGGCTCAATCGTATCTGAGTGTCTTCCTGCGATCCCACGGTCTCGGCCTGACGGAGTCCCCGGATTTGGTAGAAGAGCTGCGCAGTGTGTCCCAGGTGCAGCATGAGGCTTGGCAGCGTGTGGAGGAGAAGCTCATCTATGGAACTGGAGTTGTGGCCGCCCTCCGCAACTTTGCGCATTAGTTGCAGGATTATGTTGTAGTTCATTTTGAAGTTTTGTAAATAAATTTACAAAAAATTTTAAATTTTGCATTTGCTTTTGATGTTATTCCTAACGTTGGAACTTCACGAACCCCAGCACATCAAAAGCCCTTATTTTATTTTGAGCGATTAAATTGCATCTTAAAATATAAAGCCCAAATTCTCTGTCTTTTTATTTACTACTAATGCCAGAAAGCTTTTTAAATAAGATACACAAAAACGGCACCGGAGAAACTAATCACGCAAGGCACTTTATCTCCAATTGCCATTCTGCCATGATTCACACCTGTGCAGCGATTATGGAATCCAATGATAACTATGAGAGGAAAAAATACAGCATTTGGGTTGAAATTGTGTATTAATTATTTATTTGTTATATCCGTTTAAACTAACGCTTTTATTATGCTGGAATTAAATAACTTAAACTTGTTCCTAGACGCGTTCGCTGGCGCGGACTTTAGATACGGTTCTAGTGGCGGCTGATTTCAATTTCAGTTTAGTTTAGTTTCAGTTTCCGTTTTCGATTCTTTGACAATCCAACGCAACATAAACGTAAAGAAAAATGTTGGTTTACAAACAACCACGCGTTATAGACATAGTGCATATATCTGATAAGTTCCTTTGATTTATACCTAAATATCGTAGCTTGCATGAAATAACTTTTAGATCTCGATTGGTTGGGTCTCCTAGTGTGAGTTGGATGGTGTTTTAAGGTGCTTTTGGGAGTTCTTGCAAGCGCAATTTCAGTGTTCCGGGAGCTGGTTTACATAATATTACGGCTTGTTGGTTGGGGTATTATTAGGGTTGTGTGTCCGGAGGTGCAACACGCAGCGGGGCGCTTAACTCGATGTGCACTGCTGGACGCGTGGGCCATCCTGATAGCCGCCATCGTCCTCATCGTAGGCCATGCGCTGGTGTTGCTGGCGACGTTGCTTGGGATCAAAGTCCTCCTGCGAAAGATAAACGAATCGATAAATACATAAATGGATAGTATTGACCTATTTTTGCATCGAAAAAAAGCTTTAAGTATGCTATCAAATTAGTGGATTCGATAGAGAACGTTTACTTTCTCAGACCTCCCCTTTTTTCACACCCGAAATTAAATACTCACCAAAACCGTCTGCTCCGCATCGATTGGAATGTCAACCTCCGGCGCCGGAGGTAGGCACTGTTTAAGCGTGGGCACCACCGACGGATTGATCACATCTGGGAAGACCACCTCGAACTGGATGATCAACATACCCTTCTCCATGGGGTTCTTGAAGATGGGCATACCCTCCTCGGCAATACACTTGGTCATCTCATGCCTGATAACCTCGCCGGGCTGTGTGGACACAATCAGATCGCGATCATCAAGCGTTTTAACGATTCGCTGGAATCCGCAGAGCGCTTCGACCAGTTGCAGCGGCATCTTCATCATCAGATCCTGTCCGGCGTGCGCGAATGTGGAGTGCTCCTTCTCGTCCAAAAGAATTATAATATCGCCCGGCTGAGATTCCGGCTCATGATCACCCTCTCCCGTGAACACGATCTTCTGGCCATCCCGCATTCCCTTCTCGATGTGCACTTCCAGTACCTTGCGTTCCCGCACCGTCTTGCGGCCACTGCAGTTCTTGCAGCGATCCTTCTCCTGAATGGTTTCACCTGTTCCCGAGCACTTGCGGCACACCTGCTCGATGTGCTGCATGATGCCGGGGGCGATCTGCTGAACCCGGGTCTCCACCCCGTTACCACGGCACTGCATGCACTTCTCAATGCTGCCCTTCTTGCCGCCGCGACCCTCGCACTTGTCGCAAATCACATTCTTCTGGAGCTGCAGCTTGCGGGTGGCTCCATTGTACAGCTCCTCCAGCTGTACGGACATCTGGTGCACCACGTCCTTGCCACGCCTCTCGCGCCTGCGTCCACCGCCACCGCCTCCGAAACTAGCGCCGAAGAACTTCTCAAAGAAGTCCATCGGATTTCGGAAGTCCCCGGAATCGGCGCCGCCCTTTTTGATAGCCGCCTCGCCGCCTTCGTCGTACACTTGACGCTTGTCCGCATCGGAGAGCACCTCGTACGCCTGTGAGATAGCCTTAAATTTCTCGCCCTCGTTGGGGTTCTTGTCAGGATGATACTTGAGGGCCAGCTTCCGGTATGCCTTCTTCAGCTCGTCGGGCGTGGCATTTGGCTTCACGCCCAGCAGATCATAGTATCCAGTCTCCTTGACCATCTTGTTAGCTGTTTACTGTAAACAGACGAAGTAGTGGAAGATTACTATGTGGAAAGCTAGTAAAATACAAAAAAGATTTGGGACACGAAAAAATAAAAATAAAATTCGAGAAACGTCAAAGCTGCTCAAATTTAGTATGAAGGCAGAAGGTAGATGGAAATTTAAAATTGTATATTTAAGATTGTATAAACCAAAAACTTGTTAAATTTCAACAAATTTGGATGCTTGTTCGCATGAAAAAATTTTAATTACAAAATTTTTAATTTGTTGGTTTGTTTCTATGGCAGCTAGTTTTCTATGAATTTTATTATCTAACTATCTATCTTTCTATCTGTTGTCTCTAACGATAATTCATAGTTGTTTAATTCATAGCTGGCTGTTGATTTTGTTTTAAAAATCCAGAAACCACTCGAGCATTTGACCTTTTGTTGTTGTGGTTTATTGATTTCTACAGCTGCGACTTAAGTTCAATACATTTTTCTCGGTGTACACAAGGGGGAGAAGGAAATGGGTAGGCATTGCCGGAAGTTGGAGCCCGGGTTTCAAGGTCGTTACGCCGCCATGTGTTCGCGAAAATAACTGCGACGTTTTCTAGTCGATTTTCTAGAACAATTTTCGTATTTCAATACGGCGAGCAGCTGACGCTCTCTTCCCCCCTCTCACCGACAACTGGCTCTCTTTTGCGCACACACACATACACACAGTTTCTAGAAAATTTCGTCAGCACAATGCAGCCCTGGTTTTGCGAACGGCGACTGCAAAGCGGAGAGCGTAAAAATGAAAAAACGGAAAAAGAACGAAAAGCAGAAGGGGAAGGGGCAGAGTCGAAAATAAGAATGAAAATGAATTCTAGAAGCAGCTATCGATTAAGAAGGCAAATCAATAGATAAATTAATTATATTTTCACCAGTGGCTAGCACACACATAAACCAGACTGCGCGCTTGTATGGGTACCAACATGTGCCGCGCAAGACGCTGCGTCAGAATAATTCGATTGAACAAAGAAGAGATGAAAACCCAGGGAGCCATCGATTTTGCAAAACTAATGCCAAAAATCGAAGGCAAATCTCTGGCAAAAAACAATTATCGCTGATTACTTAACGGTAGAGATGAGAAAAGCAAGCGCAAAGGAAGTGTCTACCAAGTAGACACACACATTGGCAAACTCAATGCGATGCGAAATGTGCAAAATCAGGTGGTAATTTTAATTAGCCCAGCGGCACTGCAGCTTACCTTTTCCTCGTGTCGTGTCGTGCCTAAAGCGAATTGTAACTTTCGTAGCCCGATCCCTCAAAGTTTCACTTTTACAACAAATTTAATTCACGCCGAATACTTTTCAACAGCTTACTATGGCCGCCACGCTAGGAAGAAAACTGGAAAGCAGTGTTACCAGCGGAGCAATATGGAAATCACACTAAACTGCTAGAGTTGTACCCGCCAGTGATGCCAATATTTTTCTGAAAAAGAAGGACAGATTGAGAAAAAAAAAAACGGAAAAAATAGGATGAAAATTTAAAAAATAAGTATGAAAAAACAGGACAAATTTTTTTACGGTTATTATGTATTTAGTTAACTTTTAATTTAATGTTTTAAATGTTTCGTCATTTAAATTGCCATTGCCATGGCATCATGGCAATCCATGGCCAATCCATTTCAAATACGTTTCGGGCATTTTATAGGTGTTTCCTGGTTTCCTGGCGACACACTTCATCGGCCTTAAGAGGCAAAACGGTTATTTTTTATTGTATTTTAAATATTTTTTTTAAATTTTATTTATTTTTTTTAAATTATTTTTTTGAATAAATATTTTAAAATAAATATTAGTATTTCAAACACTTGTATGAATAACATTTTCCTTGCAAGTAATCACACTTAAGAACAAATACACTACACTCACTGCTCGACCGGTAAGAGAGATTACTTGAATATTTTGTGACTCTAAATTAGAAGACATGCCTTACAGTCTTCACTAGAACTAGTTGGGAATTAAAGGGCTACAAGAAAATATGTTTCCTAAACAAATATTAAAAGCGGCAATAACTATGTGTTCCAACAGTAAGTGAGATTTTTCGGTTTAAATTACTAGGCGAACAGGAATTCCAGAAGGTGACCAACGATCGTTTGGTTTTCGGTAGCAACTTGCTGCTGATTATGATCGCCTGGTAATCCAATCCGAAAAATCTACAATTTACCATAAAAATTAACATTTTGCAGGCAAAATTGTGAGATTTTTCGGTTTAAATTACCAGGGGAACAGGAATTCCAGAAGGTTACCAACGATCTTTTGGTTTTTAGTAGCAACCTGCTGCTGATTATGATCGCCTGGTAATTCAATCGGAAAAATCAACAATTTGCCAAAAAAATTGACATTTTGCAGGCAAAATTCTGAGATTTTTCGGTTTGTATAAATAATACTTGCCTGGTTATTTGTTCAAGAGGGATGCCAATGTGATCTTGCAAGTAATCACACTTAGGAACACATACATTACTACACATACACTTTACTCACTGCTCGACCGGTAAGAAACATTACTTGGAATATTTTGTGACTCTAAATTAGAAGACATGCCTTACAGTCCTCACTAGAACTAGTTGGGAATTATAGGGCTATAGGACACGAAAAATCTACAATTTGCCATAAATATTTACACTTTGTGGGTAAAATTTAAAGATTTTTCGGTTTGAATTACCAGGCGAACAGGAATTGCAGAAGGTGACCAACGATCGTTTGGTTTTCGGTAGCAACCTGCTGCTGATTATGATCGCCTGGTAATTCAATCCGAAAAATCTACAATTTACCAAAAAAATTGACATTTTGCAGGAAAAATTCTGAGATTTTTCGGTTTAAATTATTAGGCGATCATAATTTCAAACACTTGTATAAATAATACTTGCCTGGTTATTTGTTCAAGAGGGATGCCAATGTGATCTTGCAAGTAATCAAGAACGCATACACTACTACACATACACTACATTCACTGCTCGACCGGTAAGAAAGATGACTTGGAATATTTTGTGACTCTAAATTAGAAGACATGCCTTACAGCCCTCACGAGAACCAGTTGGGAATTATAGGGCTATGGACACGAAAAATCTACAATTTGCAAAGAAAATATTTACACTTTGTGGGCAAAATTGAAAGATTTTTCGGTTTGAATTACCAGGCGCACAGGAATTCCAGAAGGTGACCAACGATCGTTTGGTTTTCGGTAGCAACCTGATGCTGATTATGACCAAACACACATATGTACATACATACATACATACATATGTACATACATACATACATACATACATACGTACATACATACATACATACATACATACATACATACATACATACATACATACATACATACATACATACATACATACATGCCCATAAAATGTAAATATTTATGGTAAATTGTAGATTTTTCGGTTTGAATTACCAGGCGCACAGGAATTCCAGAAGGTGACCAACGATCGTTTGGTTTTCGGTAGCAACTTGCTGCTGATTATAATCGCCAGGTAATTCAATCCGAAAAATCTACAATTTGCCAAAAAAAAAATTAACACTTTGTGGGCAAAATTGAAAGATTTTTCGGTTTGAATTACCAGGCGCACAGGAATTCCAGAAGGTGACCAACGATCGTTTGGTTTTCGGTAGCAACCTGATGCTGATTATGACCAAACACACATATGTACATACATACATACATGCATACATACATACATGCATACATACATACATACATACATACATACATACATACATACATACATACATACATACATACATACATACATACATACATACATACATACATGCCCATAAAATGTAAATATTTATGGTAAATTGTAGATTTTTCGGTTTGAATTACCAGGCGCACAGGAATTCCAGAAGGTGACCAACGATCGTTTGGTTTTCGGTAGCAACCTGCTGCTGATTATGACCAAACACACATACATACATACATACATACATACATGCATACATACATACATACATACATACATACATACATACATACATACATACATACATACATACATACATACATACATACATACATACATACATACATACATACATACATACATACATACATACATACACACACACATACATACACACACATAAATACATACATACATACATACATACATACATACATACATACATACATACATAAATACATACATACATACATACCGAAAACCATACATACATACCGAAAACATACCGAAAGCATGGCAAATTGTAGATTTTTCGAATTGAATTACCAGGCGATCATAATCAGCAGCAAGTTGCTACCGAAAACCAAACGATCATTGGTCACCTTCTGGAATTCCTGTTCGCCTGGTAATTTAAACCGAAAAATCTCGCAATTTTGTCTCCAAAATTTAAATATTTATGGCAAATTGTAGAGTTACACAACATACATATGTACATACATACATACACACATACATACATACATACATACATACATACATACATACATACATACATACATACATACATACATACATGCCCATAAAATGTAAATATTTATGGCAAATTGTAGATTTTTATGCTTGAATTACCAGGGGATCATAATCAGCAGTAGGTTGCTACCGAAAACCAAAACGATCGTTGATCACCTCCTGGAATCGCCTGGTACTTCAAACCGAAAAATCTCACAATTTATCCTACAAAATTTACTTTTTTATGGCAAATTGTAGATTTTTCGGCTTAAATTACCAGGCGATCATAATCAGCAGCAGGTTGCTACCGAAAACCAAACGATCGTTGGTCACCTTCTGGAACTCCTGTTCGCCTGGTAATTTAAACCGAAAAATCTCACAATTTTGCCTGCAAAGTGTTAATTTCTTTGGCAAATTGTAGATTTTTCGGATTGAATTACCTGGCGATTATAATCAGCAGCAAGTTGCTACCGAAAACCAAACGATCGTTGGTCACCTTCTGGAATTCCTGTTCGCCTGGTAATTCAAACCGAAAAATCTCACAATTTATCCTACAAAATTTACTTTTTTATGGCAAATTGTAGATTTTTCGGCTTAAATTACCAGGCGATCATAATCAGCAGCAAGTTGCTACCGAAAACCAAACGATCGTTGGTCACCTTCTGGAATTCCTGTGCGCCTGGTAATTCAAACCGAAAAATCTACAATTTACCATAAATATTTACATTTTATGGGCATGTATGTATGTATGTATGTATGTATGTATGTATGTATGTATGTATGTATGTATGTATGTATGTATGTATGTATGTATGTATGTATGTATGTATGTATGTATGTATGTATGTATGTATGTATGTATGTATGTATGTATGTATGTATGTATGTATGTATGTATGTATGTACATATGTATGTATGTATGTATGTACATATGTGTGTTTGGTCATAATCAGCATCAGGTTGCTACCGAAAACCAAACGATCGTTGGTCACCTTCTGGAATTCCTGTGCGCCTGGTAATTCAAACCGAAAAATCTTTCAATTTTGCCCACAAAGTGTAAATATTTTTTTTGCAAATTGTAGATTTTTCGTGTCCATAGCCCTATAATTCCCAACTGGTTCTCGTGAGGGCTGTAAGGCATGTCTTCTAATTTAGAGTCACAAAATATTCCAAGTCATCTTTCTTACCGGTCGAGCAGTGAATGTAGTGTATGTGTAGTAGTGTATGCGTTCTTGATTACTTGCAAGATCACATTGGCATCCCTCTTGAACAAATAACCAGGCAAGTATTATTTATACAAGTGTTTGAAATTATGATCGCCTAATAATTTAAACCGAAAAATCTCAGAATTTTTCCTGCAAAATGTCAATTTTTTTGGTAAATTGTAGATTTTTCGGATTGAATTACCAGGCGATCATAATCAGCAGCAGGTTGCTACCGAAAACCAAACGATCGTTGGTCACCTTCTGCAATTCCTGTTCGCCTGGTAATTCAAACCGAAAAATCTTTAAATTTTACCCACAAAGTGTAAATATTTATGGCAAATTGTAGATTTTTCGTGTCCTATAGCCCTATAATTCCCAACTAGTTCTAGTGAGGACTGTAAGGCATGTCTTCTAATTTAGAGTCACAAAATATTCCAAGTAATGTTTCTTACCGGTCGAGCAGTGAGTAAAGTGTATGTGTAGTAATGTATGTGTTCCTAAGTGTGATTACTTGCAAGATCACATTGGCATCCCTCTTGAACAAATAACCAGGCAAGTATTATTTATACAAACCGAAAAATCTCAGAATTTTGCCTGCAAAATGTCAATTTTTTTTGGCAAATTGTTGATTTTTCCGATTGAATTACCAGGCGATCATAATCAGCAGCAGGTTGCTACTAAAAACCAAAAGATCGTTGGTAACCTTCTGGAATTCCTGTTCCCCTGGTAATTTAAACCGAAAAATCTCACAATTTTGCCTGCAAAATGTTAATTTTTATGGTAAATTGTAGATTTTTCGGATTGGATTACCAGGCGATCATAATCAGCAGCAAGTTGCTACCGAAAACCAAACGATCGTTGTTCACCTTCTGGAATTCCTGTTCGCCTAGTAATTTAAACCGAAAAAATCTCACTTACTGTTGGAACACATATGTAGTTATTGCCGCTTTTAATATTTGTTTAGGAAACATATTTTCTTGTAGCCCTTTAATTCCCAACTAGTTCTAGTGAAGACTGTAAGGCATGTCTTCTAATTTAGAGTCACAAAATATTCAAGTAATGTTTCTTACCGGTCGAGTAGTATAGTGTTTGTGTTTTTAAGTGTGATTACTTGCAAGATCACATAGGCATCCCTATTGAACAGGCAAATGTTATTCATACAAGTGTTTGAAATATTATAATATTTATTTTAAAATATTTATTCATAAAATATATTTAAAATACAATATAAAATACTTGTTAAGAAATTGATTACCCTACACTGAAAGAGATATATATTTTTATGTTTATTCGTATACAAAGTGCTACTTAATTAATCTCGAGCTGTTTGTAATTAAATAATAATCTATTATTTTGCCATAATTATATTAGTGAGTGGAATAGTGAGGTCTGAACTCACTTTGTCAAATTGCCTAAAGAAGAATACAAACAAAATAATATACAAAAGCAAACATTTTGAGATTTCTGCCAAAATGTCTAAAGAAGGGTATAAACAAAAATTTCGCGATTTCTGGCTTGACCAGCCAGATTTTAAAAATTGGTTAACAAAGGACCAAAGTGATAAAAACAAACGCTTTTGCAAATACTGCAAGTGCAACATAAATGCAAAAATTTATTAAATTCGTGCTCATAAGGGAAAAGAACGTGCAAAATACTAAGTGCTGTGCTCAAGTAAATAAAATAACCGTTTTGCCTGTTAAGTCCGATGAAGTGTGTCGCAAGGAAACCAGGAAAAACCTATAAAATGTCCGAAACGTATTTGAAACGGATTGGCACAATGGCAACGTATGAATCAAACGTTAAGGACGAATGCGTCGTGGACGACACTCTTAAAACATTAAATTAAAAGTTAACTAAATAAATAATAATCATACAAAAAATCTGTCCTGATTTTTCATCCTTGTTTGAAATGTTCAGCCTATTTTTTCCGTTTTTTTTCTCAATCTGTCCCTTTTTTTCAGAAAAATATTGGCATCACTGATGAGCAATGGTGCGTCGTTAGCCCTGGTTAGTGATTTTCATCAGCTGTTTTATAGCCTAATCAATGGTCACACTGTTTTGAACTTTGATTATTTAATAAACAATTACTACATTTTAAAAGATAAAACTACCTTTCCGAAATGAGACACGTGCAATTTCTGGCCCGCACCGTTCTGGTGCAAAACAATAATGTGGAGGAGGCGTGTCGTTTGTTAAATCGCGTGTTGGGAAAAGAAGAACTGCTCGACCAATTTCGGCGCACGCGATTCTACGAAAAGCCGTATCAGGTTCGAATTCAAATAACTAAACTATTGATTATTATTTAATGACTTAAACTATTGTTTAGGTGCGTCGTCGCATCAACTTCGAAAAATGCAAGGCCATTTACAACGAGGACATGAACCGAAAAATTCAGTTCGTACTGCGCAAGAATCGCACCGAACCTTTTCCTGGATGCAGTTAGTCACATGTTAAACTAGTTTTTGTGGCAATAAAATATAGGTATTACATGAAGTGGATATTTCATTTGGTAGCCAAAACTATTAACTATTAATAAACAAAAGTTGAGTCTTATTAGTTGAATATGTCGGCCAAAAATCCCGTTGTATCCCAATTGTTGAATGAAAGCCAATTATGTAAAAATTGTTATTGAAAAAATATTTCTTTTTAGCCGCTGTCGATAAGTGCACTTTACAATTTCGAAATGATCCATTCCCGAAAGTAAGCAGTGTTTGTGTGAAATTCTGGCTTGCACCTATTTTCCTGGCAGGGGGGGGTAAGTCCGTAGGAGATTATGCCGGTTGCATAAGTTACTAAGACCGTCCCATGTAATACGGTCTCCATTAGGGGTCCGCCGGAATCGCCTTGACGGGTGTGATTCCCATCCAAACCACCAGCACATATTTGACTGCGGAAATCGAAGTCTTCATTTGATTTGCAAACATCTGGATGCCTTTCCGCGATGAAGCTGCGCAACAACACTTCACTTTGAAATCCTTGTCCTATTTCCGGCCATCCGGATGCTCTAAATTCCCGCTTATGCAATGATATTCTTTGGGGTATTGGAATACAAATAGGTTGAATGGCTGTCGTATAGCTATAGGAAAATCATTGTTATATCAGTGTACGGAATCCAATATGACTAGTCTCTAATGATGCAAAAGGATCTAAGGAGTTAATTGATATCGCACTAATAATTCGAGCAGAGAATCATAACTCACCGTACTGGAACTTTAAGTCGCAAGAGTGCTATGTCGTTTATCATCTTTTTTCCACGGTTGAATTGTTCATGAGCAATAATTTGGTCCACATCGATTTCCAGATAAGGATGAACGTTCCGACCTCTTCCATTCACTATAATCCAATCGGGATTTGTTGACCTGTCATGTTCGCCCAATCTCACTCTCTTGAGAACAAGCGAAGGCGGCAAAAATGGATAATCCACGCAGTGCGCTGCCGTCAAGACGTACCACTTGTTTATAAGGGATCCCCCACATCTTGGGAATTCCTTCTGAGACATATTGTTTTTTAGACTGTATAACAGCATGGCGATCCAGGGAAACTCATTAGGCGTCGGCACTCTGCCTTTCGTGGGCTTCCTTCTTGATATTCCACAGGTATCAGGTAGCATATACGTCTTCGGATTGGGGCAGCAAATTTTATTCATGCCACAAACTCTGATGGATGAATTCGTAATCATATTTGCTCTCATCTTGGGACAGTTATGTAGTTGCACGCATTTCGTAGCAAACTGACATCCTGAAAATAAAGAATGTATTTTGAAATACGTTTATGCATAGTATAAAGTATTAATTCCTGCAGGTTGTCAATTACACACCTTTTCCATTTGTTTGAGGCAAAAGAATTTGCAGCATTAGCAAAAAATACCCTATGAGTCCTAAGTACATGTTGATCAACGAATGATTTAAATAAAACTGTGTAAAACTGTAGTCTTCAATGCTATTTATTGTTATATTAGTAAGTTATGAGTAAGTTTACTTCACTGGAGTGAAATATTACGTAGCAACTTTAAAAAGATCCAGAGTGATTAAGCTGTTGAAACTATAATTCATAACGGCAATTCATAACCTTTTTTCTCTTTGCGAGAATCACTTAGGCAGCTTTTTGTGGCAGGAGAGGGAAAGAGAGAGCTTTCAGTTATATGACCGCAGTGTTTTAACGATATACGGCTCAGAATACTTTCTTTCCTCGAACTCAGCAGACGCGCTTTCCTTTTCTCGTTCTCTAGAAATCTGAGAGGTAAAACAGTTCTGGTCGCCGACAATTAGGTCGGTTTTGAAGAAGTGATTTATAGAATAGGAAAACGTATCAAACTTTTTTGTATGCTTTCTATAAAGTGAATTTTCTTTACTCGAAAGATGGCATTTTGTGTGTGTGTGAGTAGCTAGTGCAGATACTTGAGATATTCTCTGATGGCCTTTTAATTCAATGGATTCCCAAACGTGCTTAAGTGTTCCCCGAATGCATCGATAATTCGCTCATGCTGCCAATTTACTCAATTTACACTTGCGCCCCCGTGTGCAAGTGTGCGGTGTGTTTGTGTGTGTGTGTTTCGCATTCGCATCAAATTTGGCGTGTTATTTCGCGTTGCCTGCTTCTTGGCGCTTTTATTATTCTCCACTGCTTTACTGTGCCTGCCTTTGTTGTTGTCTTATCGATTTCGTGTGTTATTTTTAGCGTGATTTGCATATGTATGTATGTGTGCCTGCTTTCTGCCTCGCTCTCCTTCTCAGTATGCGTGTGTGTGTGTGCTTGTTTTTGTACTTCCTTTTTGCTCTTCCTTTATGTGCTTGTGTTTGTGCTTCGAATGTGGTGCAATCGAATCTTGGGCCCTAATGAAATGAATTACGTCTTGTGTCACTTTCAGTCTTTTTGGCTTGAACATCATGGCGACGAGAAATCTGTTGGCCATCCTTCTTTTGGCCAGCATCTGCATGACCCAGGCATATCCGGCTTTATTGCCCTACATCTACAGTGAGTAGCCAAAACTCCCCACATTTCTTGACCCTTATACTTTCCGCTCTCCAAAGCTAATTTGCATTTATGCCAACTTAGATTTGGAAGCAGAATGCCGTGGATTATATACCCTTGCAGCTAAAAATTAATTGTTATAAATTGCCTTAAATTCTACTTAAAGAAATGTAATACTTTTATCAATTTTTATATACATATCTTAATCTATATGAAATCCTGTGATAAGTATTTGTCTTCACCATCTCCTAAATTAGATCCTTCCAAGCGCAGCAGTGATACGACTTTCCCCCAAATCGAGGACGATGTCAGTGAACTGGACCAGCTACGGAATGAACCGGGAGCGGTAATGACCAAGCGGCAGCATGATGGAAGTACCGCTCGGACCACCACCACCACCAAGAAGAGCGTCGAGGAGGTGGCCGCTGTTCCCGAGCCAGGTCCAAATCCAAATGCGAATATTCTGCCCGACTTGGAGAGGCAGTTAGAGGTGGCGACGCCTCTGATTTCCACCACTACAACCACCAGCACGTCGGCCACCACCACTACGGCAACTTCCAAGGAGGAGGGCGAAAGATCCCAGCTGGAGGAGCCGAAAACGCAGATCAAAACCGTAGTGGAGCCGACGGCCCATGCGAAGGTAAGTGGCCAGCCCCAATCCCTGCGAGAATCCCAGTCTAGAGCGCTTGGTAAACTCCAAACTCCTCTTTTGCAAAATCCAAGTGTATATCTACGAAACCACCCAAAAATCAACAGGCATTTTACGGGGCGGCTCGTCTAGCCTTTGGCCAAAATCCAGAGGTGCTACCAACGACCACCACCACAAGTACGACAACCACTACCACAACTACGACGGCAGCTCCTCCATCTGAATCCGAGCCAGAAGGGGAGTCCCAACCACCAGCCCAACTGGAACCGCAAGCTAAAGAAGCAGAACCGGAGACGGAAACCGCTCCAGATGTGGCAGGAGAACCAGTGGAGGCGGAGGATGCCGTCGGCGAAGTTGCTGAAACCGAACTGACCGCCCTGAATCCGCCTAAATCCAAACAGAATCACCATGAGTCCAACAAGGAGACCATCGGAGACATTGTCTTCGATGTGGTGGCCCGCACCACGGAGCGAAGATCCAGCACGCCAAAGATAACGGCCAAGGTTCTTATACCTAGTCACAGATAAATCACACAACAATCGGACTGATTTCCATGAAAATAATTGGCAAAACTCAAAGACAAATTATTACCATTAGACGAGCATACAGCTACAAAATTGTAATGATTGGCAGTCTCTGGCGAAATTCCTATATTTCACATACAATTGATGAAATTTGAAATCGGCTGACAATTTTCTCAATGACCGTGCATTTTTAAGAAGCAGAGATCTCGTCTATGGACTGATTTTGATTCAATTGTTTTTATTTTTCAGACCGCCAAGAGCTTTTTGCGTAGTCCGAATGGTCAGTACTCCTCGTTTGACATGGCCCAGTATATTTTTTGGACTGGAGATGAGACAGCTGTGGTAAAAGCCGTGGAAGAACTGGTTGAGGGAAAAGTGGTAAGAAAAAGTCTTAATTTTTCGGTTGGAATTTTATTTAATATTTCTTTAAACTGTATTTTTAAATTTTACATAAATTACTACTCAAAATGAGATCCCGTCAAATGACTCTGAATTTTGGTCCTGTACTCAGCAGTATTGTGTTTTGATTTCATCATAAAGTTTGCGGCATCATTGTATATATACTTGGAGCTATTTAATTCATTTAGTCTTTCATCGCATCATAATAGTAAAGACTAAATCCATTGCTCATTATGAAGGAGGGACACAGAAATGGTGGCCATGGTATCCATAATGACCATGGTGTCCATGACTATGGTGATTTCCAAAATTACGATTTTCTTGCTGTGCAGTTTCCATATTTGGCGGCATAATTTCGCTTATTATTATCTTTCCGCTTTTCGCCGGCTTTGTAGAACTACGCTGTTTGATTGTTGGTGAACTGATTTCCCAACGCTAAAGTAGAAGCTTTTATAGCTTTTCAGCTTGATACACAATCCCCACAGGCCAAGCAATCGGCGATAAGTTTTTTTTTATTATTTACTTATCAAGTGGATTTGCACTGAAGCTTTTTTGAATTGGTAATATGACAATATTCTTGTGAAAATACTTTAATATCATTCATAATATATTCGTGTTTCAAAACTTCTCCAAAATTTCTTAAATTGTTTTCATTTTATTCATATTTCTTTTTCCCCAATTTGTATCTGTGCCAGCTAAGTAAAAAGTAACTGATGGTCGGGACACTCGACTATAGAACTCTCTTATTTCTAAAAATAAATACTTAGTAATACATAATTATTTTTGAATAATATTTGTTTATTAACGTTACGAATTAGAGGAAATATAATTTGAAATACTACTACTAAATACTACTGCGTAAATAAACAGCGTTGTTATTAATGAGTTATATTTAGGTATCCGGTTTGTTTGGTGCTATTTATGTTTTGTTTACAGGCTTTTAGAATTGAGTATTTCAATAAGATACTTAGTGAAGACGATTAAATACATTATTTTAGAAATACCTGCAAGGTTATAAAATCTTCGGCGTAACTATATTTTTCAACTTTTAAGTAATATTGAGCTAAATAAGAATAAATATGCACTCACATTAATATGTTTGTGTAGATCACTCGGGAGAGCGCCTTGAAATTTCTGCAGGACATTCGGCTGGGAATAGAGTTCCTGCAGCGGTCCTATGCCAATCGAATTTTCCCCGAGGAGGTTCGCCAGAATCAGTTAAAGCGCCACAGCCCCGCCATTACCACGCCCCCAACATCCACTACGACCACAACGACAACAAGCACCACTACAACCACAGAAAAACCATTCCCAGAAGTGCACGAATCCGGTTTGGAATCAGGAATCGAGCGAGGCGCCGCAGGAGTCCTGCCCGCGAAGAACTTCGATAGCTTCACCTTCTGGAACAAACTCAAAGTTTTGGACAGCGAGGCACAGCAAGGTGGGACTAAAATCACACATCTTATATATATGTTTCATTTGAGATTTCATTTACTTTGTTGCAATACCAGATTTGAACGACTATGATGAGGGTCGGGCCAAGATTGTTGAGTACTTGTACAATGAATACTCCCTGGAGGAGATCCTTTACAAACTAGCAAAGGTATTACCAATCACTAATACTAGGCCACTCAAACAAAAAAATTAACGAGTGCTTCCTTATTCCTAGGTAATGTTTGCCCAATCGCTTTCGCATGGCTCCGATGAGGCCCAAATGGAGCTGCAGAAGCTTACTGAATTTTTAGAGCGCGAGGGTAACATGGGTGTCATACCCATTGACTTGCAAAAGAAAGTTTTAAGTACGTAATTGGTGTTACCCATATTATCCTATTCTACGCAAACCCCTGCATTCAATTGTGTCTTTTAATTACTTCAGGAGTTCTGCTGAGCGCATTATCGGACACCCTGACCGAACATCCGGAGTTCCTGCCGGCGGCGCAGGTGAATCTGGCCAACCCATTTTACAGGCTTCCAATCCATGCCCCCAGCCAATAAAGATAGATTGGGAGGCCATCGCAGATTGATAGAAACCCCTATAAATATATATATGTTAACCCTCATAATCCGCATCAGCTAAATGGCAAAATCGGCGCTACTCTGGGGAGGCGCTCTCTCGGATCTTCGATCCAACTCGGGCCTAAGTTCATCCTATCGATTGGCACCTTTCACCTTCGTTAACGGATTAGCCTACGTGTAATATAGCAAAAGATACTCAAGTGATATTTTCTGGTCAGGCGGAGTCGGCGGCAGATGCAGATACACTTACGGTACGATAAGAAAATCAAATGTCAAAAGACATAGCAAAGTAACCGAACCAAAACCCAAAAGACAAAACTGATGAGAGAGACTTGCGCCCCTTTGAGCTTTTAAAATTAATATAGACTATCTATATGTATATGTCCACGGTATGCATACGAATTGGCGCACTTGCTTATATTTGATATGAGTTTGTTAGTTAGATACATTCAGAGGTTGAGGTGTCGAGTTCGCTGGCAAAATCGATTGGCCGCCAGGAACGACCGATTTGAAGCAGGAAAGGGCTCTGAGTCCGCCTATATCAGTAGCTAATATGTTTATAACTTGTAACAGACGAGCGATTTTCGTGAATAGTTATTATTATATATGTTGTCCCCCCTGAATAATTGAGCGTTACATGCATTATTGATGGATTGGTTAAACGATTGATTGCGTTGCGAGTTACATATACGATATGCAAGTAAGAGCTACAACCTGTATCAACAAATTATCGATTATACACTCAATATACATAAATATATATATATAAAAAACAAGTGAAAAATAAATTTATTTAACTATTGCTCCTTTTTGGGCTCTAAAGTCTCTGGCTTGTCGAGCAACTGGTTGATGCGTTCTTCAGTCACCGGCTCCTTACTGTTGAACAGCTTCTCGATCTCGGCCCTCTCTTCCTCGGTTATATCCTTGGCGTAGATTTTGGCCAATTCCTCAAGGCGCTGCTGGTTCTTCTTCAGATGTCCGGGTAGCCAGAAAATGGTCTGCACCATTCTAAAAAAGGATAGTTACTAGTGGGGTAATGTGAACCCATACAAACTGCCTTACATATATTACTCATTACAAGTTTGTACGTTACATATTAAGTATTTAGAAATGAATAGTTTAGTAAATGTCCTTACTTCAGAAGCACAAATCCGCAAACGGCCAGCAAAAGACACATTCCGGATGTCTTGAACATCGTCCAATAGTCCACTGTAACTTGTTGGTGTTTCATTTTGGAAATCCTTTGAAAATATGCTCCACTCGAGACTAAATTATCGGTTGAACTGTCATAAGTACGATATGGTTATATGCCTGTGGGCCAAGCTTGGTAATGTTATGGTCACGTCGTCAGGGGCAGCCGGTTACGGAGATACGTGTATTATAGACCACTCGGCAGACCAATCATGTGTGGCCTCTATAAATCGATACCACCCAAGCCCTGATTTGATGACCCGACCACCAAGTGGGGCTAAGGTGCTAACTGGGATATAATATATAAGGATTAATATGCGCACGTGTTCCTGCTGAAGAAGTGCTGCATGTTGCCGACGCCACCAGCAACATGTTGCTGGCGTGATTTCAGCCATTTTATTGTATTCATTTGCAATCGCACTTTCTATTTTTAACAATTATCTTTAACGAATTACGTATTTGCAAGAAAATTATAAAAACGATGTGACTAAAAAAAGAGATCGAACTTCAGGATACCCTCTTCTCAATTTTGAATGTTTGGGAATTTCAGCGTGACTTACGGCTTGGCCTTCTAAGCCATTTCCTTTGTTGTATTACAGCTAAAGGTGATTCTTTTGTAATAATTCCATTCCATTCCGAATTTAATTTTTTTTAAGCAAAATCTATTTAGATCCGTGTGACTGGAACTATTAATCATTAATGGCGATATACGCTCTTGAGTTTTTAAACTAGTGGGTACTAAAATAATTGGAAATCGATAAGGAAATCAAACGTTTTGCTGGGGGGTTTGCGCTTGCTTAGATTGTAAATTTGAGACCGCCGATTTTAATCTAAACAATAAGCTGATTAGGCTAGGTGTATCTATCTCTCATATATACTTAACTGATTTCTTGGGGGTCTTCGTACGCGCTTGCCAATAAATCTGATGGTTTGTGACTACCAATGGATAGATAGCGTTCAAGGGGCTATAAAAGCTGGAATCCCGAACCACACGGATCATAGTACTGCGATGACAAGAGGAGCGCTAAAAGCGGCCATTTTACTGGTCGGATTGGGTCTGGTTTTGGCCGGGTCTCGGCCTATTTCCGATTGCGTAAGTATAAAGTTATACACTTATTCAAGTAACAAATTTGTAACATATGATTTTGTTTTTCTTTTAAAAGAGACAAACCTTCTAAGTACATTTTACTTAAAAGTTAAAGAAGGACTACATTAACAATTAATTTCATTGCTTTGTAGGGTGATCGCATTGAGGACGATGGATACCCTATGGAGCGCCACGAGGTGGTCACCAGTGACAACTACATTCTGACCATGCACCGCATCCCATACTCCCCCAAAACGGGTGATTCTCTCAATCGCCCGGTGGCCTTCCTCATGCACGGTATGCTGAGCTCCTCCTCCGACTGGGTACTCATGGGTCCAGAGCGATCCCTGGCCTACATGCTGGCCGATGCCGGCTACGATGTGTGGATGGGTAATGCCCGAGGCAACACCTACTCCAAGGCGCACAAGTACTGGCCCACTTACTGGCAGATCTTCTGGAACTTCAGCTGGAACGAGATCGGCATGTACGACGTTCCGGCGATGATTGATTACGTTTTGGCAAAGACTGGACAGCAGCAGGTGCAATATGTGGGCCACTCCCAGGGCACCACTGTTTATCTGGTGATGGTGTCGGAGAGACCCGAATACAATAACAAGATCAAGTCCGCCCATCTTCTGGGACCTGCCGCCTACATGGGCAACATGAAGAGCCCTTTGACCCGCGCCTTTGCCCCCATTTTGGGGCAGCCCAATGCCATCGTGGAGGTCTGCGGATCCATGGAGTTCATGCCCAGCAACAAGTTTAAGCAGGATTTGGGAATCGAGATGTGCCAGGCCACTTCTTCCTATGCCGACATGTGTGCCAACGAGATCTTCCTGATTGGAGGCTACGATACCGAGCAGCTGGACTATGTAAGTACCTGGAAATCATTTTGGCCCTATCACTTTCATTGAATTTATAATGCTGCTCTCCGTTTGTTCAGAACCTACTTGAGCACATCAAGGCTACTTCTCCGGCTGGCGCATCCGTGAACCAAAACCTGCACTTCTGTCAGGAATACAACTCCGGAAAGTTCCGTAAATTCGACTACACTGCCCTCCGCAATCCCTATGAGTATGGCAGCTATTTCCCCCCGGATTACAAGCTAAAGAATGCCAAAGCCCCGGTTCTATTGTATTACGGAGCAAATGACTGGATGTGCGATGTGAACGATGTCCGCAAGTTGAGAGACGAACTGCCCAACATGGCACTGGACTACTTGGTACCGTTCGAGAAGTGGGCCCATCTGGATTTCATTTGGGGCACTGAAGCCAGAAAATACGTGTACGACGAGGTCTTGAAGCAGATGCGATCATACGAATAGTTTTATTTTCTACGCAATAAATGAAACATTTGAGCTGGCATTAGTCCTCCTCCAACTCTATATGCAGCACATACGATAATATTTTTGTCTCTTCATTCTTAAGCGAATACTTTATGAGATAGAAGCCCGGAGTCATCAGTTTTTTGAGCACCTTGACTTTGAAAGGATAGTCCTCTAGTACATAACGCTCCTTGGGTAGAGGACAGCTGCCAGGATGCGGGGCGTTCGAGTAACCCTTGATCCGTTCGTAAAATATATCCTTGTAGTAGCTCTTCATAAAGTCGCAAAGCTGCATCTCCAATGTCAAAACCTTTTCGAAGTCTGCGTCGCCATCCGGGGATCTTAAAACCTTAAGCACAACCTGATGCGAAAATACTGAATAATTAGTCCTACACAATATAATATACTCTTATTTTACGTACCGTCCAATCATTGTCGAGGCTGTGAGTCAGATCGAGATATCCATCGACCTTAAACTCATTTTCCTCGGACTCAGCGATTCGCAGATGGCTGCGCAGATGTGTGGTATCCTCAGTCACCTTATCTAAACTCTGAATTCTGATCGTTCTTTTAGCCTGGACTCCAACATTGCTTGCAACTAGGATAGTTGCCAGCACCGCCAGATAAGAGACGGGATATAAAGAGGAGCCCATTACGATACGTTGACAGCTGATGACTGATCATTCACTGTCAAAAGTTTATAAGGACTTAGATAGATTAGCGATCATCACAAGCTAAATTGAAGCTTGTACCGGAAACGAAATTGGTTCGGTTATTCACAGAAATGGTTTATTGATATCAAAACGCGATCTCTTTGTTTAATTGAGCAGTTGCACACAGTTATAATATATTTAATTGCCAAAATCACGACATATATGACTGACTCTACTTTAAGAACGGTAAAGCTATGAAATAACTAGTACCCTACATTTTACTTTAAACAATTTTAATACAAATTCTAACTGTGTTTTAAATTCTGAGAACTTCATTTTTACATCTTAAGGTGAACTATTTAATTTGCATTTATTTCTAGATACAAAAAATCAATCCTATTGGAGATATAGCTAGAAAAATTCTATTCCCAAAGAACTTAAATCTGTAAAATAAAGCATTATTAACATGTTCAGCAAGTGGGCGTCCAGCTGATAGCGATAGCGATAGGGATAAGAGGAGTTGGAGTTTCCTCCCAATTCGTTCATAGAATCCCTGTTCCCACGAATTGAGCTATTTATATTTCAATAAAATCTTGGCCTTTTTTATTTATTTATTGCATGGCAGTCTTAATACATAAAGCAACAACAAACAAATGCTAAGCCATTGTTAACAAAATATATACATAATATATATGTAATTGGTAACAGCACGACAATGTCGATGGGGTACAATCGAGCCAGCCTTAACCTTTTATGACCACACCAGTGCGCACAGATATTAATATTCATCCTTCTGTATAATTGTTCTTAATAATTTTTGTTAAAAATGCTGAAAATATACTTTTAACTATACGCAGATAAAAGGCATTTGGCTTACAACAAAGCAATAAAAATGGCATTCAAGCTGCGAAGTAATCGCCATTATTTAAACTGTAATATTCACGGTAAGCGAGTGCATTTCTGTATCTTATCAAAAATGATTTATTTCGGGATAGCGGGCATGAAACACTTTAAACAAATAGTTTGCTAGCATAAAAGCATCTTGGTTAACAACTGGAACGGGTTAAAGCTAAGTTATGTTCTACACTGTGGAGAACGAATTGCTGCTGGAATGTTTGCATTGATCAAGGGAATCTGCCAGCCAGCCATGGGAGAACTATTGCCTAGGTGAGGGATCGATTAACATAGCGGCTAACTCAAGGTGCCAAAATTGAGACGCAGTTGCTCCAGGAACACGAAGGTGATGATCGTGTGTGGACCCAGACGCACAAATGCCGGCACATAGCCCTTGAAGAAACCGAGGGGACCCAGTTTGGCCGTGTGCTTGACGATGTCCCACAGGCCATTGAACTCTCCGGGTTTCGCGTTCATGGATCGAGTCTTGAGCACATCCAATGGCTGGGTCAGAGTGGTGGCTATTGTTCCGGCCACCAGGGAGGCGGTGAAGTGCGTGACCAGGTTGTCGTGGAAATACGGCGTGGCCAGCAGGTAGACCTTCGTTTGGTCGTAGAATGCAATCTGGCCGATCGTCATCAGGACCCCACGGGCAGTCGCTGTGGTGGCGCCAGAGAAGAGTCGCTTGAATCCCTCCTGGCGGTAGACCCTAATCAGTCCGTCGAAGGCATTATTGTAGCTGAAACACAGGAAGGAAGTAAGTTAAAGTAATTAGAAATATCTAAAGCACAAAAAGTGTCGCGTGATTTATAATAATATATATACCTAAAAAAATCGAAATAATTTTAGCTTTATGCTAACTAACTTTAATAAGAACAAATTAAAAGAAATACCACATACTTGCGTCGTTGTTGCGGCGGCAATTTTACGTCGTTCTGCATGCGCACGTTGACCATGTCCGCCGGAGTTCCCACAATTCCTCCGATAAGACCGGATGCCCCTGCGAGGGCCACCTTGCCGCCAAAGGTGTCCGTATTGACGTAGGCCTTTCCGGCCTCGTACACACCGAATCTCGCAGTGGAGTAGGTCAATTGGCGCAACATTGAGGCAGACAGGCCGTTGTAGAAGACGAGTACTCCTCGTTCGCGGGCGAGTTTCGGGATCAACTGGGCCACTGACAGGTGACCCTGTTGCGTCTGCAGCGTGACCTTGATGAGGTCGAGTGGATGGGTCACCATGGCGGCACCCACGCTCGCCAATCCGCCAAAGAACCACATCGGTTTCCTCTCTCGTTGAGACATTTCGCGTGAATCCTTAGATATCTACCTTTACCTAGAAGGTGGTGAAAGAGATATGTATATTATTTAGATGCCAAATTAAAATGATTTTCTGTACCTATTGCAAATGTAAAAGGGCGGCTAAGTCGTATCTCTTGCGATGGGCGGCATTTTCAGTGTTATGTCATGTCGGTGGGGCTATAAGGAACTGACAAAATTGAAGGACCAACAGATAAAACATCTGGGCGGTTGCGCGAAAGCTTAGCTTGAAAGCTTTCGGTGATTACATGTCGGTAACTGTTGTCTTGGGCGTAGTCGAAAATGTTAACTATGGGGTAAGTGCCTTACCAAATAGTTCTAGTAAAAATAAGGTTCTGTTTCGATACATTTAAAGGCTCAGTAACGACTTCGAATAACTCGTTCTTTAAATGTAATACCTTTTCTAAAATGCATAATTATATATTATTATGTAAGCCTAATGATGTTAGTAAATAACTAACTTGATATAAATTCAAATAATTCCATATAAACCTGGTATAGTCAAATATTATTATACGCATTACAATAAATCTAAAGCGAAGCTAATTATTTTTAATGAAGTGAAGACTTCACTTGAGGAGCACATGCATGAGTAACTGAGTTAATGCAAATAAACCAAAATGATTCAATAAGAATTAATTGTTTCTTCTCGTTACATTTGGCGCACCTTAACGCATTTATTGATATCATAATAAATATTTATCCCCTTCGGAAACGACCATGGATATATATTATTTATGTCGTTACACGTGTATAACATTCTGTAAACTCACAACATCGGTCTTGCTGCGCTTAACAGCACTCTTTTCGGACCTGCTTAACAGCTGATCGGTTTAAATTTACGGTCATACTAGCACCTACAACATGTTATTCATGTCAAATTTGTATATTTGTTTCGTAAACTAAACCGAGAAAGTGAATCCCTGGCCGCCCGTTAAGAGATTTCTAAGCCCGGTAGTCCTCCGAACCCACTGGTGAGTAATTAAACCCTGTTTTGGCGGCCCACACACTTGCGCAACAAGTCGCCATTGCCGGGCAGCGTCAATCTGCAATTTCGCTAATTTCATTTGTTTATAAGCGCCTAGAGTTTTGTTTACATTTTGTTTATAACTTTTGGCAACAATTGCCAGCATATCGGTCATGATCTCATGTTTGCAGTGAGGTAATGCAGAATTTGGACCAAAAAAGTGAATCGATTGGAGAGCAAGTTCGACTATCTGTTTTCTATACTCTTCCTCGGAATATCGGCATATAGACTGGACTAAGTGACTTGGGCACTAGTTTTTTTTTTCCTTTTTTGTTTTTTTATTTACTGCTAAGTCCACAATCGTTGGATTTCGTTAAATTAGTTTTATAAATTAAACATTTTGTCCGATCAATAATATATAAGTTATAAGAAATATTGGTGCGATCTTTTTCCTATAAAACTCAGATCTTATATAACCGCCAGAGTTGCCAATACTTTTTCACATTATACACAAAACCATTCAATCTATGAATGTTCAATTGAAACTGTATCAAACTAAGCCATTGAATATTCCAGTTATCAATCGACACAAAGAAATTCTACTGATACAAATTTCATATAATAGAAGTTCCTATTTCTAAATAGTATTATTGACTTGGCTTTTAATGAAAGTCAAGGGCATGAGGTATTCGGTTACAATTAGGCGTGTGTACAGTTGGTATCCATATCGGCCAATAGCTCTATTGTTTTGCTGCCATTTATAAACACGAGACCCGGGAGTAACAATCTTTATAGGCTTGTTTGTTGGCCCTGCCTTATCAAGTGGACCCGGTTACCGGGGCGTGTTTATAGATAGATAACATGTTTACTATCGACCGAAATCCCGGTGCACAACATTATTGCTGGCATGTGTTAGATTCTGTGTTTTCCGAACAGCCCGCTATTATTTATTTATTCAATTACTATTTTTGTTTGGGAACATCCACGTGCGTCGATTTGTTCATAAATTATATGCAGAACAAAATTCATTCTCTTCTTGTTTTATTATATTTTCACTTTTTGTTTTGTTTTTTTTCGGCTGAATTTTATCTGAATATAAAAATGTGTGGCAGTGGTCAAAGTCGAATTAATAACGAATATCACATGATCAGTGGGCATTCCTTTCGCGCCTAACCGAGCCCCCAAGAATGATTAGTTGATAATGAATTTTACTACTAATGAACAGCTGATTTTTGGGCAGACTATTCCGATCGTTCTATAACCTTTCGTGGCATGAAACATCGCGTGATAATTCACTAATCCGTCTGAAACACTATCTCTACGGGTGTTTGCCCATTTCGAAGCCGCATGTTTGCCTTGCAAATTGAATAATAAAACTGACACTGCAATTGCGATTGCTAAAGTGCTAATGAAGCAAAGAAAAAAAAAACAAGTAGGAGGGGAATTCTGGCCACAGCTGATGGCATATTTACCTTGAACAAGAAAACGCTGCCACTGATTTTCCGGGTTTGTTGGTCTGCTTTCCGCGAAGAAAACTATTTAATAGTTTTATAATTTTTGGCGCACCAGAAGAGCGCGTTAGAGGGGGAGAGCCAGATAGAGAGAGAGAGAGAGGGAAAGAGAGAGCGACCTCAGCACGTCATCGTCGTCCACACAAACTGGTCTGGGCTTCGGGAAATGGGATTGGTCAGGGTTTTGCTGCTGCTGCTGCTGGAGGCAAACGAAACGCAACGCTTGAGCACCGAAAGCGGACTGATCGTCGCCGCAGTCGTCAGCGCGCCAGATCCCACACAACTGCCGGCAACAGTCCGACCACACACTCGAAGAAATGGTTGAGCACTACCAATATCCGAAATGCTATAAATGCTTTTTTGTAAGAAAAAATTCCGTAAAATGTTTTACGCCATTTTACATAACTTTGATTTGCAATTTGAAAGATTTTATATATACATATATATATATTTTTTTAAGTGTGACAATGCGCTCCGAATTCGAATAAGGTCTGCTCTTTATCGCGCGGTCAAGGCGGGCAATTCGGAAGTGTTTTGGCACTGGGACTGTCACCGGGATACGGGGACTTGATTCTCGATGTCGGAGCGGGATCGACTGCGTTAGTCAGTGGCTGGCGGTCAGCGGGGCGACACTGCGAGGGAGAGCGAGAGAAAGCGGTACGCGAGCGGTACACCCATTGAGTCGAGCGCCAACATAAGGCAACTGGTGAGAGCTTTTTATTGACAACGCAATGACGCTCCAAGCTTTGGATGTGATTGTGTGTGTTTGTGCCAGTGCTACGACAATGGTATCGTTTGGCATAAGAAATCATAGCACACGGAGATTACGAGTTACACGAGGAATGACGAGCCTTGGTAATATCTGGTATCCATTCAATGGCGCATTTCCCATACGGTCATGGGGTAACAATCATGAAAAAGCCATGTGCAAATGACTCAAATTTTCCATTCACGAAACATTTATGTAATTTTAAGAAAATCCGTGCGTGCGCCTGTCGAGACACATTAATCATTGGACCCCAAATAACGAAACATTTTCATTTTGTGCCTAACTAAATCGATTGGCTTTAAATTGCTTGTGTAATGCACTTTTAAGTCAAGGTTTAATTAGAATGTTTTTGTTTGCCTGCACTTTGAGTAGTTAACGCTTCGAAGCGGAAAATCTGTTGCTTAGACGGTAATCTTCGCCGTGATAAGAGCCCATACCGAGAATGAATGCGCAAATATTTTCACCAACCATAGTGCTTAATTCTTAT
Source organism: Drosophila erecta (assembly GCF_003286155.1). Taxonomy (NCBI): domain Eukaryota; kingdom Metazoa; phylum Arthropoda; class Insecta; order Diptera; family Drosophilidae; genus Drosophila; species Drosophila erecta. The sequence continues at coordinate 16,071,312 of NW_020825194.1, read as the reverse complement.
TTAAATATTTTCTCGCACGTTTTAATTGCGTGTCCCACCATTAACACTCATTTGTATCTCCCAGATATTTTAGCAACTCGATCCCTAGTGTTAACTGTTGATTAAATACAATGGAAAAGAACTCTAGTAAAGTGCTCCATAAAAATAGCCTCATAAAGCTTTGTCAGAAAGCTTTTCAGCCCTCAAAGGGGAGTTTCAGAAGTTTTAAAGCCTAAGTGGGCATTTACCGGCGCTTCTCACAACGGTATTTTGGTTCAGGGGTCGTATTCTTACATCATAATTTTATTGCCAAAAATGCGGATTCGATCTCCTGACTTTGGAGTATAGTTTTGTTTTATAATATTTTTTTATTATTTTAATTTATCATGGCCTTTTACGTTGCTATTTGATCCAAAATTATTAAAGAACTTATGAATACATTAATTATAATTTTTAGATTTACAAGTAAATGATTGTATATGTTAAAAAATTTATCATATTGATCATATTAATTTACTGATAATTGACAATATTTGGTACTATCTAAATACGAGAAGCTAGTACGACAGTGACACCTAGACCATAAATAACGAACAAGAACTCCTTTGCCCTGATATAAATGCTCAATAATTTATTACTCTTGATGTATTTACTTTCTCTTTGTGTATTAAGTACACTTTCTTAAATGGGGGCCACGTGTGCCGCTGACAGCAATGATGAAGTGACAAGATGGAAATTCCCTCCTTTTTCATTTTCCCTCTCCGATTTTGGCCAATAAATTTGAAGTTGTTGGCCCCGTTCAAGAGTTTTGAACCTTATTGGTCGCCACGTGACTTGGTCCGTATGAAAAAACAAAATACTGCGCACTTAATTAATTGAACTCCTCAAATGACATTTGCAAATTGACTCATGACTGTTCTCTTTATGCTATTTCAGATCGAAACAATGGCCACCTCAGTCCTGCTAGCCTGTGGACTCAATGAGCAGAAATTGCCAGGATTTGTCCACATCAGCGAGGAGTCCAATGTGGATGGCAGCTTTCTCATCAGCTGCATATTGGGTCAGAGGTTACGCATCTCAAACGCAGGAACCCTGCTTGTCTGCCTGCAGCATCACTACCAGCATTACTTCAATGCTGGCATGAGGCTAGGCTATAATACGAACATTTTCCAGGGGAAAACCCTGGGTGTTATCGATGTTTTGAGCGACATGGCCGGCGAGGGATTGGCCTCCAAATGGCTAAGAAATTCCGAGGGGCAGACTTTAACCGAGCAGCTAGTAGAGGATATTCGGGCCCAGGTGGAGAGCAACTATGCCAGTCGCAATTCCTACACGGTTCTGATCGACAATCTGTCCATATTGTTCAATTTGGGAGCGAGCAAGTTGCAGGTTCAGCAGTTCTGCCAGGACCTGGCTGCCCTCGCCAAGGAGCGCGAAAACCTGACGGTGATCACCAAGCTTAGTAACAGCGACATCTACCAGCTCACGGATAACAATGTGGCCAAGCTCGGACAGGTGCGCATCCAGGTATTGCGTTTGAAGAGTGGCGTCTTCCGCGAGGTTGATGGCAAGCTCCTCATCGAACGCGTTCTGGAGGAAGGGAACTATGCCTGCGAGGAGACGCGCAAGGAGGTGCTCTACAAGGTCAACGATCGCAACGTGAAGGTCTTTGCACCCGGCGAAATTGGGGTCAAGGTCTAAAGGCTGCGTAAGCGCAAATAATTGTTTGAATTTTAATAAAGCCATTTTTTGTATATTTTGAAAATAGCCGGTCAAAAGTTTCTTATTGCAGCGAAATTTACAGCGTATTGGATTTTTTTTGCTCACATTTTGAAATTGTAATCTAAACGGCTTAACTTGCAATAGGAACTCTTTTAACCTATTATTTTAGTAATAAGTTTGCAAGTATGTGTTACTCCTGTGGCTTTCCGTTTTCTGTCTGACTAAGATAATTTGGGTATTTACTTAATATCGTTATATTATATAAATTGCCATAGCCAAGATGTACGAATCAAAACGAAATTTTAAGCTACTTGCAGTTAGTAAAAGAACTCAATCACGTTGTTAATACTAGGTAGTCATCCTTTTTTAGCGGTCAATGCGCTGTTCAATCAAATTGCCTTTGTCCGTCCTTCATCTGGTAGCATCTGTTGACGTCAGCCGAAATGGCGAAGTATTGATGAATTTATGTCTGGTCACGATCAATAAGGAGCCAGTAAAAACGAATTAGGGCGATGGTAACCCAAGTCAGCGTCAGAAAAGTTTGCCTAAACTCGTAGGTCCACATAAACGCTAAATGACGTCGCCGACAATAAAAGCGGGCAATTGAATTTTTCCAAACCATACAGCCAGAAAAAAAGTTGATTAACTACGCCTGGGTCCCTGCCAGAAATGTGCTCCGCTTTGCAAAGAGTTTTTGGGATCCAGCCCGAGAAAGATTTATTTATATCTGTGTTGTCCCTGAATTGTATTAGGTTTTACTGACTAGCATAATGGCTTTCCAGTTTGTTAATTACTTGAAATTTTCCCATCCCTGAACACTTAATGACAAACTTTTATGGAAACGTCCAGAAGGAAATTTAATATTTTATGGTTTACAAGATGACGTGTTAATGTCCTGCCCATGATTAATGGGTATTCTATTTAAAATTCCTGTATTTTTTGTTTGACTTCTTTAAACACTTTAGGCAAGTGTTTACTGCCTGTGGCGAGGACACAAATTCGTATTCGCTCATTTAGCATTCACGTCGCAAATTGTCGTAGGACCAAGCCAGGCGTAAATAGAGAATTGCATATAGCGGTGGCACACAATCTCCAGATATGGCCCCTAAACAAACCCGGCAGATGACTTAATTAATTACGTAAATGCTTTTTGTGCACCCAAGCGCTGAATGTCGCTTATTGAAAGTTATCTCGGCGCGGAACGCCAGGATATCGGAGCCAATCGAAGGACGTGCTTTAAAATTCAGCGAATACAGAATAGGAAGGAATAGGCGACGCCTGTGGAAACGGAAGTTTACGAATATCTACTTCAATACCCCTGAAAATATAATGGAAAAGAGAAAGAAAATCTTTGCTGACTAATTTTTATATGGGGCATATATATTAACTACGAATTCTGACTAATTTTATATATTTAAAAATATGATTGGAAAATTATAATGACTAGTTGATTAGTCATTATTTTCTAATCAAATTTGTATGAAATTTTTTCGATATGTGTATAAATAATGTATTTTTTCAGAAAATGAATAGATGACGCAAATATTTTTTAGGGTGCACTTATGAGTGTTTTGAGACGAGGAAAATCCAATTGCCGGTTTGTCCTTCTCAGTACGAAGAGCAAGAAGCGGGAAAAAGGAACTGAAAATAATGATGGGGTAAAGGAAGTGTATTCTCGCATGAAGTACGAAAGGATGTTACATTTAGAGTGCTTAGGACAAGCCCCTTTACGAACCGGTCTCTGTTAATGACAGGGCCACATACGAATTTTGTTGCATACTTTGGGGGCTCGCAGGAAATTAGTGTTCGCCCAAATATGCAACGGTCTGCACATACGTATACGTTATATTTATATGCGAATTGATGACAGCCAGCAAAACCGCAAAAAAAAAAGAAAGTGGTGCGACAAGCTATAATTTATTCACATAGGATCGTCATAAACATAAATTCGGCTCGCCGGGCTGTCCTTTCAGGCCAGAAAAAGGCCCCAAAAATTGGGCCAGCGATTCGAGTGCGATGACCAAACAAAAGAACTCAGACACCTACGTCATTCTTAGCCTTTCATGCTCTCCCATAACTCCCATTAAAGCTGGAACGCCAAAAAAATGGGGTACATTTTTTAAGGTTTGATATGATGCCGTATCTTCCGATTTTCATAGCCATTGTATCGCGTTCTGAATTATCGGCAGCCACGCTCTTGCCAACATCTTATGTTTGCTGATGACACACAGGGCGTATGTGTAATATTTATTTAACAGCCACACACACGCACGCTTTTAAACGACGAAACTTGAAGATGCTTTTAGCAGTCTCTGCCTGCGCGAACTCTCTCTTTTAAAAGGATTATAGAAAGTTGTTTAACAGAGTTGCCAAAGGCAACACGAACAGGGAAGGGGTGATATAAATAATAAACCCAAATGTCAGTTATAGCTAACAGTCCTTCTGTTGCTTAAATCAAATATCTAGTATCAAGTATTTTCTATTTCAAATCTTTGTAATTTGTGAGATTTTTCTGAATCAATCTACTAAAAGGTTAAAAAAAATTTGACAAGAAATTTTGGAAATCGCTGTTTCGACAAGAGCCAAAACTTCTGTTGAATTAAATTAAAGCGCAGTCTTTTCGCCACATTTCAGTTTAATTTCATCTCGTTTGAGAGAACGTAGCAAAAAATTCATGCAATTTCACTAATTCAATATGAACATTTGAGTCGTGTGCCATCCAAACGGAATTGTCAACTGTTTAGTGTCCTTTGCGAGCGCTCTTCCTCCAATGCAGAAAGTTTTTCATGGGTTTCCCCGTTTTGCTTCCATTTTGCTTCCGTCGTTTTGCCACGATTCCACTTCCGGGAAAGCAATTAAAGATACATTTTAAGCGGAATGAACGCTAATGAATTTAATATTTTCCATTCAAACGCTGCCACCAAAAGCAGCGGTGTGCAAAAATTTTGCGATTTCGAGAGAATTCAGATTAAATTATCAGCCGGAATGTAAGCGCAATACCTGGCTGCTTCCATTAGACCACAAATTTATAGGTGCAGTAATCGCATTTCACTGCCGTCGCCGCAGAAGTGGCTGCTAAACCGAAAAACATTCAAAGTGATTACATTGCGTATACGCAACATTTGGCACTCTGGCTTTTTCGTACGCAAATATTGTTGTTTGAAACTTTTTTGGGGTTGTCTTTCTTGCGGGTTTTTGGAACCGCGCCATTTAATGTGGGCTGATCCATGATTATGCGGTTGGCAGGTTTTCCGTGTGAACGTGTTACTTTCATAACTTTAAGTCAGGTTAAGTGCTCGCACCTACGCTACAATACTTTGAGGCACAAATTGAAAACTCAAACCAAAATGGTTGCAAATCAACCAGGACAAACAACTACCAATTTCGCTGTGCACAGTCAGGCAAGGGCATTTCCGTGCCATAAAAGCGTCCAAGTATAACATAGAAAGATACCACATTGATGGCTCGTTACCAACAAATTGCATTGAAGTCCCATCCCCAAGCCGTTTGCTTTATTTGCTGAAATACGTTTTATGGCTTGCCCAGCTGTCATAAAGATCCCTTCGGCATTGACATGACCATGGGTGATAGATCGTTGGTCATTGCCACTTGAAATGAGGAAGTAGTTTCCATGTATTTCATAACTATATTTTAAGATAAACTTTAACTGGCAAGAAATGCACAGCATTTATAAACGTACCATATGGATTTTTAATGCTTATTATTTGCATCCACGGAAACCAAAGGATAACAACCAAAGGTAACAACGACTCAGACATCTACTTAATCTTCACTTCTGGTCTTTGGAACTATGTATCTAGGATAGCAACCCGTGGACAATTGCATCAAATGTTTTCAAAGATCCAAGAAGGAGAACATTTATTTTAATTTGCATACACTTTTGAAATAGATTAGCCGTCACCTACGACATTGCGAGAAGCCAAAATTCCAGCAGCACGCCGGATTCAGTGTCACGTAGTCCTCAGATGTGATCTAAATAACTAACTGACTAACAAATGCCTGTCCTATCATAGGCTCGTGTTTGCTGACCTTTGCTGTTCGGAATCCTTAAGTAGTTCGCTTAAGTAGAAGTCTGTCCAGGACAGCCACTTATATAATATCAATGAAGCTCAGAACTCTCTACTTTTGATAAGCAATAGGTGGGCGAAATGCTGCTGAAATTATGTTCAGTTGCATACCTCTAATTACGGCACGTTATTGTGGTGGCCACCTTCTGCTGACTGCTACTTTATGGTCGTAATTTCGCTGAAAACTTTGCCGCTGCAGTAAATTTTGAGCAGAGTACACTTGCACAGAGGGCGTCGACAGCAAAGATAAAGAGGCAGTCAAAGCTAGATCCAGCACACTGAAAAAACTTGAGTACATTTTGTAAATAAATTGCTGTCCTCTTCAGTTTTCGGCTTTGACACAGAACCAATTTTAAAATCGATCAGACCACAAATTTATATTTTTAAAAGAATTAATTACCTTCGAACGTTTTTTTAAATTTTTAAAGAACCATTTTATACATTTATTCCTCCCTTGTGCGGATTCCAAAAATGTTTTCATTCTTTATTTATTTTCTTTAATAATAACTAAAAAAAACAATATCCAGTGAAGCAAAAGTATGTTGTTGCATGCTCCTACACGCTGTGCAGAATAATTGCATTTCAGTGTCTCCCGAAAGGGATTTTCTTAAGTGTAAGCTAAACCCAAACAAAGGATACCCCAAAGTGTTCCGCCCTCAGGCCACCTCACAGATACAGCGAATCCCAAACACACGCACACACCCACACGCACGAAACAGAGACACTCACACAGGTGGCCGAAATATTTACCGTCTAAAATGGCAAGTCCCGTGTTGTAATTTTCATGTGTCGGAAAAACGGAAACGGAACAGCAAAGCAAGCAAACATACAGCCAACTTTCTACACACACAGACATACGAAAAAGGACGAAAACCACAGCGAACGATAATGGAAAGCATTAAAGCAGATTACTTGCGAAGCCAAAATGCCAAGAGACACAGCGACAGTCTGAATTAGTAAAATTCTATTTTTTTGTATGCGCGAAAAGGCTTCGAATTGATGAAGATGAAGGTCATTCGGCGATGGCTGCAATCAGTGCCTCCTTTATTGCCATTCCAGGATAATGCTCTCCACTTTGTCGGTCCGCTATTTGCCTAGGCCAATTTTAATTATTTGCTTTTTTTCGAAGTATTCAAGTAGGCCCAAGAAGTTCTGACGACTTTGCCATTTTGTGGGTGTATTTAAGAATTAAGCAGATAAGCTGTATTGCAACAAAATTAAAAAAAAAAAAAATTATCAAAAAATAAAAATAAAACGAATATACTATATACTATACTATAAACTATAAATTATACTATGTATTAATAATTATTAATACGAATCGAATTTCAATATGTTAAGACCGAAGTTATTAATAAGGATTGATTGTTCTTTTTCACTAATTGGGTTTCCACCACAAATATTTTTATTTATTTTTATTATACCCGTTACTCGTAGAGTAAAAGGGTACTCTAGATTCGTTGAAAAGTATGTAACAGTATATATTCTTGATCAGGATCAATAGCCGTCTCAATCTGGCCATGTCCGTCTTTCCGTATGAACGCCTCGATCTCAAAAACTACAAAAGCTAGAATTTTGAGATTAAGCATGCAGCTTCCAGAGACATAGACGCAGCGCAAGTTTTTTGGCCATATGTCCAAATGTTGCCACGCCCACTCCTACGCCCACAAACCGCATAAAATTGACACGCTCACACTTTTCAAAAATGTGATATTATTTCATTTTTGAGTATATCAATAAATTTCTATAAAAACTTTTTTCATTCTATCATTTTTTCCCCAATTTCTACCGATATTGCTTAAATTTCTCGTTTACACTTCCACTAGCTGAATGACGGGCATCTGATAATCGGGTATTTCGACTGAAGAGAAAAACAGAAGTTGTCGCTAGGCAATTTGTCAAATCAAATAAAATCATTAAAAATAAAATCATAAAATGTGTGGCCCAAAAAGTGTAAGCGTAAGCAATTTGCCGGTGCCTTTGTTGTTGCTGCTGCTGGATTTTTTGTGTCATGAAATATAAAACCACAGTATGACATGGCCCAAACCTACAATTACACTAGGGAAAACCGGATTCAAATATTGCAAATTTTTGTAAAAAATGATCAAGTTCAATAAATATATTATGTGCATATGTTGTAACAAATTAATCACTTTAAATCTTTTTTCTTAGCTGAAAATATTTGTATTTTCAGCGCACTGGAATTGTAACCAAAGTCAACAGCATAACTGTGCGCTTGTCGGTCGAATGCCATCTCTTTGGCTGTCATTTTGGCCATGTTTTCAGCCTAAATAGCCCGTTGCCCCTCGATTAGATCCTGGGCAAAATGCCCTCTCGGGCGTTTCAATTACATTATTAATCACATCACTCACAGGTCTTATTTTAAGCAGTTTGTCCCTCCAGCTGCCGTGCAATAAATTCGTTGGCCACCAACAAAACTTTTTCAATTAACACAAAATTATGCAAATTGAGTGGCTGGCAAAGTCGCAGTCATAGGAGTAGCTTAGATAGCGATAAGACAAATGGCTCTGGCATAGATGCCCGATGGCACTTTTTTTTGGGACGGAACAATGTTTCTACAGAATCACGGCATTCTACAATTGATCATTATTTTAATATGAGGAAATTTGTTATATATATATTTGATTAATAATTAATTTGATATTATTTGCTTTACAAAATCATATAAAATCATCATTACAAATGAAGTGCACAAATATACTAGATAAGATATTGAGCATAGTTTATTTTGTGTTACGTATTTGACGTAGCATAAATCAAGTTCCTCGAATGCTGATAAAATAGAAAAGAGTTATTTAAAAATATGTCTCTATCATAGAGTATTTACCTTTCCATTATAACCTTAAGTGTGCTGCTTTTCAGAATAAGCAAAACAAATAGGATTATTCCAAAGGAGTCTTGTATGTAGACAGTTAAACTTTTAATTATACTGCTTTTCATGAAATCCACTATTTCCGTAAGTTGGTAAATTATCCAATTCGCGCCCATGATCATAAATAGTCGCAGGAACTGAATGTAACTAAAATCAGGATATGGAATAGGTATAGTTTCAAATGAGTCTAGTTCTTACGTCTGAAAATCGAATTCAAAACAGGTCGAAGATCTTATGTCCTGTTGGGCGAACCTTTTGACTTCCCTCTTTACTTTCCAAATGTGAATGGATGTTAGGACGAACATTGTCGCATTAAAGATGTCTGTGATTATTAACGGGGTGTAACAGTTGCTCATGTCTGTGTTCGAAAAAATTAATAATTGTCAGCTATTAAATTAAATGGTTTTAATGAAAAACACACCTGTATCCGAGCACCCTGTATAACCGTCATGGGGCAAGCTTCGTGATTTCTCTGGATTATTTTCCCTTATTTGGTTCATTGAAACAATCACTCCTGTGGGAATAGCAGCCGTACACCAAACAACGGTGTTATAAATCAGGAATCGATACTGTGGCTCTTCACGTTTCAGGGAAGTCAAAACTTCCCACAATTGGAAACTGACCACAGAAAGCCATAGATACGATGATATCGTAAAGTAGTATTGAATGTATCCTATAGTGGATCAATTTTATAATACTATGTAAGCAGATAATACTCATAAACCAACCTGTTGCCGCGCATATGTCAAAAACTAATCTAAAATGATCCAATGTCCAAATAAAATTTTCGATGAACAAGCAGAAGATAGTGCAGATAAGACATTTTCCAAGTAAATTCCGAAGCTTCTTAACAGAAAGATAAACAGCCAGGGTAAGGATATAGCATACTACCGATATCATCGTTACTGAAAGAATACTGATTAAAGTTTATTAGAATAATATAGTTATAAAGCTGCTGTTACGCTCGGCAGAATTGTTTTTGAAGCACTTTCGATTAATAACCCATATGGTTTCCGGAAAGTCTGAATAGATTTCGGGATAAAGGCAGTATTGATCATTCGACAAGGTTTGGGCAGACTTGTGGAGGAACATGGCTCCGTCCTGAAAAGGGTTTGATAAGAGTGACATAGGGAAGCCGAAGGAAATCCGATATCTAACCTTTAGCATCGAGTACTCATCTCTTTTTAGGCTGATAACCTGGTCGCAAGGCTTAAACTGTTCCCTTAAAACCATCAATTCTGTGGAATTATGATGCGGTGTTATATTCCGCTCTGCTAATGGCTTCAGCAATATATCCTTTTTTGTAAGGTCCAACATTGTTAATTTAATTTCCTTCTGTACGCCATCATTACACTGTCCATTGTTTAAAATATTTTTGCGGGCGCAGCAGACTCGAATGCAGGGCCTAACTTTGCAGATACAGGCTCTTAAATGGATTTTAACCGGAACTTTGGCACCACCCATTAGCTCCATATAGTCGAATTCGCCGGTCAGGTTAGCAGGAATTTCAAAGTTTTCATAGATATAGACATCATTGAACCGTTTAAAATGTGAAATATTAATTGTTTCATCGTATTTGCAGGGCAGAATTTCCGAACTCGAATTTTTCGCGATGATTAGGATAATAAGTGTACAGAAACATTTCAACCACAAAAGCATAATTCACAAGGAGAGTTGAACTCGACTGCGGTCTCACACGGTTTTGCGTGCGTTAAATAGCTTGCATTGAAATCTTTAGACATTTACAATTAGCGGCAGAGAAAAATAATTAAATATTAGTGTTTTTTTTTTTGTTGTTAAAAAAAGGCTTAAACAATAATGGTCCCATAGGGCTACTAAAATATAACACAATTTTTAAGGCAATTTAATCGCGGTCAATTCTCTAGAATTAAGCTTTTGCTTTTCAACGCATAAGATGAATGACCAACAGTGAATTTCCAAAAATCAGTTCCCTGGTGCATTATGTTTATTTTTATTGCATCGATGAGATTTTAGTTATCAAAAAACTTTTACAAAACAGGCCAAAAAATATATTTTTTATCAGATTACACATAGGAAATATGTAGTTATTTTAAAAAGAATTTAGAGAATTCTTCTGTAGTTCTAGATATTACATGTGGTTGGCCTCTCATTTAGACGACAGAGCAATAAATTCACGATAAACACGGCAAACCCAGAAACTTTATTTATCCTCATAAGTGCAAGAAAACTACACAGAGAGATATTTGTATATAGGACATGTTTGAAATTGGATTGGTTAAATAGGGGTTACAAAATATTATCTATAATTAAGATTAAAGTTTATATATATATTTTCAGCTTTCTACTGTTTTCTGCTAGGGTTCCTCTTTTTAGTATTTAAATATGTTTTAAATACTTCTTAACACTTCTTCCTGTGCATTCGCAGGTTCTCAGCATTCCAGATGCATTCATCAGTGCGCGTTTTGCGTTCACATTGTATCGCCCGAGAACGAGGATGAGGTTGTGTCTGTCATCCGCAGGAACAAGGATGCCGAAGGACCCAAAGCCCGTTACGCTTACTTAGCTCATCTCCTAAAAGTTCGATATATGTAAGTTTAGCTTAACAAATTAACTCAAATTTTGATCTCACTGTTACTGTGTGCCGATTAAATATCATTTCAGCTGAACTGCCACATGCCACAACCACTGCCACTGAATTGCGCAAAGTTTTACCCTAAAGATGCAGCAACTAAAGCTGTGGCCGTGCTCACCTTTTTCTCTAGGGGAGAAACTTGCAATTAAGTTAGTGGCTTTCTTTCTTGCCACCTGCAGCAAAGGATCACTAAATGCGCATCACGGCATTTAAAATACTCTTGTCTTATAGGGGGTTTGGAATTTAACTGTATGTTGAAGCTGGTCCTATAGTTTACCTTTAATTAAATGTTAAATTTTGTTGGATATACGAACATATATCTATTGTAACTCTTTCAAACCAATCAGGATGACGATCTAGGATGATAAGATAAGATTGATGCGTAATTTTCTGAATGGACGGATATATTGAATTCAGGATTGTTTCTCTAAATTTCACTTTAGCCAACTAGATACCCCAACGTTAGCTGCAAAAGAGTTACCTGCTCTGAAGGAGATTTATTAATGTCAGCGATGGTCAACAGGTTGGTAAATAGGAATTGATAGCGGCAGACCCGTCTGAGCGGAAATAGACAGACAAGTCCACGGGGGAATCGATTCGTCTAGTGACGTTGGCCTAAAGGATGCTTGCTGGCTCGAAAAACGCTATCAATTGGCAATTATGTGCCATGGACGTTCTACGCTGCTTGAGTTGTATGTACCGGCTGCTCCTGAGTACCTGGAAATCATTTCGTTTTCGCATAAATCAAACAGGAATTGCGTAAAAACGTTCTTTCAATTTATTTACTTGGTGTTGTTTTCATTTTCATTTGCAGTGAGTTTTTGTTGCTTGTGGGAAATTTATATTTTGAATGTGCCCTGTTCTGGCTTGAGGAGTTTTCCTTTATTTTCCTGCCTGCCCTTGGTAAATGGGACATACTGACAAGCGAAAGAAGTGTGAAATGTAAATGTAAATAAAATACTGACTTTACCTAAAGGTTTACACAACTCAAATTAATATTCAACAGTTTATTCGGAATATATAACTGTTAAACTCTAATGAATAATTTGTTGTCTTGGGTAAATGTTTGTATGGAATTGTACTAATCCAAGTAATCTAACGTTTTATCCGGGCTAAAGCAGTTTACCAGTCCAAATGTCCAGCGAAAAGGAAGAAATTCATTACAGATGTCCTTTTAGCTTTCATACATACTTATTTTTTCACATTTTATTCTTTGTAAAACACCTGACAACACTGATAGCTGCCTCGTACTTTTGTTTACTCTGCATTGATTTATGCATTGAGTGTTTTAAATGTGGGCGTGCTATTTATGGGCCTTGACCGATGTTCGTCCGTCTGCTGGCGTTTTTGTGCTCCTTGACTTGATTTGTGGCTTGTCCTGCAGACGAGGACTTCTGCCCAACCCCAATACCAACACCCAATAAAACCCCAAGCCAAGACTCTGGATGTGGCGTGTCCCGGCCAAAGGTCGCTAGATGTATGGGAACCTTAGCTTCTTAGCGCTCGGCTAGTTTGCATATTTGGCTACTGTTGTGTCAGTAGTGGAAATTACTTGAAATGCTATGGCCAGTCAGTCGCCAGCCAGATTTGTGTCTGAAACCTTCGTGACAAATTTGATAAGACTTTGCAGCTCATTTGTACGCCATGTTTGGCTGCTTTGTTTGCTGGGTTTGAGCTGCATTTCACTTGTCTGCTGATTTTCCCATCAACATAACAAATTAGTGTCGCTCTTCCGTCGTTGTCACTTAGGGGTTTCTGCAATTTGAACCTGAATCCAAACTTATAAGTCTCATGAAAACCAAACTAAGCCCAAGGGGTCTCTAATGACCGACAGATGTGTGGCGAACACATAAGACCTTTTGAAAAATTACGCATATGACGCGTATGCCGTCCGTGCATTCATTTTGAACGAGTAGGAAATATACGCCTAATAATTGCGTATAGAATTTTTATTGCCTGCTTTAATTAATTTAAGTGAGAGGAATTAAGTCATGTTTCCTTAAGAACCATTTGGAGACCCAATGCAAATGTGGAGCAGACCGACCATATGCGGAGGAGACGACTTGCCAGGAATCAGCAATTTATTGTCGCTTAAGGCCATCGAAAGCCATGGAACAGTTGGGTGCCCACAAGCCGGAGTTCCCGTGTCTGTAGGATTACCATGTGTACGCGTGTTGCTTCAGCAGACCGTGAGCTACGTGCCAGGCGTTCCTCCACGGATTGTCTTTCTTGCGGTTTTTTGGAACCGCGCGAACGAGTTACTTTCATAACTTTAGACCAGGTTAAGTGCTCGCACCTACGCTACAACACTGAGGCACAAATTGAAAATTCAAACCAAACTGGATGCAAATCAACCAGGACAAACAACTACCAATTTCGATACGCACAGTCAGGCAAGGGCATTTCCGTTCCATAAAAGCGTCCAAGTATAACATAGAAAGATACCACATTGATGGCTCGTCACCAACAAATTGCATTGAAGTCCCATCCCCAAGCCGTTTGCTTTATTTGCTGAAATACGTTTTATGGCTTGTCCAGCTGTCATAAAGATCCCTTCGGCATTGACATGACCATGGGTGATAGATCGTTGGTCATTGCCACTTGAAATGAGGAAGTAGTTTCCATGTATTTCATAACTATATTTTAAGATAAACTTTAACTGGCAAGAAATGCACAGCATTTATAAACGTACCATATGGATTTTTAATGCTTATTATTTGCATCCACGGAAACCAAAGGATAACAACCAAAGGTAACAACGACTCAGACATCTACTTAATCTTCACTTCTGGTCTTTGGAACTATGTATCTAGGATAGCAACCCGTGGACAATTGCATCAAATGTTTTCAAAGATCCAAGAAGGAGAATTAGCCGGCACCTACTGCATTCCGAGAAACCAAAATTCCAGCAGCACGCCGGATTCATTGTCACGTAGTCCTCAGATGTGATCTAAATACTAATTGACTAACAAATGCCTGTCCTATCATAGGCTCGTGTTTGCTGACCTTTGCTGTTCGGAATCCTTAAGTAGTTCGCGGTAGAAGTCTGTCCAGGACAGCCACTTATATAATATCCATGAAGCTCAGAACTCTCTACTTTTGATAAGCAATAGGTGGGCGAAATGCTGCTGAAATTATGTTCAGTTGAATACCTCTAATTACGGCACGTTATTGTGGTGGCCACCTTCTGCTGACTGCTACTTTATGGTCGTAATTTCGCTGAAAACTTTGCCGCTGCAGTAAATTTTGAGCACAGTACACTTGCACAGAGGGCGTCGACAGCAAAGATAAAGAGGCAGTCAAAGCTAGATCCAGCACACTGAAAAAACTTGAGTACATTTTGTAAATAAATTGCTGTCCTCTTCAGTTTTCGGCTTTGACACAGAACCAATTTTAAAATCGATCAGACCACAAATTTATATTTTTAAAAGAATTAATTACCTTCGAACGTTTTTTTAAATTTTTAAAGAACCATTTTATACATTTATTCCTCCCTTGTGCGGATTCCAAAAATGTTTTCATTCTTTATTTATTTTCTTTAATAATAACTAAAAAAAACAATATCCAGTGAAGCAAAAGTATGTTGTTGCATGCTCCTACACGCTGTGCAGAATAATTGCATTTCAGTGTCTCCCGAAAGGGATTTTCTTAAGTGTAAGCTAAACCCAAACAAAGGATACCCCAAAGTGTTCCGCCCTCAGGCCACCTCACAGATACAGCGAATCCCAAACACACGCACACACCCACACGCACGAAACAGAGACACTCACACAGGTGGCCGAAATATTTACCGTCTAAAATGGCAAGTCCCGTGTTGTAATTTTCATGTGTCGGCAAAACGGAAACGGAACAGCAAAGCAAACAAACAGCCAACTTTCTACACACACAGACATACGAAAAAGGCCGAAAACCACAGCGAACGATAATGGAAAGCATTAAAGCAGATTACTTGCGAAGCCAAAATGCCAAGAGACAGCGGCAGTCTGAATTAGTGAATTTCAAGGACGAGACTCCTTTTTTGTATGCGCGAAAATGAAGGTCATTCGGCGATGGCTGCAATCAGTGCCTCTTTTATTGCCATTCCAGGATAATGCTCTCCACTTTGTCGGTCCGCTATTTGCCTAGGCCAATTTTAATTATTTGCTTTCTTCTCAAATGATTCAAGTAGACCCAAGCAGTGCTGACGACTTAGCCATTTTGTGGGTGCATTTAAGAATTAAGCTGATTAGCTGTAATGCAACAAAATTAAAGCATCAAAAAATAAAACTATTATTCTATATACTATACTATACACTATAAATTATACCACCAACAATATCCATATATATACCATAACACAATATACCATAACAATATATCAACAATTATTAATATGAATCGAATTGCAATATGATTGTTCTTTTTCACTAATTGGGTTTCCACCACAAATATTTTTTTTTTCTATTTAACTTCTAATGCTAAACTGTCTAGTGCGAAATTTAGGCAACACTTTTTAAGTGGTTTTAGCCCGCACACCGACACGCCAACATACAGACTTATATATACATTCGAGTTAAAACTAAGAAGGAGAAAAATAGAAGTTGTCGCTGGGCAATTTGTTTAATGAAACCATCAAATTAAATAAAATGTGCGGCCCAAAAAGTGTAAGTGTAAGCAATTTGCCGGTGGCTTTGTTGTTGCTGCTGCTGGGTTTTTTGTGTCATGAAATATAAAACCACAGTATGACATGGCCCAAACCCCACTAATTCCCCCACCTCCACCCAACACCCAACAAGTTCAATAAATATATTCTGTGCATATGTTGTAACAAATTAATCAATATAAATCTGTTTTCTTAGCAGAACATTTTTGTATATTTTTTATCAGCGCACTGGAAATGTAACCAAAGTCAACAGCATAACTGTGGTCGCTTGTCGGTCGAGTGCCATCACGAATGCCATCTCTTTGGCTGTCATTTTGGCCATGTTTTCAACCTAAATAGCCCGTTGCCCCTCGACTAGATCCTGGGCAAAATGCCCTCTCGGGCGTTTCAATTACATTATTAATCACATCACTCGCAGGTCTTATTTTAAGCAGTTTGTCGCTCCAGCTGCCGGGCAATAAATTCGTTGGCCACCAACAAAACTTTTTCAATTAACACAAAATTATGCAAATTGAGTGGCTGGCAAAGTCGCAGTCATAGGAGTAGCTTAGATAGCGATAAGACAAATGGCTCTGGCATAGATGCCCGATGGCACTTTTTTTTGGGACGGCACAATGTTTCTACACAATTACGTCATTGGATTCGTTATATAGGGGTTACAAAATTAACTCAAATTTGATTTCACTGTTACTTCCGCACACTTTCTTGCGGGTCTGTGTGCCGATTAAAAATAATTTCAGCTGAGCTGCCACATGCCACAACCACTGCCACTGAATTGCGCAAAGTTGTACCCTAAAGATGCAGCAACTAAAGCTGTGGCCGTGCTCACCTGTTTCTCCAGGGGAGAAACTTGCAATTAAGTTAGTGGCTTTCTTTCTTGCCACCTGCAGCAAAGGATCACTAAATGCGCATCACGGCACTTAAAATAGACTCTTGTCTTAGAGCGGGTTTGGAATTTAACTGTATGTTGAAGCTGGTCCTATAGTTTACCTTTAATTAAATGTTTAATTTTGTTGGATATACGAACATATAGCTATTGTAACTCTTTCAAACCAATCATGATTCAGGATTTCTTATGTAAATTTCTCTTTAGCCAACTAGATACCCCAACGTTAGCTGCAAAAGAGTTAACTGCTCTGAAGGAGATGTATTAATGTCAGCGATGGTCAACAGGTTGGTAAATAGGAATTGATAGCGGCAGACCCGTCTGAGCGGAAATAGACAGACAAGTCCACGGGGGAATCGATTCGTCTAGTGACGTTGGCCTAAAGGAAGTTTGCTGGCTCGAAAAACGCTATCAATTGGCAATTATGTGCCATGGACGTTCTACGCTGCTTGAGTTGTATGTACCGGCTGCTCCTGAGTACCTGGAAATCATTTCGTTTTCGCATAAATCAAACAGGAATTGCGTAAAAACGTTCTTTCAATTTATTTACTTGGTGTTGTTTTCATTTTCATTTGCAGTGAGTTTTTGTTGCTTGTGGGAAATTTATATTTTGAATGTGCCCTGTTCTGGCTTGAGGAGTTTTCCTTTATTTTTCTGCCTGCCCTTGGTAAATGGGAGATACTGACAAGCGAAATAAGCGAAAGAAGTGTGAAATGTAAAAGTAAATAAAATACTGAATTTACCTAAAGGTTTACACAACTCAAATTAACATTCAACAGTTTATTCGGAATATATAACTGTTAAACTCTAATGAATAATTTGTTGTCTTGGGTAAATGTTTGTATGGAATTGTACTAATCCAAGTCTAACGTTTTATCCGGGCTAAAGCAGTTTACCAGTCCAAATGTCCAGCGAAAAGGAAGAAATTCATTACAGATGTCCTTTTAGCTTTCGTACATACTTTATTTTTTTTTATTTTTCAGATTTTATTCTTTGTAAAACACCTGACAACACTGATAGCTGCCTCGTACTTTTGTTTACTCTGCATTGATTTATGCATTGAGTGTTTTAAATGTGGGCGTGCTATTTATGGGCCTTGACCGATGTTCGTCCGTCTGCTGGCGTTTTTGTGCTCCTTGACTTGATTTGTGACTTGTCCTGCAGACGAGGACTTCTGCCCAACCCCAATACCAACACCAACCCAAAGCCAAGACTCTGGATGTGGCGTGTCCCGGCCAAAGGTCGCTAGATGTATGGGAACCTTAGCTTCTTAGCGCTCGGCTAGTTTGCATATTTGGCTACTGCTGTGTCATAACATAAAAAATTACGCATACGGCGCTTTAATGCCGACCGTGCTTTAATTTTGAACGTGTTAGAAATATACGCCTAATAATTGCGTATAGAATTTTTAGTGCCTGCTTTAATTAATTTAAGTAAGAGGAATTAACTCATGCTTCCTTAAGAACCGTTTGGAAAATAACAGCTTTAAGACTAGAAGAAAATGGAAATGTAATTTAAAATCGAGCGGGCTTCCACAAGTGTGGACAAATAGGCCGAAATTCTAAACAACAAAACAAAAATAAAATCCAGTGGCTTCAATGTGTAAGTAAACCATTTCAATTAGGCCGAACCCGGAGACCCAAAGCAAATGTGGAGCAGACCGACCACATGCGGAGGAGACGACTTGCCAGGAATCAGCAATATAATGTCGGTTAAAGCCATCGCATCGCATCAACATGGAACAGTTGGGTGCCCACAAGCCGGAGTCCCTCTGTCTATTGCCGTAGGATTG
This sequence comes from Drosophila erecta, assembly GCF_003286155.1. Classification (NCBI taxonomy): domain Eukaryota; kingdom Metazoa; phylum Arthropoda; class Insecta; order Diptera; family Drosophilidae; genus Drosophila; species Drosophila erecta. The sequence goes on along the minus strand of NW_020825194.1, from coordinate 16,052,696 downwards.
CCATGTGTACGCGTGTTGCTTCAGCAGACCGTGAGCTACGTGCCAGACGTTCCTCCACGGACCCCCAAAACCTCCCAAGTCTCCAAGAACCCGTGCCCACTGCCATGTGTCGACCGTCCCTTCATTTCAGGGGCGGCATGCCAACAGCTGCGAATCGCTGTCTCGTGTTCTTTGTGTGATTTGTTGTGGAACGGATGTTGGCAACATGTCCCACGAACTGCGGACACAGTGCTCCTAAGACCCTTCCCCATTAATATATATTTTTCAGCCATTTTTGCCGCTTGCCGAATAGTTGAAATGGCTTCTTCACTTCGCGTCCACAATTGTTTGCCATTTAATTCGCATTCGCCTGATATCAACCTAATTGAATTCATTTCTCCAGCAGATGTCGGAATCCTAAGAATTCGTATATCGGACGGGGCTGAAATGGATACATTATAAGATAATGCTTCGCTATGAAAAGAAATGAAATTTATTCATTTTCGGTTTCGATTGAACGTGACTCGAAATCATTAGAATCGATAAGGGATCGAATAGTAAAGGTCGCACTTGTAAAAACATACAGCTCTTGAATTGCATAGTACACATGAATATACACTCCAATCGAAGATAACTTTCATCGCCCATTTTTGATTTTCTAAATCCTGAATTGAAAAATGGCGTATTTATATTGCCATAAATAAACTGTTGTATTACCACATAAATTCGGGTACTGAGACTCAGGGCAACGTATATATACCGATTGTAAAGAGATTTAAATTCCGCTTAAACGATAATTAGTTCTAAAGTTTTTGTGTAAAATTTTACTTGTAAAGTTGGTTATCTTGAAAAAAGTTTTGTGTTTTTCCTTTTCATGTCCTACACGAAAACCTAAAGCAAAATGGGGGAAGTAGTTGGCAGTTATGACAAAAAAGGGAATTAAAGGCATGCCAAAACATTTTTAGCAAAATGTTCCATTAGCAAATAAAGTATCCGGCTACCACGCCTACAAGTTATATGTCAAAAACCTTGCTTTTCTCCGAACTGACATGCTGCTAATGACGTTAAATTTGTATTTACTTGAACGACTTTGTGTCGCTGTTAAATTCAGGGAAACGCGGTGCTTAAATGGTGTGCTTTTTCTTCGGTACTTCTTTCTCGGAATATTGTTAACTTTATGTTCTGCAAGATACAAAGCGATCAACAATTAGAGGCGATTTTCAGACATAAAATGAGATTTCTGTGACAGTAGTTGAGCTGTAGTTCCTAATTAGCTTATGATTTCTCTTGTGAAAAGGGCAAAACATTTTAAGTTGCTTGTAAAATGAAGTTCAAATAGAAATCCCCACATTAATTTGCATGGTTTTCGGTATACATAAAGTGCATGACTTTAATAAGTAGTTCTTATTTAAAATCAATTGAAATACTTGACGCGTGAAGTTTTCATTATGTCGCAAAAAACCAAATGTAATGCTAATTAGACATTTTTCGATTCAACCGCTTCTCACTTTGCTCTCTATATAAACACAATTGACAAGCTGGTTAATGGTCAACGGAGATAATTGAAATACTAAATAAATCAATTATTAAATTGCGAAAATACGCTGAAAAATGTAGCTTTTAATTAGCGTATTTTATATTAAATTACGTTCGATTATACAGTGAACAAATGACAGGCACTTCATTGAAAATGCAGTCCTTAATATCTAATATAGTTGTATAAGCGAAAATGGGAAATAAACAAGTAGGCTTACAAGAAGGATTGAAAATGGCATTCGCATAGTACTTTTATGCTCACAGTCGAAGGATTTCTCGTCCCGTTCCCAAGCCAATGCTAATTAATAAACTTACTCCGGTACGGAGAAAGCAGTAGAAACTGTAGAAAACTTTACACTATGCAACTGTTGTTCCCTGCACGAGTGGCCCCAATTAATAGGATCTAAGTAAATTGGCTTAATTTCAATTGACCATCTCGATGCCATGGTAGTTTCCGCTTCACTGACGTCGGTAGCAGCAAAACGCAGCTTTCGGAAGGGCAGCACTGGAACTCAGAAACAATGATGGCGCTAAATCCCAAACAAATTATCTCAGACACGCTTCAGCATGCAAACAAGGCGCCAGGAGGCACACATCCACCCGCAGGATGATTAAAGTCTGTTTTTGATTCTGGTAAAGTTCCAGGCAAATCTGACAGCTCTTAGTGCCGCTTTAAGGACAATTACCCCTGATATCCGGCGAGAAACCCACTGGCAACTGCAAACAAAATATAAACACACAGAGATAAATTTGGACAATCGAAATTACCGTAAATAAATCGATTTATTTGACAATATTTACTACATGATATAGGGATTCCTAGATCTGTTAAATATAGTTGTAACTTTAAGTAAGAAAACACTTAAAGAATATTTTGAATATTTTTACGGGCTGATCTAAGAAGCAAGTGAAAAACACTAGACTTCTTTCCCAGTGCAATTCTCTGAGGAAGGTCGCCGAATCCAGATCAGATCCGGAGACTGGGACTTGGATGGGTTCACGTTCATGCCCAACGCTCCCTGTCCATGTCCATGGTCAGGAGGGCACGGTTTATTGTTTTGGCCACTGCAATTGAGCGAAATATTTCGAGTTATTTTTGGCTCTCGACTTGTGGCGCTGCTAATCTTGAGTTGTCTGCTTTCGGGGATTGCGAATTTTGTTTTGTTTGTCTCGAAAAAAAATAAATAAAAGTGGGGTGGCTAGGGGTCGCAGGCTGGGGCTTCAAGTACGTCGAGTACATCGAGGCCATAAAACAAACACTTTTAGTTTGTTGAACTGTGACCGGAGGTCGGGGCTTCTAATTCGTTGTCAAAAGCGGCCAGTGGCAGCTGTTGACGGCCTCTCGGATTTTAAACTGCCCCCCTTGTTATTTTAATTTGGCTCATTGTTCTGCGGCGACATGGCACTGATATTACAGGCAGGATAGCCGGCTGACCATCAAGACTAAAATTTAATTAAAATTCCTGCCATGACGTGGCACGGCATTTAAAGTGTAAATCGGTTATGCACCAGCACAATCCGACTGAGCCGCAACAGCCAGCGTGTGGCACACAGAAAATAATATTTATTTGCCATCCATCGATGGGGCAAGAGTTGAGTTGAGTTGAGTTGACCCCATGGCGATGCCAGCAAAAGAATCAATTGGGTTCATCGAAACAGTTGGCACGGGCTGTGGGGCCGGGCAGCACAATAAATAAACATATAAGTCGCCCATGAAGTGTGTCCTTTGGAGCGTGTTTACGCAACTTTAATTGATGCCCATAGCAAGGATACTCGACCAGTTTTCTACAAACGCTGTTCAGCCGCCGGACCGCATTTTGTGAAATTTTTAATTGAATGGGAACTGAAGCGTTTTGCGCATTCTAACTTGTTCGCATATGTAACTTTAGAAAATGGGCATTATTCGGTGAGCACTGGAAAAGAACACTTCACTCTTCGATTTTCAGTACATTTTCACATGTCTTATGGGCATATCCTGGACTTGACCACTATTTTTTTCCCAGTGCCTGCCTGCTTGTGATCCTGGGGTGAACCCGGTGATGAGTTCAAAGTGACTCGGACTCAGCTTTTGTTCGGCACTTTGCTGGCTCGTTAGGTGCAGACAAGGACCAGCAGAGAATGACCGGATAGCATGCATGTGTAAGCGCTTCGGCTTTAAAATCTGGACAAGGACATGGACATGGACATGGACATAGTTATGGATGTGGATGTGGATGTGCATATGGCCACTCAGGGGTCCAAGGGTCCAAGAGTCCAAAAGACCGAGTTATTTGTTGCTTACCCTCTAATGGGAAAGAACAAAAAATGAATTCGACGCTTTGAAAAGTGAAAGTTTGCTGGTCATAAACTGGAAGAGTAATCTGAAATGTCTGCGCGTAATGACCGGGACAATATGCGAGCTGCTCCGCTGCACTTATTAAAGTTCCAGCCCAGGATGGGAAAAAAACGGGAGCACTCTTCATCTTCGTCAGCGAGCATTGTGCGATGTGTTGGCCGTTAAACTGGTTGTCTAGACCGTAAGTAAATTTATGACTCTGATTAATATCTTTATTGTGTCAGATTATGATTGACTAGGCGGCAGGCCGCACGATTTATTGATGGAGGATCCGCCCATCCAGCATCCCCAAACTAAAAGCTCCTCACAAAGGACTGCACCTCGGGTGATGATGAATGAGGAGGGCGGTTCATAGTGGCCCAAACCGCAAGCCCTTTGTTATGGTTTCCTGCCAACAGGCGGTAGGGAATTACATGGGCCTTGGCTAAGCGGTATTCAATGGGTAAATATCCATTTGATATATGGGCTGAAACCACACGACAACTTCAATGGGCCACACATCTGATTAGTCGGAGGTAAAGAGGCGACAATATGGCTTTGAATTTTTCAGGACTTCGGTCTTAACTTTTGGCTTTCACTTGAATTTATTTGCCATTAATAATTCCCGTTGGATATAACATCATTCGACGCCTTAAAATAGTGTGGCACTTTGGAGTTGATTTATTTTGTGGCACCGACACCACGCTCCATGCACTCCACGTGCCAATTCACCACAGGATAAGCCCTTTCGTGCCACTCCGTGCACATTCGTTTCAATCCGGACTTCCTAGCCTACAAAGCCCTCTTGACTAATGGACCTCCGGCAATGGGCCAGGTGCAAACTGAAACTGACTTTGCCAGGTGCAAGTGGGGTCTTGGGGATACACACTGAGCAAAAATATGTTTATTAAAACGGGATTTTCTGATGAGTAATCCGTTCTAAATTTACGCTACATTTTCCTCGGATTTGATATTGAGGTCCTGAAAATATTCAGACTGATAGTTTATTTTCTTATATGGTTGCCATGCACTCTGGTTTCTTTCAGCGCTTTTAGTTTTTGTGTGGGGAAATCAACAGAATGTCAGGCAATCTGCAGGAAAAATGCCGCAAGAGGTAGGAACAGATTTCTTGGAAACGCTGCACCTGCAAAAGCTGAGAAGTAACCTGTTTTCCCTTTGATCCTGGACAACTTGGAATGCAGGTAAGCTTCAATGTAACTGGCATGCATTGTGAAAAGAAAACACATTTAAAAGGATTTTGCTGTAATATTGAGAACAATTCTTATTTATTCACGTTATTTAGCTGGTAGCTCAACACTTAACACTTAATTTATGAGTGCGATGCGGTTGCTATTGCAAAAAGATGCCGCGCGTGTTTTCGTCACGATACGCCGCAGCCTCATTATTCCGGCTTTATGACTCCCATAAATCGTCTGGACCATGCCCATTCTTTCAATTTTTTAGGGCCAACCGAAATTTGCATGCAAATCGCTGGACTTTTTCTGGCTTATATACAGATAGAAAAGTTTATTGCGCTAACTAAACAATGCCTAACTAAGCATAACTCTATTTATCAACCAGCTGGAATCACTGGGATTTGGGTGAGCCATAGGTCAAGCCCTCGCTGCTGGTATCCTCCGTTTTTTGCCTTCGCTTTCGCCACGGAAACTTGCGGGAGCTTCGACCAGCCACTGAAGCCGATTGGCAAGTCTCCGGATCCGGCAAACTGTGACTGCCACAAAAGGACGGAGTGGTGGTGTTGACCACCTCATCCCTCCGGCTTATCACCCTAGTCAGCTTGAGACGAGTGGCGGGCTGACTGACTTCCGATGGGTCACTACTTTGTGGTGGTGTCACCAGCAGGGCACCACTTTTGGTGGCCAAGAGAGCTCTTTTTGCTCGTCCGGATGCGTAGTGCCTGTCCACCACCTCCGACTCCAGTAGTGAGTTGACATCGCCCAGCGACGAGAGTTGGGACACCTGCCCCTGCAGCATTCGATGGGGAACTGCAGTGCCTGGAACTGGCCCGTAGAGCTCCTGTTTCCGTAGACGCCGCCCTCCCCCGCCAACTCCATTTCCGGCTGCCATGCTGCTGCTGTTTATCGTGGTGGTTGTGGTGGTGGTGCGAATGCTGTCCTGCAGGGACAACTGGTGGCTCGCATCCCGGCAACGAAACTGCACCACTCGGTACGATCCATATGGCTCCAGCGCGTTGTTGTTTACACTGCAACTGGCCGGCTGCAAACGCATCGATCCATTCTGCCGGAGGAGGGCACTGTAGTTGTGCTGGTGGTGCTGGCTCTGCTGGTGATGGTGGTTTCTGGCCAGACCAAACTGTCGCGTAAGTGTGATCTTAAATGTGAAAAAAAAAACAAAACAATAATTTTTAATAAATAAGGTTTAAATTTGTCTCTGAAAACTTTATGACGGTAACAAAAAACATGCAATGGAACCAAATAAACATAGATTATTATTTATGAAGTGATAAGCTAAGATATAGGGTTACTCCAATGGGTTTACCTTGAAGGCCTCGCGGAACTTGTGGCTCATGATGTTGTATAAGAGCGGATTGATGCAGGTGGAGAGGAAGTAGAGCACCCCGGACGTGTAATCAAGTACCCGGAAGTAATCGTTGAAGGCGTCCCGACTGATGCCTATATTAATCAGATTCAGTCCGTAAACTGCCATCAGCCGCTGGGCGTGGAATGGAGCCCAGCAGAGGAAGAAGGCGACGGCTACAGCTACTGCAAATACGGTCAAGTAAGGATAAACAACGTATTAAAACCCCGGTAACCGGAAAGGGCCTTTTCACATTGTAAGTGGTCTTAATCTTTTATTTCCCCCGAAAGCGAATAGTTTGCGCATAGTGAAAAAACACATTTTTCTATTGGCAAGGTTTTACCTGTTAGCAAACGATAAATAATGTTCCACTCTCTATGTATAACTAAGCCCTGGATACGGGAGTGTATTTTCCCCCTCTGTTCAAATTAATTTATTGTTCAGGCTCTGGGCCCTATCTGAATTAGCCCATCAATTTCCATTTGGCAAACCAGGTTCAATGGTAAACTTCGAAATCAGTGGACTGTGGATTTCCATTAAAAAGCAGCAGTAAATTGAGCGTTTATTCGTAGCTGGTAATAGAAAACTGCTATTTGGGATCTACATTTTTGGCCGGATTTCCATTTACATATACTAACTGTATGGCTTGATAGGAATTTCTAAAAAAAAGAGAAAATGTGTTAATAATGCGGAAGAAATATGTTGAATAAATTCTTTCAGAATTCCTTTAAATCATAATAGCTAATAATGTGCCAAACAAGTGGAAATGTTAGATTCAAGGCACACATTTTCCAAATATTTAAGCTTGCTGTGCGTACCCCGCAGTCTTAAGTTCATTTAAGTGGCCCGGCTTGATTACTTTTGAGGTGACACCTGGCTTCACCTGAGCTTCATACGCTAGATGGCCATTTAAGAGCTTTTCACATGCACACCTACATGTTTGCGAAAAATTAACGACACCGCTGAGGAAAACAGAGCAAAAAAAACAGAAACACGTTCCGTCCACATGACGCAAGTGCAAATAAAAGGGCGGAAGGCAATGAGGGCGGGGCTATGACGAATTCGTGTTTGATGTTCGCCAACGCAAAAATGTTGACAGTCATTTTTAATTTAAGACTTTCGGCGCAAAAAGTTTTGACAGCCATGGATGTTCTTGTTGTTTCTGGTTGGCGGTGGCGCATATCGCTGTCTTTAATCAATCAAGCCGCCAACTTAACTCACCTACCCAACATTCTGATGACTCGTCCCTGGGCATTTAGGCCGCGATTCGCATCGAAGGTCCTTCGCGGCAGCGATTGCAGCAGGCGACTCCTCTTCAGCTTCACTCCGATCAGCACGTAGAGTACACAAATCGCCGTCATGGGTCCACAGAAGAAAATAAATCCCGAAACGGCGAACACATGGGCGTAAAAGTCGTTCTCCATCTAAGGGAATAAACAGCGAAAAGGACACTCAGTGATGCGTCACTTGGTTTTCACATTTCAGTCCACCCACCGTGCACGAATATCCTTCGCTCTGATAGACCACCGAAAATTGCATGGCCTGCGGAAGGGCCAAAAGGAAGGCCGCCAGCCAAATGGCAAATATAAATTTAATGGCCCGCGACAATTTTGACATGGTGTGCTGCCTACAAATGACGGAAAGATTAGGCTACATTGTATGTTAAGTATTAGGGACAAGATGATGTGGATGTGATGTGATGAAAAGAAGGCAGTGACCACCTACGCTTTTTACGCATCTTAACTTTCTCCTTAAGGCTTAAATATAGAATGCAACATAAATGAATGAGGTTGTAAATGAAAAGGTTTGGTATCAAAATTACCATAGTACTGTCAAAAACCTCATACTCTTCTCGACAATAATATTTAATCCCAACTTCAGAGAAATGAAAACTTTTTGTCTCCACTTTGTAATCAGACTTGGAGTGCCTTCTTTTAGGAAACCACCTTTTGTGTCTGCATACTCCTAAGAACTTAATACAAGTGTTTGTATTCATTGCAATAAATTTGTTAAATGTTAAGATGTTAAGATATGTTAAGATTAAGCTGGAAACGCAAATTGCACTTGAAAATACAATGAAGGATTTTTAATTTAATTTCTTCTAGCTATTCAAGAGCTTCTGAATCAAAGGAAATGTAATTTGGGTTTGGCTGAAACGTACCAAGAATCGTGAATGGAATCCAGACGTCATCTGTGAGGAAGCAATTGTGTTTTTAGACGGCAAAATGGTCAGGACATTTGTAAGACAATTTGTGATATCTTTGTTATGTCCGTCTAAAGCAAAGTTTGCTCTACCATTCGATGAGAGAAACTCTGTAGGAACGTAGTAATTATTTGACTAGTTAGTCTTTACTTTATCTTTATACCCCTACAACGCATTTAATGGAACTTAAGTGCATGGTCTATAATGAAGTTGGTACATTTATCGACCTGACTACTAATTAGTGTCAATAAATGAAAGCTAATGAATATGGTTTATTTAAAAACGATGGGAATTTTGTTGTCAAGCCTGAATTTAGTCATTCCACAGCCGGACTATTTGGTGATGAATAATTATTGTGGCCATAATTTGTGAGGTACTTTTGTGTTTTCACATCATTTCGGACTGACGCTAATCAAGTTTTATTTATCTATTTATGGTCTGTCCTAATTATGCATGATCCACTTTGTTAATGAAAACGCGGTAATAGCATTGAAGAAATGATTATTTTCATTATTTAAAACTCACCGGAATGGATGACAGATGGCTATGTATCGCTCTACAGTGAATGCTGTGATGGTGAGGACTGTTGCATTGGCGGCCATTTCCGAGAGCACACTGCCCATGATGCACATGGAGTCCGTGAAGGGATACATATCCGGATACCAAAGGTTGTACAGCTCCTGAGGAATGCCTGCAGGATATTTTCCGCATTACGCATACGCCATGGTGTCCCTGAAAATGCCAACTCACCTGAGACCAACAGTATTAAATCGGAAACCGCCAGGTTGAACAAATAGAAGTTGGTGGCCGTGTGCATAAAGTTATTTCGCGATATAACAATGCAGGTTATAAGATTACCCAACAAGCCGGCCACGAAAATGAGGGCATAGCAAACGGTGAAGGCGGTTCGCAGGGTCAGGGACTCATCGACCGGCGAATCCGCTGCCATTGTGCTAGCATTTGTGCCATTCGTGGAACCCAGGAGATTTGAAAGATTCTCGGTCGTTATGTTCAGCAGATGGGCGACATGTGTTAGGAATTTGTCGTTCTTCAGCAGCAACAGCTCGGGGCTCTCGCTGGGATTCGGCATCGTGGAGGAGGTGATTCCCAAGCCCACACCGATGGAAGGACTCTGATTGGGACTGGGCGACATATGAGCCATGAATGATTGATTGAGGCCATCATCGTTGCTGTCGTTGGCTATGGTGATGGCGACGCCTTGCAACATGCTAGCTGCCGTCGATTAATTGTGGACTCTATCCACTCCACACCACACCACTCCTTTCCACGGCCAAGTTAGGAAAGAAAAACAAAAGCAAATCGACCGCCCACTCGTATCAATGCGTTATTAATACTGTCTGTCGTATCCTCTGCGGCTGTGGTGGCACATAGCTGATAAGCAGTCGACGACAGGCCCAAAAATTGCGCACTCGCCTGTGAAGCAAACAACATTAAAAGTCATTAGACTCAAGAATGAATTTAAATTTGATCCCCAGCCAGGCTGACGTCACATTCAGATGGACGGCATCAGGTGTCCAAAACCTTCGATCAGGAAATTGCCTTTTACATGCATACCCGAAATAAAGACTTGATTGCTGCCACTTGTCAATTGCCCCCTGGATCTCTTAATAATAAATATATTCACTTATGCAGGGAGAAAAAAGTCACATTATTATTAATATATTAAATTAATTATAATGTATTTGTTATCCATACATTTTTGGAGATTTTATCCTGCCATCTTGTAAGAAGTATACAGTTTGTATAAATTAAATTGAGTTTGGAATTATTTTCTCTGTAAGCCGTATGTCATTTGCAACTTGGCTCTATTAATAGTAAACATCTTAAGCTTAAGCAATACAGATTGCTGGCACTCAATACAGATTTGGTTGGGGATAAAAAAGTTTTTCTATTTGCTAGGTTTTGGACTAAGTGAAACGAAACATGATTGCATGTGTGGAAAAGTTTTTTCATCGTCGATACAAATGGGAAATTCTGCTACCTCAGACTCTAATATTAGTTCCAAAAGGGTGAGAGACTTAAAGATGTTCGAAATAACATGAGTGGTAATAATATATTTCCCTCATAATTCGACCAAAACAAGTCCATTGGGATTTCCTTGCTGCCAATAATCATACTCTGGGGTTAGAAGTCAAAGACCAAGTAACGGAACATTAATTCACAGCTTTGCCAAGTTGGATAATTGGCGTGTAGCCAAAATTCTGTTTGATGCGTCTAATTAATTATGTTTCCTGTTCGTTAAGCGTTGTTCATTGTGAAGAGACGCTCAAAAAAAACCCCCCAAAAAGTATGCTACGCTCTTAGTGAGCCTACGAACCTCGAGAGGTCAGCATCACAGCATCACAGCATCATCTTATTGACGCAAACTAATTGGAAAAATAATTGAATTGCCAGCTCACGTGTGAAAGTTGATTTAGATATGATTCGGCATAAAGTGACCTGGGAGTCGGTGGCTGATTTAGAGTCTGTGCACAAGTGTCAGTCTTCGATCTACACAATCCAATCAGCCAACGCAATGCCACGCGGTTCATATTAAGGTTTGCAATTCAATTTCAGTTGGAGAATGAGTTTAAACCGCAATCTAGTTGCATTGACCAGGTGTCCAGTCGGTCATGCGGACGATGTGGAGGATACCTTAACATTTTTTAATTAAGCTTTGCGGTTGCCGAAGGTAAGCAATTTAGTAAAATGGGAAAGAGAGTTTTTATGTTCTGAGAAGCAAAAAGAAAGGGTCCTGAATAAATTGCCATCGACATGTTGACTCTTACCAAGATTAAATAACAAAAGTGTATTTACTTTCGCTGCGCGAATTGTCACCTCTTTTGTTGTCTACTCGTATCCTTATTCGTTTTTGAGTCGCACTAGGTGTGTGTTTCCTTTCAATTTTCTTTTTTTTGTTGTGATACGATTAAGGAGTTTCGCGTGGGAGCTTGTTAACCCTTTTCCTGTCAATAAAACGGATTCACCGAACGGAAAAGCCAATTATTGGGACATATTTAATCAGTGGAAAATGCCTTGTAAGTTTTGGGTGACTTTAATGAACCATAGATCGATTTTTTTAAATATATCATAAAATTATTCTCCGAAAAAAAAACTTTTAGATTTTTTGTGCACTACTTATACATTTTATATTTATTGTTCACTTTAACGGATCTGTTTGGTTAGAATATAATTTTGTTGTAATCGCACACGTCCGAAATGAAGGAAAGTCGGTGCAAGACTGAGTTGCCTTGCGGCAATCGTGGCACTTGTCGACGGCTTCTGTTAGCCAAATGTTAACTAACAGCGGTTCTTGGCCATCTGCCTCTCCGTGTTTGTCTGCCTTTTGCGACTGTGTGAGGAACGCAAACATTCGGTCCTAATTTCATTCATAAATTCATGCACTCCACCTTGACTCCGTCTGCTTCTCAGTCGCCGTAAGTTATGGCTTACTTGTCGGATGAGTAATGTCGCAGGCATCCGGTTTAATAGAGCGCAGCCTTAAGGGGCAGTCGATCCATTTGAGTCGGTAGTTGCGCGGAGCTAATTGAAATTGCAAATGGGCGAAAAGCACTGGCACTTAGTTTTAATACTTATTGCCAAAGGCGACCGCCTCAATTGTTTTCCCTCCAACCTCAGAGCCAGCGAATCAAAAGAGAAATCAAAGCTGTTTGTACATCATAAAGTAGGAGAATAAATGTGTTTGTTTTGCAGTACATGAGGCCTGATTTCCCGCTGACCTACAGGATGCCGAACCGCATATTAATGTCGGCCCTTGTCCGCAGATTTGTGGATTTGTTTTCATTATCCTCCTCCGTTCTGGTCTCAGTTCGCCGCGAGCCCTGCTTTCAATTGAAACTGCTTGTTGTTCTGGGCTTAAAGATATTTATCTTGCGGGAGAAGAAGACGCCTGGCCGTAGAGTTTTCAGTCCAATTTGACATGGTTGCCTGGTCGCGGTAAATATGCACAGTTGCTGGAGCGTGACCACAATCCGGTCGTTCGAGACTCGCTAAAAGGCGTTTGGATATTAGGGAAATTCATGCGGACGGGTTTGAAGATTTTATGGTGTAATTCTTACACAAGTACCCACATACATATCTACATTTAATTTACCTCTTGGGTAATAAAGAAATTCATAACTGAAATGTATTTCAGTTTGCTTTAGCATTACATTTATAATACAAGATACATGTATTTATTTGACGAATCCCAACTTACTTTTATTTTCGTCCTGTACAGCAATAAGAAACCAAACGTTTCCACGCACTTTGATCCGTCGAAAATGCGTTAAATTAATGTTGTCCCAAATAATCACCGCCCGCAATCTGAAAGTCTATTTCCTGGTTTATTCATGAGCTCCAAAGTAAATAATGAAAGTATTAGGACCGACAATATTAGTGCTTTACTTACTGACCTTTACAAGTTGCGTATACGCCATGTTATCCCAGTGGTTAGTGAGTTCTCCTGAATCTGAATGATTCAATTGGCTTATGGGAGATGCTGATTAGCATAATGCCTTTTGTCACACATGTAGGCCACCTACAGAGCCAGAGACAAAGGACTACTAGATCCTAATCGAAAAGGGTCGACCGCAGTTTTGAGGGCACAGCAGTTGGTCAAAGCTCTCGGGCTCTGGCCTTGATTTACGATTGCAGTGGGTGAGACGGCAATGATAATGTTGCGGCCAGAAGGCAACAACTGGAGCCACTGATTAGCTCGTCGTAGCTTGATAAACGATGCCAAAATGGGGGCTCTGCGAATGTGGCTTAGAGCACTTTTGAGTGCGTCATGTAATTTCAGTCGTGGCTAATTAGTTGCAATTAAACTAAATGCGGGAGTCCTTGGCCTTTTGCCTTTTCGGGACAATAATATCCCTTTACATACTATATACGAGTAGTTGATACCCAAAAGTCCACGCTTTCAGCTTAGCTCGCATTACTCATACAACCCGTTGGCCAAAGTGTACGGGAAGTGCCCTTTTTTCATGTTGGAAATTGGGCATCTTGGCTGGTAATAGCATACCGACGAGGGCAATTGCCGGGCTTTTAACCAAATGAACTCCCGCCAACACGCACACCGACATTTTTTTTCTTCGGGAATTCAATTATTTGAAAGGCTTTGCAGTGCATGTGGAAGTCTGGCTTCATTTGGCCAATCGAAGGTCACAATTAGCCACGAGCTATGAAATTTTGTCAACGACTTGTTGAGCGCGTGCGAAGATTCAATAAATTGTTGCTGCTTAGCAAAGAATACTGAAGCTTAAGATATTCTTTAGTCAATAATAAGTAATCCAAAAATGCCTACACAAAAATCATGAACGTTAATATCGTAATGCATGTGTTTAATTAAATGAAATTCCATTTTTTAAGTTATGAAAAATCTGAACATAACACTACTATGAAAAGCTGTCGGATTCAAGCTTAAAATTCGTATATTTAACTGACAGATAACTTTTTATTTGATGTTCTATCCTTTACTCAACTTGCACGAGTTCCTTGAAATGTAAAACAAGGCAAGTTAAAATACTTTAAATGTCTGGGCTTTTATCCACTATCAGGTCCTGGCAGACAAGTTTCATATTTTATTTATATAAGCCCCAACTCTAATATACCAGTACAGGCAATAGTACTTAGGTGAAAGTTAGGGAAAGCAGTGCGCGACAACGGGTTGGTCGAACTGCAAATGACTTTTGGCCTCCCCTCTCTGCGTGCAATAAAACTAAATGAATTGGAAACTTGCACAAAAATTCAACCAAACTGCTGACGAGGATGCCGCCGTCGCCTGATGACAGAGTCCTGGGCAAAAGGCAAAACTTCAAAATGCCAAACAAGACGCCCCGAATCTGATGTCATGTCCAATGCTCATAAAGAGCAAAGCAAACGAAAATCTCCCTCGTTTTCCACTTTCTTGGCCATTTTTCTCGGCTTTCGTCAACAATTGGCAGCCAAACTTTTGACTGGGAATGCCTTTACAGCACGTGCTCTGTTTTCCCCTCCTTTGAATTCGTGAGATACTCGATGTAGAGATTATGAGGGAAACGTTGTGGAGTCTCTGACAAACAAATGCCAACTCCGACCTTAGATTTTATATCCTACACCCACCAGTATTCATTGTTTGTTTAGGACTTTGTTTTGATTAAGTGCCAAAAAATTGTTTCGAATTATTTACATAAAAATTGAGAAATTGAATGCATGCAATGGACTTGATTTGATTGCCTCGCAATTCGATTTTCCAAACGTCTCATATACATTTGCTACATTTGTTTGCTCTTAAAATATATCGCACCAGCGCTGGGATAGGAAAATACACATTTTATGGGCCGCAAAGCTCTGATAGATTTTCCCGCACATAGTCATAAAAGTTAGACCCCGGGGCACTAATAAAATCTCCCTTTGACTGATCATAAAACCACGGAATCATGTTCAATTTTGTGACTTGATGTCTGGGGCTCAACGGCGTACAAAGTGGTTTCACAAATTAATTCAAAGCAATTTAGTTGTCCTCGCCTTAGTAATCCAGGAATAAAAGTTTTGTGGAGAAATCGCTCTATAAAGTGGAGGTTATATGCAATATTGGTGGAGTGCAACGTAATGAAAATGAATTGAGGTATATAAACTTTACAGAAATACCACTTTTATTTTTAAAGTTGACGCCACGTAAGTGCACCATTTCTAATTAAAATGTTCTAATGTTTGAGAATTAGGTCCAGTAAAATAAATTTCTGATTTTATTTTTTGAACGACCACTTCACCTTTTCCGAGCTGCCTTGACTTAAATTGATTGTGGTTGTGGGCTTACTTGGGATTTAAGTGGGCGACAAGGTCGACATTTGCATTGTCCTTTGGCTCTCTTAACATAATAATCAAACAATTTGCCGCCATGGGCAAATTAATACGGCACTAAATAAGATAAACTGCATGGCACTCCAGAGTTATTTGCATTTTTATTACCCTTTTGCCGGGGGACCCTTCATATAAGGCCGAAAACTCACAGTGCGCCGTCGCAGAGAGCCGAAAAGCAACCGGTAGTTGTTCGCTGCCGACGTCTCTGTTGCGTCGCTGTTATCGGCCGTGGCCCGAACGGACTTCGTTGCCAAGATATTTTGGCCAAAAACCCAATCAGTCGGATGCTGCGGCCCGTTGCTGTAGCCGCCGCCGTCGCTCTTTCGGTTCTTAAATTTTCGGATTTTTTGACGACGAAATAAAACGAGATATCGGGAAAGCCATCAATTTGCGCGTGCCCGTCAGTCATAATTTTTTGTTTCGGAGAATCATTTTACGTACCAGAATTAATCAGTGCCATACACAAATAGTTAAAGCCATTAATTCTGTAAATGTGTGTGTCAAATTAAGACCAACGCGTTGCGGTCATTAATCAACATTTAGCACATGGTAAAAACTGATTAGCTATATTTCGATAAAATACCACAAAAACAAAACGAAGTCCCATCTCAGAGAAAGTCAGCGCAAGAAAGGGGGGAGTACAAAGTGCAATGCTCGCAAATGCGATGACAGAGTGACAAAATCAAAACAGTTCAAAGCCATAAAAAATAAATGCATTCCGAAAAATGTGGCAGGCATCGTTTGATAAATTTAAATTAAACGTGTTTTAAATGCACAAGCGATAGCCAGCCGAGAGTCGAAAAATATAATTAATTGTCATTAGGCGGTATGAAAAGCCCCAAACAGGAGCGCCGAAACAGTTGTAAACAAGTTGAAAATAAATAAGGCATTATCGGGGCCTTAAGATCTCCAGATTGCCAGTGAAATCCATTGACCCGAAACACTAATGGTGCAGAATCTATAATAACATATTATGCCTTATGCAAACCGGCTTACCAAACGCAAAATATGGATAATAATAGTAAACCAAATACAAAACTCACACTTTATGGACATGGGCGGGTGCATAATTTTCGGTGGGATGCTATACGGTCGATCATCGGAATCATCGGACAACGAAACGAAAACAGAAAAATTAATAAATGAAAACCAGTTTGATCGAATATACAATATAATAAAACCTAATTCGACAGCATTCTTTTGGCCGTGCATATATTGTAGAAACTTTTTTATGATAATGAAAACGGCCAAAAACGGTCAACAGCGGTCAGCAGCAACAATAACGAAATATAGCCAGAATCATCTGAATGGAATGAAACTATGTTAATGTTATTAAGTCACCCGGTGTCCGTTTGCCATCTTCTTCTCCTTATCCACTTTATCAAACACCTGACCTTGAGCTTCTGGCTCGTTTCATTTGTTTGCCACCTGGTTGGTTGGCTTGTTTGCGCGGGAGCGCGGGGGCGGAATGGAATGCCCCTTCTGAGCCTTGTAGCAACATCCTTAAATTCATCCCGTGTACACAAATATTTTGACTAAAT
The DNA here is from genome assembly GCF_003286155.1 of Drosophila erecta. Classification (NCBI taxonomy): domain Eukaryota; kingdom Metazoa; phylum Arthropoda; class Insecta; order Diptera; family Drosophilidae; genus Drosophila; species Drosophila erecta. The sequence goes on along the minus strand of NW_020825194.1, from coordinate 16,035,721 downwards.
GCCACTTAGCAATTCAAATTAATTTTCAGCTTCCACTCGCCCTGAGCCTGGTCTTTCGCCTAGGACACGCCTGACTGCCGCCTGCCAGTTTCCCAGGATGCCAGGTAAACACACAGGACACAAACACACTTAAAGACGCGCTCTCTAGGGTGGACCTTAGCGAGATAAACGGTTTACCAGTTCGCAAGTAATTTGTGTTTATGTATAATTTATGGTAATTTACTAAACTGGACTAAGCTCAGTATATATTATTGGCAACAGCAAACAAATTTAAATGTTTTAATGTTATAATTTTCTTGCAATACCTAAATTGTCTTGAACAACGTTCCTTTTGTATTTTATATTCACTTTGTTTAAAGTTAGTAACGAAAATTATAGGACGGTGAAGAATTTTAATTCATTGGCTTAAACAGTTCATTTAAAAACATTTTTTATGAAACTGGAACGACTTCAGTTAGCAATAAAACACCAATTTTATTTCAATTAAAAGAAATTTTTAAAAATATATTTTTATTTAAATACCGCATAGGGTACACCTTAAAGCACACATTCCTACACAAAATTTAATCCTACACTCATGACAACAGATTGCAAGTGGAGTGGCTCTGGCCTAAGTCGAAATTGATGAGCCCCCGTAAGGGGCGTGAGGAAAACATTGTCTGCGAGCGAAAGCTTCGATTAAGAATACATAAGCAGAAGTCTGAAAAATCCAAAGAAATTCGAAAATAATAGTGCGCATATACTGGTCCCACGGGACACAAGAGCACAAGAGCAGTACAGCACAACAACACACACTCTACACACACACACCCCATGGCAGTCAAAATGCTGCCCACTAACAGTTCCGGTGTCCTGGCAACCGATCTGCAACTGTTTCACAATGAGAAATTCCTTTTAAATCTGACACAAGTGCTGAACATCTCCGCGGACAACCTGACGAGCCTTCTTCAGGGGCTGGAGCCGGAGGAGCTGCTGCCCACGATGACCTCGATGACCCCACTTTCCCTGCTGGCCACCCTGAGTGTGGGCTATGCCCTCATATTTATCGCCGGCGTTCTGGGCAACCTCATCACCTGCATCGTCATTTCGCGGAACAACTTTATGCACACGGCCACAAACTTTTATCTATTTAACCTGGCTATATCCGACATGATTTTGTTATGCTCAGGTGAGTAAAACTATAATTTTCATGGCTTTTGAATAATAATTTAATGCAGCTCAGTAAAGCAAACAATAATGGGCTCTGAGGCATATTAAATAAAAATTGGTGAATAAAAAAGAAAATCTAGGGTGAGATATTCCGCAGATGGTTAAGTCTATTCGCATTTTAACACCTCTACAATCCCTATACAAATTATACAAGCTTCAAATTTAGTTATTCTTAAATATTAAGAATTGCCATACGACTGTACAGCAAAATTAGTTTTAGACTGCTTGTATTAAAATATTGTCTTATATTCCTCTTAGGAATGCCGCAGGACCTCTATAACCTCTGGCACCCGGATAATTATCCCTTCAGCGACAGCATCTGCATATTGGAGAGCGTTCTATCGGAAACGGCGGCCAATGCGACAGTTCTGACCATTACCGCATTCACAGTAGAGCGATATATTGCCATTTGTCATCCGTTCAGGTGATAGGACCGGCATTCCACACACTGCCCACTTCCTTTTTGCCCTAAACTTGCCTAATTGGTTCTGCTTTTGATACAGGCAGCACACGATGTCCAAGTTGTCACGGGCGGTAAAGTTCATATTTGCCATCTGGATAGCCGCCCTATTGCTGGCCCTGCCCCAAGCCATCCAGTTCTCCGTGGTGATGCAGGGCATGGGAACATCGTGTACGGTGCGTATGATTGATGCGAGGTACTTAGTCGATTGCCTAGTTATGAGTTGCCTGGTTAATTGATTCACCGAACCGGTCCTTTGATCATTTCTCCCTTTCATCCTTTGATGTATTATCTGTTTTCCGAATAGATAGTTCCCATGAGGCCTTTGTGAATAGCTTAAAGAGTTTTCTAACACATTAGGGCAACTCTCGTAAAGGCATTAAGCTTCTGGTTCCTTTTAGTTTGGCTATAGCAAAGTTGTGGTCAAGAACCACTTGTCATTTTTGACCTGTCTCGCAAACTATATTTCTTTTCATATAAATTCAAAAGATATTCTGTATAATAACACCCAATGAAAAAGAGCTCATTTAAAAAGTTACGCATCTAAAATTCCTCCCAAAACTTTCCTAACATAGCCAACTTGACTTTTATAAATTTAAGAGCACCTTAAGATCAAACAGCGACAATCCTTTACGAGGAACGACTCATTTCAGGCAATCAAATTTACAGCCGTTGCCTTCCGGCTGTGGCTGTAAGCCAAAACCATATCATATCGCTTGCGAATACATATATATATTTTTGCGAAATGCCTGCTGCAGATGAAAAACGACTTTTTCGCCCATGTGTTTGCTGTGTCGGGCTTCCTGTTCTTCGGCGGACCCATGACGGCCATCTGCGTGCTCTATGTCCTCATCGGGGTGAAGTTGAAGCGGAGTCGACTGCTGCAGGCGCTTCCCAGGCGATGTTACGATGTGAACCGGGGGATAAGCGCCCAAACGCGAGTCATCCGGATGCTGGGTAAGCAAGATGTGAAATATCCGAAATAACTCATGGTTGCAACAAATGCCCTTATCCGACTTTTCCAGTGGCGGTGGCCGTGGCCTTCTTCATCTGCTGGGCCCCCTTTCACGCCCAGCGGCTGATGGCGGTCTATGGATCCACCTCGGGCATCGAGTCCCAGTGGTTCAACGACGTGTTCAGCATCCTCGACTATACGTCCGGTGTTCTCTACTTCCTCTCAACTTGTATTAACCCGCTGCTCTACAACATCATGAGCCACAAGTTTCGTGAGGCTTTCAAGGTGAGTTTCTCTGCTGGTTATTTATTTTTATTGTTTGCGTTAGGAAATTGCAAACATGCTTAAGCTTACAAGCTTATTAATAGATACTTTAATGGTCGCGACTTTTCTTAGCAAAGTAACCTTAATCCCATTTAAGGTAACTTTGGCCAGACACTTTGGACTGGGTGGCAAAAATCAGGGAAGGGGGCTTCCTCATACCTACAGCGCTCTTCGGCGCAATCAGACTGGCTCATTGCGGCTGCACACGACGGTAAGTACACTGAGAAAAATTACAAATTTATATTTGGTATATGCACTTCAACTGTAATTGTAATAATCATAATAAATTATTTTAAATATGTGATGGAAAATTTAACAATATTTACATTTTATTTAACGCATGATGATTAATTTATCGCCTGACTTTTTAAAACGATTTTTTAAATCCACTTTAAGCCGTTTTATTTCGCCAGTCAGTTTCATGTCTGGCGACTGAACTTTCTCTTCCTGATTATCCCTTGATATTCCCGCAGGACAGCGTTCGCACTACAATGACTTCCATGGCGACGACCACCACAGGGCTAAACGGTTCTGCCAATGGCAGTGGCAATGGAACGACTACAGGTCAGTCGGTGCGCCTGAACCGCATGTCCTTGGACAGCGTCCAGATGCAGGGTCAGAATCGCACCCGGCAAGACCTCTCCGATAATCCGCGTCGAATGCTCCAGACGCAGATATCGCAGCTGTCATCGGTGGGCGATGCCCATTCCCTCTTGGAGGAGGATTTGCAGTTTCCCGGGGAGCCGCTGCAGCGCCAGCCCACGATGTGCTCCATTGACGAGCTCACAGATGACTTGGCCATCTCGCGGTCACGCCTCAAACTTACGCGCATCACCCGCCCACTGGGCGCTGGGGCGGGAGGCGTGCCAGGAGGCGCCACAACTGGGGGCTCGAGGCCAGGGGGCGTGAGCGGTGACGAGTCGAGTGGCAAAGTGCGCAAGGCGAAAGTGAAAGTGCTCAAGAGCTCAAGCGCGTTCAAGGGTCTCGGGGCCAAATTCAATTGGCGTGCCAGACGCAAAGGCAGCCACAAACCGCACGAAAAGGGAGCGACGGTGAATGGAGACGACAATGAAGAGCGGGCCGCCTTTTAAAGGGGGTAACAAGGGGGTCAGCACATCAACTATCTGTACTCGACAAACTAGGAGTCCATTCCAGTGCCACCTACGTACATTACACACACACACAACTGTGATACGAGCAGCAAGCGCCTCTCCAGCTTGTTTGTGTTTTAATTTAGACAAATATTCCATAGTGGGTTCAATTAAATGGTTGTCCATACCAATATCTGCAATATAGCCCAAAGCTATAGTTTAAATTATAGTTATCGAATAAACTATGTAGACTATACTCAGTTCAAAAAGTTTACCGATGTTTTTTTATAAAATGGAGTTGAATCAGAAAAGAGTAGACTTTCAATTATTTAAAAAAGAAATAAAAAGAATATACATAGCTTAGCAAAAATACAATTCATAAGTGTAGGTTACAGGCAACTACACCAGATTATCACCCTTCACGCTTTCGTCACTATGTGGACTGCCGTGATTAAACAGTACATTTACAGGATAACACCCTTGCTGATTCTAGGGTTCAAACTAATATATCTTTTTATGGTTCTTAATAAATATTATTAATTTTTATTGGTAAGGTAAGGTTTTATTACTCAATTTAATATAAAAGCGATCTTAATTTTTGAAACAGCTTACAGACTTTGTTAGAACCAAGTTATTGGCACACCCATAGCAGCTATCATCTATATGCCATTAATTCAATATCCATTAATTACATTTTTCTTAGAGATCAGAATATAATGAATATATTCTTTTGAAAGCGTGTGGATCAAGTAGAGGATTATCACGACGAGGGTTCAACGAGCGACTGGCTAATGACTGTCAGTAAAAAGCGGGCACTGCATCATAATCCCTGGCCATTAAGATGTTTATCTGGCGCACAAATTCGCTTTTTGGTCTGAAGTCTAGACAGTGGATGAAAGCCATGCTCACGATTGGCCAAAATACGCTGAAAACCGCTGTTGGGGACTAATTAGCATGCCATAACACAGTGTCCCAGTGCATTTAGTTTTAATTTCTTCAAATGCAATTTGTCAGCCAACACAAAATGCTCTGCGTGTGTGCAGCCGAATATAAATGGCCTTTAATTCATAAAGTGCAGCATATGTTGGCAAGATGTGGCTGCCATGAGTAAATGAAACCACAAAAAGTTTCCTTAATTTGCCTAACAGTTGCACAATTAATGTTCATTTTTGGTTGCACTTGGGTAAGCACAAGTTAGGTTTTAGTTTACATTTATTTGGTGAAATATTACGAAGACCAAAAAGCTTATGCAACATCAAATGGTTAGTTAAGGTTTCTTAATAATTGGCTGTTTGGGGATAAAATAAAACTATACAACTTTATAGTGTTTACACAGACCGATTTCCTACATACTAAATTCGTAGAAGGATAAACTTGGCTTATGAACTACTCTTGGTATTTAGTCAATATTGTCAACTCCTTAATACCGCAAACAAGATGCTAATCCGTCACACACGCCTAGTCGATTTACTTTTTTATGTCCGGCGACCGAAACCACTTTCTGGGTCTGTTTGTCTGGGTCGGGACCCTTTTCCATCAATGACTATCATTTATGCGACATAAAAGTCAAAGGCTGTCAAATAGTTTCGATGAACTTCATCATTTTTATGTGCACGGCGAAAATAGCAACAAAAACTCATATATAACCATTCCGTTGCCAGCCACACAATAAATTTAAGTGGGTTTCATTTTGTGCAAATTTACTATCACTTGTCTCGATGGATAGTAGACTGAAAGCAATTGAAGCATTCAATTTACGGTTTGGCCTAAAAGCCTTTTCTTCTCCTTTTTTAAATTCCCCGATGAGCCTTTGTTCATATCACGCATACGCATTGTGTGCCGCACTCAGGCAGTGCGACCGTCATAACGCATAAATACAAAATAAATAAGCAATTCTGTGGAGAGGCGATGGCGGTAGCAGCAACACAATAAAGCCATGCTGATCCCACTGCCTGTGCAATAAACTCTCAATTTCATTTATATGTATGAGCCATGTTAGCAATTCAAATGGACGATGTGCCAGATTCACTAAACCATCGATAGTCCTATATACACACATTGTGTATGATGTGGGCGTGCTAGAGCAATTAGGCCATAAAATACTGTTGCCTACTTTCCGCGGCTATTGATTTACGCGTCCCTCCAAATCGCTAGAAAAATTAAATGCACTTTATAAGCTGCAAAATCGGTTAAGCACCCACCACTTAACCCCCGCTGACAGCTTTGCATAACAGTCTATTAAGTAGGAGCCTGCCGAACGAGGCGCACATGTTTTAATTTAGAGAGTGCACTGAAATATTTAACGGTGAAAACAGTAAATCCTCTATTTCCATTAAATATTAATGAAATAACCAGCCTTAAGCCGTTTTTAAAATGGTAAAAGTATGTTTCAAAAAATGGGAAGGGAACTCTAATGCGTTTGGAAACATACGGGCAGTGAGTTTCGCACTGGAATAGGTCTGAATATCTCCAATCCCTCTTGGTATGGAAAAGATGGCTATGCTGGCGGATCCACTTGGCACGTGCGGACTGATACCTCCATTTGGAAACTGTGCTGAAGATATGGCTGCGATGTGACAGGTTTGACTATTCGCATGCCTTTTATTCTATAGCTCTGGCCACGGATCTGGTTTCTTGGCTTTGTGGGTGTTGTCGCTACGATAAATATGGCATTGTCTCAAGCATTTCACACGTAGTTACTCCTCGTGGGAGTGTACTCATAAAAGCGAATTTGATCGGGTCTGACAGGAGGAAGGAGCTCAATTTAGTCGGATTGCCTAAACACCAACTAAACCGCAATTCAATCGCTGACTCGTCTTTTCCCAGGCGACGCCTTATTGCTGAATCACTTCATCTTTTTCCGGTAAAGAGAAACCAACAAATTTATATGGTGGCTTGATTTGGGGTACCAAAGTAATAAGAAACAAAGAACAAAGTAATAGTTATGGATGAGCGATGTCTGTAAATACTTGATTAAGTAAATGCAATTTAATAATGAGTAGGCACTGGGTAAAAACTAGCATCGTTTAAAATAGATGACCACTCCCTAAGTCCCGAATCAGAGCAGCAAAATGAAAACAATACCCGCTTTAAATACAGCTCGATTTATTAACTAGTTTTCTGATAACATCAGGAATTCGTTGAATACATTTTAAAAGCTTTTGATGTTGAACAGCAAACTCTGAAGTAAAGTTAATAATTCTTAACAAATCACCAAATGCTCCTCAAGTGGGACAAGCTATCGTTTATTCGTACATATACTTTTTATATGCCTTTAATATATGCCACACTTTTTTTGAAAGCGTGCGACCCTGCCGGCAAATAAAAAAGTTTTATTTGACTGAATTATAAATAGCTGACAGATGCCATAATTTTGATGCATGATGCATAAAGAAGGGGCTTAGGGCCTAACTGTCAGAGAATGCATATTTTATAGCTTATTTGGTTAATTTTAGTTCAATCTTTAAATAAATAAAAAAAAAGGCGGTTATAGTATGACCAATCGTGAGCCAATAACAAATGGTAAGTTTACGATTCTGGTTTATCTCAGTCTAGCATCAGCGGTTTTGCAAAATATTAATCGGAACGCCCAAGGAATTGGCTCAAAACCAGTTTTTTAAGGTCTGCATAGTATTCGTATTTGATATGAAAATCATTTCTTGATCAGATTCCTAATTAAACAATCAATGAATGCAGGTAACCCGAAACAATAGGAAAACAAGATAAAATCCCATAGTCGAGTTCCACGACTATCAGATACCCGTTACTCAGCTAGTGGAAGTGCAAACGAGAAATTTAAACATTTTCTGAAATATCAGTAGAAATTGGGGAAAAAATTATCAAATAAAAGAAACGTAAAAAATTTTTAAAAGTGTGGTCGTGACAGTTTTGGGCGGTTTGTGGGCGTGACAAAAAGAATATATCAAGAATATATATACTTTATATGGTCGGAAACGTTTCCTTCTGCCTGCTACATACTTTTCAACGAATCTAGTATACCCTTTTACTCTATGAGTATCGGGTATAATAAATAAATACAACAAATGTTATTTTATTTAAATTTTTCTTAAGATTTTTTTGGCGATATTCTTTCTCCTTTTTTGTATGTACAAGCAAATTGGGAATAATTTATGGTTTGGGTTAATTTTAATACACATCCTTTGGTCGTTGAGCGGGAATTGCCTTTTTTAATTTTAAATAAAAGTTATTAATAATACATTTCCGCCTTAAATCCTACGGATTATATATATACTGAACAGATCAAATGGAATATCAAAGGCAAAGAGTTCGCCCAGACGTGGGGCCATAAATGCAGTCGGATTCCGGAATTTAATGCTCGCTACCAAAACAAGACCGCAAATTTATGACTGGCTGTTAAAAAATACCGTCTAGCACAAAGAAATTATTGAATCGAATGGCGGCATAACAATCCCAATTAATTGTAAACAAGCCATGAAAAACATCAGCTCAAGGCACACACACCCTCGGCACTTGCAGCTCATTTAAGTGGCACGTCGGTGGGTGGTCGTGGTGAATGCGAGTGTGAATGAGAATGTAAATGTGAATGTAAATGTGAATGAGCGGTGGGTGTTTCTTTGTGAGCTGTTATACGCATTGAGATCCTCTTCGCTGCACCAGTGCGTAAGTGTGTGCGTGAGAGCAAGGAGTGACGGCTTCGTCGACGGTTTCCATTTGTACGATATACAATAATATTTTGATAGACTTGCCCCCAGCAAAAGTGAAATAAGCAGCACAACAAAGTGGCATTTGATTTACGCCAACACGGAAAACAAGTTGTTAAGCCGAAGCAGTCCGCTAACGGTTTATTCAAAGCGAATAGTTCCATTCGCTGGCTAGGTTGGTTCGTTGTGAAGTATAATGAAAAATGTTTTATAATGCATGAATGAATGCATGATGGGATTGATGACATGGAATGGATTATCAGTTTCATGAAATTAATGGCTAACAAAACCTGAATAGGAATTCATTTACACATGCTACTGTGAGTGGAGTCACTTGGCTTATAATGCCAACAGATAACAGATCTTTTAATTTATGAAAAAAGTTCAGATGACAAAAAAAATAATCATTGTGTAATTGTAATTTATTGTTTTATGTAAATTTTTTTTTCCATTTAATTAAGGAATAAAGTTTTATACAAATTATTAAAAAGCATTTAACAAAGTTTTAGCTCATGCTATTTATAATTAATAGAGCATTTGTATTCTCACTTAACAAACTGTCCAAGGAAATTGTGTTGTTTTGTGCAGTTCTATATTTAAATGCGTGTTTTACGTTTTTTCCGTGGAATGGAGAACCCAGACGCCATGGCCGTCTAAAGAGTCAAATACCTCATCCGTCAATAAAATTATGATTCATTGTTTGGCGGCATCGTAGCGAACAATTTCGTGTTTTTTGGCCCAGATCAAAGTGTAGCCATCGGGAATATTGTAAACATCTTAATTTGCATATAAATACGCATGAGGCGTTTCTGTGTAATTTTTTGAAAAAGATTTATGTGGTCGCGAGGAATTTGCGTTTGTGTGCGGATTTATTTATGGCCTGACGAGAGGTCGGGGAAGCCGCACAGATTTGTCAGTTCATTAAAAATGAATCGTGTGTAAATGTTAATGAATTTTGCGTAAATGAAGCGTCCACCACAATTGTCAGCCAGTTTGGACAGGCGTGACCAAAAGATATCACATTGCGGGCAGTCCAAAGCCCTTTATCTAGCAAATCTGACTGTTAGTTTCACTGAAATCAAAAAAGCTGATTAGCCCTTTATAGGTAACACAGGTTATTACTTCGTTTCCTTATTTAACACAGTTGTTTTCGTAATTAAAAACTCTTTAGAAAGTACCACACACTCAAATAAATTTGCACTCTTTATTTTCTAAGCGTAGAAATATAATCAAATACAAATTAACTAATTTGATGCGTTTTTTGTTTAGAGTGTTTATTAAAAGTTTAATAGCACTCAGGCGACCGTGAGGTTCGCATCTAATTAAAATGCAGCAAACGCAGTGGAAAGTGCTGCACAATTTGTAGGGTTATAAATTCAAATAAGTGTCGAGGCGGCACCCCAGCCGTTGGCATCGAAACTTTTCCAATAAACGTAGCTTATCGGGGTGTCGGACTCGGTTCAGGCCAGGCTAAGACAAATGCTCGGCGAATGGCATAAACCAGAAAAGGCTAAAGGGAACAGAGCTGCAGAGCCAGGGAAATGCGTTAACGGATATTGCTCCTCGCAATCACAAAAACCAAACGAAATGGCTATGCCATTATTTACCATTGGCAAATTAAGTATACGCAGCGTGCTCACGAGCCAAGTTGCCCAATAATTGCCTTGCAGTTGAATTAGCTGTTAACTTCGTGGCTCTTTGATATTTTCCGCATTGCATAACAGGGAACTGAATCAACTGCAATTGAAAAAAACAGCGCCATTTGTTACCAAACATTTGCCATTTGTTTTTGCCATTTTTTGTGTATTTATGAGCCTGTTCGGAAAGCGAAGAACAAATGGCCATAAATCAAGGGTCATATTCCGGCCACAGATAATGTTAGTAGCTATCATAAAACACTAAAAAAATAAAGTAGGAACTATAGGGCCACACGCATACATACCATTTAATTAAAGTAATTCAACTGCATTTTAAAGTCGCATGGGCTTAGAGTTCACTCACATCACGTATACGACATGCATGCTCATGCCGAAAGGAAAACGAGAGCGACAGCGCGTGTGGTATTTTAATTACAGACAGTCGCGCCATTAAAGGCTTTTATGGCTCTTCTTTACCAACAATTTTACTGCCAGCGACAAGCCAGAATAAATTTTATGCACTTTTTCACAACAAGGATCAAGCAGATGCGAGTAGTGGCATCAGGACGACGTCCAGAGCCGCAATCTGCATACAACTATAATCCAACGACGGTCAACTGCTTTTGCCAATAAATACTTAAACAGCGAACATTTTACGCAATTTCGAATATTTGAAATCGAATCTTTGTTGCTTTTTGCCTGCTCCACTAGACACCAGAGCTTAATTGCTTTTCTATTGAGATACTTTAAATGCTTTTGGCTTCGCTTTGCTTGTGTGATGCCATTGCCATGCAGACTTTTGTATAAATAATAAAAACGACCGATTGGATGAGTAAAGAGTGAAAATATTTATAATATACAAAGCTGTTATGGGCAAATTTTCGCGTAGTGGCATAACAAATTTATAAATAGACGAATTTTCCTATTTTATCGACAGATACAAACTAACGAGAGGCTTACGTTTTTTTTAGTAGGTGCTGGAAATATATTAAAATTAAATTTGGAAATCGTTCGTAAAAAGTTGAATTACGTATTTTTATTTTTAAAGGATTGAGGTTCTTCATTGTTAAAGCACAAAAGTGGGTGTTTTTTAACACAATCAATTTTTGCATGCTTCATTTAGTATTTTTTCTGCTTTCATTTCGTTCAATATCGCCAATAGTTCTCGATTTGCATAGCCCATTAAGTGTCGCAAGTTGCCTGTAAATGGGGAGGAGTCATGGAAACGGTGCGTACATCCTTCGACCGGTCCTTTAAGTGGCACTTTAATTTTAACGAGGGCTTAATGTGCCTTTAATTACGAGATCCGCCTGTACCGCGCCCTTGGGTCGATTGAATGTTTGCCGTTGAAATAGAGATTAATGGCTGGGGCGGAGGTGCCGGACCGGAAAAGCGGACGTTATTCATATACGATCTCGTTAAACACAAACGAGGTTACATCCTGGCATTTCAGGTCCTTCGTTTTGTCTTTTATTTACCCCTAGGTGGGCTAGTCCATCCATCCAGTTGGGCCGTTTTCTGCCTCGTCCCTGACAAAATGCAATATTAATCATGTCGAGAGCACTTCCGATTGCTGAAATTCCGGCTGATTTCCCACAGCACCGTTCAGGAGACAGCCAATTCAATTATCAGCTAATGAAGTAATTTCGCCAGGTCACCATCGAAGTATGCTTCAACAGGTTTTGTGGTCATAAAAGTGTGCCTCCAGCAAATTGGGAAAATATTCCATACGACTGCCATTTTAGATGTCTGATAGCGAGCGTAAACACTTAAACATGAGAATGTCAATCCTGTCCCTTATTTTTTGGTTGTGCCTACTGACCGCAGGATTTTATGGTGTTTTGCAGGATAGGCAATTATTTTTTATTGGCCGACCAGCATGTAAGTGCATATAAATGGAAATCACCATCCGAAAAATTCATGCGCCCGTTTTTCTTCTTCATTTGCCATAAATAATTGATTTTTTTTACAAAAATTAAAACCAATTAGCTTAATAGCTTTTATAAAAATTCAGTGAGACATTTGTTGTTACTCAGCCTTAAACAAAGCCATGTATATAAATTTTAGAGAAGCTGGAGAAGCGTTTAAATTTAAGTTGCTTTTATTTTGCTTACAAATGGCTTGCTTTGCACCCCCTTCGCTGCTAAAAGAGGCAAATAAGTTTGCCTGGCCCACGGCCAACTATTCATACACTGAACAAAACTACCTAAAATGTTTTCACATTTAATACAAGTGTATTATTTTTGTAATATAAATTTTGTTATATTTTTTGAAAATTTTCATTTTTAATAAAGTTAAGTTAAATAAATTACAAATATTAAAGCAATATTATTAATACGTTTTTCTTCTTAATAGCATCATTGCATCAGAGTACCTTACCAGAAATGTGCAATCCCTAAGTGCCACATTTCCTAAAACCTTTTTTTGGTCTCCAAATACAATAATGAAGGCTGAGTCACATTTCTTGGAGTGCAGACCTCTGTGGCATGGGCAAACTTTATGGCACACAGGGGCATAGACAAAGGCCAAATGAGATGGCTTGCAGTGGTAAGAGACTCCAGTCGGATGGCCAATTTGGACGCCTGCAGCTGTTACAGTTTCAGATCCAGAAGTTAGTCGTCTGCTTGATTCGACCCGATGTTCATTATCTCGTCTCAATTGGGCCTCGTACAATGCATTAATAGTTGGGCGTCCCAGACAAGGCAATTGTAGTGCGACCTTGGCGTGTGGCGGTTAAACGGTTCTTAAAGATTCCGGCAAACTGATATTTAACCTTAAATCGCCGCTGACCCGGGTCATTTACGACCGAAATCAAATCGAAACAGTCGCATATAAAGATAAATCGTTGCCATGGCGGTGGCAGGTTATTGGGGGCCAACTTGAACTTTCATTGTTGCTGCAAAATATTGTCATTTATTGTGCGAGTGATAGCGATAATTCAGCGATGCCGAATCGGAATTTATGCAGTCCCATGAGCCACAGCCCAGGACATGTCGTCATCATTTTTTTCCGTTTTTGCGTATTGGCCTCGGGTCATTTGAGTGATTCTGATTGAGTTTCGAGCCTCCTCCTAATCGGTTACACAGCGCTATCAATTCCACTCGTATACAATTTCGGAAAGTGTCCTGCTTACGTCAGATCTTGTCAACAAAAGCCTTGTTTAATGTCTTTCCTGCTGGCCACAGAGCGTAAACACTTTTGGTCATATAAAATCCGACCCAAACGGAATTAAGCAAACACTAGCGCTCCGTTAGTTGTTTCCGGTTCCGCAATTTCATTGGTCGCCCAGCCTGAAAGTATGCAATGAAATGTCTCCCTCGTGTGGGATAATAAACACATAAATATGGACAGACTTTCTCCTCAAGGTCGAAATCGGGCAATCAACGGATTTACTTACAATCGAAGCCAATCATGTGCGTGTGCCGAGAAACAAGCCATAAAAATTCACATAAAATATAATTGAAAGTCTAGTGCCTTTTTGAATAACTTGGCCTGTGGTCTGTTTCAGCCCATTGGCACATAAGGAAAATACATTTTTCTTCTCCTTAATCGTATACTTGATTTTTTCCATAACAAACTTGATCTGAAGTCGAACTTTAAAGTAAAAAGAGTCATAATATTCAGATTAGACATGCAGGCTCAGCTCACACTTTAAATTCAATATTTTACATTCGTCTACCCTCGAAGCACTCAAAAAGTATCAATTATACATACGTGTGCGGTATGGAGTTAAAAATATAATTTCTAGTTGTTATTTACATCAATCATTGCACTCATTAGAAAATTCCCTAACTAATGAGTGTTTAATCTTACCACTTACGACTTCAGCTCAAAGCATGTGCAAATAAAGAGCTGCACGGGGGAGACGTTATTATTTGTTTAACATTATTTTCTTTAAAATCTACACGAAAATAGTAGAACAATGCATTTCCATTTAGTCTTGCGGCATGTGTTCATAAACAATTGCAGAAGCATTCAACAAATTTCCTTGGTCTCCTTAAGACAATAGTACCCCAGACTTGGAGTTCGTATAAATAGGGGATTTATCGGAAGAAAGGGTAGTTCTGGATCAAGCAGAGTAAGACTATCACGAAATCACCATGCAGTTTTCTACTTTCCTAATGGCAAGCTTGGTGGTTTCCCTACTCATGTTGTTCACCACTCCGGCAACTGAGGCCACCTTCCTCCTGATTGCCTGCATGTTGCGGTCACCAATGTGCCCGTGGATTACCGCCGCCACAACCACCACCAAAAAAAGCGCAGGCAGTCCCGCAACCGGTTCTAAGAGCGACTCCGGAACAGGCAAATAATAGTAAACCACAGGACATATATATAATATTTAGAAAATGAAAATAAAAAAAAACATTTTATTTACACTAGAGTAAACTATCTCGATCTGGGGAACATATTCTACTAATAGCAGAAATATTACGCCAAAACTTAAAAAAGGATAACCATAAATAATCCTATTCACCACTGCATATTGTGGCAGTGGCTCTGCTATTGATCCTGATCAAGTATATATATACTTTATGTGGTCGGAAACGCTTCCTTCAGCCTAAATACATTTATAGGTGTTATTCGCATCAAACTCGTTACAAAATGTCATGACGATTGTACGTAGTCCTAACTTTGCCAAAACAAATACTATTACAAAATCATTGTTTCATATAAATCATCTTACCATATAACAGGCATTTACCGGCCACCGACTTCAGATGAAAGCATGTGCAAATAAATAGCTGCACGGGTGAGGCATTACTATTTGCTTAACATTATTTTGTTTAAACTCTACATGAGAACAGTAGAACAATGCATATATATGCATTTAATCTTGCGGCATGTGTTCATGAACAATTGCAGAAGCATCTAAGCAAATTAGCTGGGTCTGTTTAAGACTATAGTACCTCAGACTCGGAGTTCGTATAAATAGGGGGTTTATAGGAAGAAAAGGTAGTTCTGGATCAAGCAGAGTAAAACTATCACGGAATCACCATGCAGTCTTCCACTTTCCTGATGGCCATCTTGGTGGTTGCCCTGCTCATGTTGTTCACCACTCCGGCAACTGAGGCCACATTCTTCCTGATCGCCTGTATGTTGCGGTCACCACTTTGCCCGTGGATTACCACCACACCCGCCGCAGCCGCCTCTTAAGGAGTCGGTAATGGTACCGATAAGACCCAGGACATATATATTTGGAAAATGAAAATAAAATAAACCATTTTGGTTGCACTACAGTAAACCGTTTCGTTCTGCTGAAAATATTCTACAAAGACTCTCCTGACCAGAGATAGAAAAGGAGACCCACAGGCAGGCACAAAAATCAAGCAATTCGATGTGTAGTACTGAAAATTTCATAGCAAGTGGGTGGAAGTGAACATCCCGCTAGGCTGTGCTAATGCATGTTGCTCACATCTGGTAATTGGGCTGACTAAGATTTCCTTGATAGGCTCGGACTTTGCGGGCAGAAGGTGGAAAGAGCCTAAGAGCAAGGCTACCGAGGGCGCGCCATAAATCTTTCGGCGCTCATCAGAAAAATCGGTCCTTTTAAGCACCAGTCCAAAGAGAGTTCCACGCGGAAAATTGTTGCTGCAGACAAACCCTTGGCGGCATCCCCTTGTTGGCGGAGACCGCAAGTGGGCAAGAACAGGGTAAATCCGTATAACCACATCAACAACCTTAACATTGGCACAATATTGGAACGGCAGCCGCTAAAATTGGTCACAAACCGCGACTGCATCGCAAATCCCAACAAAAGAATATTATATCTTTATTTTCTTTATTTAAAGTAAATAACCATAATTTAAGTTTGATTAAGTTAAGCCGAACTACTTGAAAACAATTCGAAAGCGGCAAGCGCGGATAAAAGAAAGAACAGCTCGATTGCGTAGCGAAGCGAACATAAAAAGTATAAAAATGTATGTTGGTTTGGCGACACTAGCGCAGATCACTTTTGGAGCCATAAATATTTTCTTCTCACAGCTGCATCTAAACATTTAGTTTTAGCCGACTAAAAGTATCTTGCAATGCAAGCCGCCTTGCTTAGATTAGAAGTTCTCCGGTCGAATGCTTCGCGCAAACTGAAGCCAAGAAAGAAAAGATAAGCAGCCCGCAGATGCGAGTTTTTTTCGCACCTGAGAGCCTGGTAGCGCATCCGAGTTGCGAGTTATGTTTGGCAAGTAGTTTGTTTTCAGATTGTTTTTGAGTAGAAGTGCAGTAAGGTGTATTAGGTGAATTTGTAATATTTGTCAATGTGCGCAAAGCAGACTATAATCAAGGTGCAATATTCAACCCACACCTATTAATTAAAGTGTGCGTTGCACTTAGATAGTATATTCCAGCAGCCTAATAACGTTGTACGCTACAGACGGCCAATATTATTAATGCTATCAGTCTCATTACTTATTACTTTACGTTATGCTAAATTAACTTGGATAGATGCATTTTCGTTATTTACCGCAGAAATGCGCTCCAAATTCAAACATAATTTCAAGCTACTAAGAATTAAACTTTAGTTGTGGGGTCTCGTTAATCGATCGTTAATACTTATTTCGTTTGAATGTATGTAAGCTGTAATGGAAAGCGATATGCATATAAAGCATATCTATTCTTAATCTGAAGAAAACTGCTAAGAAAAAGCATTAAAAAGTGCCACGCCCATACTTGGAAGGTAAACACTATCGACGATCACGCACTCACAAACTTTACCGGCCACCGACTTCAGATGAAAGCATGTGCAAATAAATAGCTGCACGGGTGAGACATTACTATTTGCTTAACGTTATTTTGTTTAAACTCTACATGAGAACAGTAGAACAATGCATATGCATTTAATCTTGCGGCATGTGTTCATAAACAATTGCAGAAGCATCTAAGCAAATTAGCTGGGTCTGTTTAAGACTATAGTACCCCAGACTCGGAGTTCGTATAAATAGGGCGTTTATTGGAAGAAAAGGTAGTTCTGGATCAAGCAGAGTAAAACTATCACGAAATCACCATGCAGTCTTCCACTTTCCTGATGGCCATCTTGGTGGTTGCCCTGCTCATGTTGTTCACCACTCCGGCAACTGAGGCCACATTCTTCCTGATCGCCTGTATGTTGCGGTCACCACTTTGCCCGTGGATTACCACCACACCCGCCGCAGCCGCCTCTTAAGGAGTCGGTAATGGTACCGATAAGACCCAGGACATATATATTTGGAAAATGAAAATAAAATAAACCATTTTGGTTGCACTACAGTAAACCATTTCGTTCTGCTAAAAATATTCTACAAAGACCAGAGATAGAAAAGGAGTGTAGTACTGAAAATTGTTGTTCAGTAACTCATGTTGTTCAGCTCTCCGGCAACTGAGGCCACCTTTTTCATAATCGCCTGCTTGTCGCAGTCACCATTCTGCCCGTGGATTACCACCAGACCCGCCGCGGCAGCCTCCAATAAAACTGCATAATGAAAAGGTAAGAAAACTATTTTAGTTACATTGTAGTATAACATCTTGGTCAAGGAAAGTTATCAAACTAATATTGTCAAAAAATATAGGAAAGGAACGGCAATATTTTAAGAGTAGCCTTAATTATCAATAAAACTGTCGCTTTAAGAAAACAATTTAAAAGAATTATTTTTTCACTTGTATTTTCTTCAAAAATATCATAAGCAATCACAATTCTTCGTTCACATTTGAAATGCTTTTGCTGCACTAGTTAGCTAAGACTATGTTCACTTCCATTGGTAGTTTTTACATTACTGATATTTTACAGGGTGCCAATGGCCGAGTTCCCGACTCATTGAATGCGGTTTGTGACGGTAGACTGTTGGACGTAATTGGCCAACCATTCGCCGACCTGGGCCTTGTTGACCGCTAGCCATTTGATGTTTGCCTTCACAGCTTCCAAAGCCTGTTGGCGGGCGGCAGTTCCGGCTCCAGCCTCGGGATATTTGGCAAAGAACTGCTGCATCTCTTCCAGCTTGGTTTCTGTGGAGAAACGGGCAGTGATCGTGGGGATCAGTCGACCCAAGGTGCGTTCATTGATGCCGAAATGCTCCACCAACTTCTCCCAGTTCTCACGCACGTAATCCCACACAAGGCTCTGGCCCACCGGATTGGTGGATATGTACCCCAGCAGGGTGAAGTAGTCCTGTCGCCGCACATTGCTCTCATCCCAGGCCCAGTTAATGTATCGCTGCAACAGCCAAGGCACCTGCACGGCGGTTAGGCAGTTCATCAGCTTCAGCTTCTCCTGGGCATCGCTCTCTTCCAGATACAGCTTCCACACTTGATCCCAGGCAGCCTCCGTGTTCACCTGTTGCATACCATAGTAGTAGACCACGTCTCGGATATCCGGACTGGGTCGGCTCTCGGGGTTGGCCAGCCACTGGTTGAACAGCGTGACCGACTGTTGCAAGGAGCTCTCATGTCCCAAACTGCTGGCTGAGCTCAGCACCTTTATGCGGAGACGACTGTAAAATAGAACGAATTATATAAGAGTAAGAGCGCCAGTGAGTAAAATTAATTAGCTTAAAATCTTACTTTTCCAGATGATCGGCACCCACGGTAAAGGTTACCTTCTCTACGATGGGCGTAAGCAGTTTACGGGCGTAAGTGGTAAAGTTAGTGTACAAATCCGTGTAGTATACGCGGTTCCTTAACGTAGCCAGTGCGGAGGTGCCCACGCTCCAGGGCACGTAGTCCTGCTCGCTCTCCAGGTAAGATATCAGATCCAATGCCACGGAGTAGCTGAGCTGTCCGGCAGCGGCCAAGGTATTCGCATCGTTCAGCAGATGAGCGCGATCGGCGGTGCTGAAGGTTTCCCGGGAATTCTTCAGAGCAGAAATAAGTTCCGACCACTGATTGCTATCGTAGTTCACCCGGTAGAAGCCCACTTGATTTGTGTTAATCTTAATCCAGCTGGCTTCTCCCGGAAGCGTAATGGTGGCCTCATTGTCATTGTGATTGAATATTAATGATTGGACTTCACTGCTGATGCTGCTCGTGTAGGTAATGGGAATCGACCAACGGTAGCTGTTGAAAGAAGTATTGTTAAAGAAAGACGTTCAAGATAGTTTTTTAAAAAACCTAATCAGATTTTAATGATTCTACTTACTTGAAGGACGATGCTTCAGCTTCGGCTGCGTAGTCATCTTCGTTGGCCAGGAAACGCTTTTGGGTGAGCTTATAAGTGCTGCCACTTTTCTCCACCTCCACAACCGGAAGTCCCATCTGCTCTGTCCAGGTTTGCATGATCTGTCTGCAGATTACGCAAAAGATCTTAAATACGGAATTCACTTCCTATCAAGCATATATTCCACTTACTTCACGTCAAAGTCCAGGCCCTCCTCCTCCTCGACGGCGGTGAGGTAGTCCTCAGTGGTGGCTGTATTGTATATATGGCGCACCAAGTAGCGGGTGGTTGCGTTCCTCAGCTTTTCCTCGCCGACCAGATTCTCGAGCATGCGAACCAAGGCGGCTCCCTTGGAGTAGGTAATGGTATCGAAGTACTCCGTGATCTCGGCTGGACTCTCAATAGACTTGACAATTGGATGGGAGGCTAAAGTGGCATCAATAGTCAGCACCGGGTGCAGTTCCTCAATCACAAACTGATTGTCCATATCCCACTCCGGATGCATTTGCTTTACTCCCTTGTACTCAAGGAAAGATGCGAAGCCCTCGTTTAGCCACAGGTCGTTCCACCAGTTCATAGTTACCAGGTTTCCGAACCACTGGTGAGCCAACTCATGGGCCACGACGACGGCCACACGCTGCTTATTCACGCTGGAACTGGTAGATTCGTCGTACAGAAGGGCCGTCTCCCGGAACGTGACCAATCCCCAGTTTTCCATCGCACCGGACACGAAATCGGGTATGGCAACCAGATCCAGTTTGGGTAGCGGGTACGACACATTGAAGTAGTTGATGTAGTAGGCAGTCACTCCGGCCGCAGTGTCCAGGGCGTACTGGGTTTTCTCCACCTGTGCTGGTGGCGCATAGACCTTCAGTGCGATGCTGGTTCCCTCCACAGTGGTTTCCTTGTATTGAAAATCAGACACCACAAAGGCGGCCAGGTAGGTGCTCATGGGCACAGTTTCTGCGAAAGTCACCTCGGTGATATCGCCATCGACAAACTCTCTGGCCACCGGCATGTTGGAGAGGACGTGGTACTCATCTCCACTGGGACGTGCCACCGTTATAGTGAACTGGGCCTTCAGGGCGGGCTCATCGAAGCAGGGGAAGGCTTGACGGGCATAGGTTGGCTCAAACTTGGTGGAGATAAGCGGTCTGAAATGGGATTAATGAGGCTATCAGTATTGTTCATTTATCAGAGTCTAAACAGCAAACTATTATTATTACGCTTAAGAAGAAATATGTGTTGTTGAAGTTTAATAAGTTGATTCAGATAGAAATAAGAGGCTTTTGCCTGTGTTAGTGGGGAGCATGTTGGGTTTTCGATGGTTAGTAGACAGGCTACCTGGAGCGGTTCTTCAGCTTGTCCAAGTAGGAACTCTGGTACATTCCGGTAATCCGATCTAAGAGCGATCCCGTAAAGTTGAGCAGCAGGGAGTAGTTTCCCGCCTCCAGCGGCTGTTCGAACTCGGTGACCCAGTACTCAAACTCCGGGTGGGCAAAGGTCAACGTGGGGGTGATGTCCTTGAGCGGCGCTCCCGATTCGTCCAGGCGCTTCACCTCCACGGTGCTCACATTCAGTTGCTTCACATGGACGGGGATGAAGGCGATTGGCTCCAGAACTTGCAAGCTGATGCTTATATTACCGGAATAATTCTTCCGTTCGAGATCGGGCCGCAAGTGAAGGCGGTACTTGCTTGGTTTAATCTGTTTGGGCAGCCGGAATCCCAGATTCTGGAGCACCTTGCTCGCGGCTTTTACAGCGGGCTCTACAGTGGCCATTATGCTCGATTTTCTGCTGGTGGGCACTCGGGTGGTGTGAACGCGATTATCTAGGATTTGTGTGCGATTAAATTATCAATAAGACGCCCAATATTATTAATGCTATCAGTCTCTAAAAAGCACAGAATAGTGTGACAGTGGGTCGAAAACGATTTTCTTAAATGTGCTTGGTAATGTTAAATACTCCCATGAATATACCAAACAGTGGGCAGCAAGGTTGTGAACTTGGATAGATTCATTTGGTATTTTTACCGCAGAAAATGCGCGCCAAAGTCAAACATGATTTCAAGCTACTTCGAATTTTTCCTTGCATTTATCTGAAGTTAGTGTGACAACTAAAGAGAAGAAAAAGTGTGCGTTATACATAAAACAGTATTTTGCTTTGCATGCCTAGCAAGATAGATGAACGCCAGTATATTTATAAAGATAGTTCGTAATTTAAATGAAAATAAGGGAGCACTATAAAACTTCCGATTTTATACCAGCGCTTGAAATGTGAATTTATAACTTGCACTTGTCCTATGCCTGTTCATTTACTTTCGGTAAATTCCAAACCAACCTGAAAGTACACTGATAATGGGCTTGGTGGATAGCAACTGGTCCCGGTCCACGTAAACTGTGCGAATGGTGGAGTTCAAGGCCCACTGGGAAGCATTCGCGTGCTGCTGCCGCTGGTGCTCCTCGGCTATGTTCTTGCCCACGTAGACGAGGGCGCCCAGCAGGAAGCCGCAGAGGACTAACAGGAAGATGCAGAATGCGGCAAGGGTCAGGATCGTGTTGCTGGGGGCCTTGTGGAGCCGATTGGTGTCCTTGATACGGTGGTTATCGTCTGTGGAGAGGCTGCTGCGCGGGCGTACGTTTTTCGCTGCATACATGACTTTTAGTTTCTTTCCCTCTTATTTGTACTGCTTTTTCCGTTTCTCAACTTATATTCACTGGGCTGGGCGCGTTCTACAACCGTAACTCACTGGAAAACATTATTAAGTGCCACGATCGGTAAGCTCCACTTTAACTGTAGTGTTTTCGGCCAACTGAGGGGCTGTCCCGAAATGCCACAACTTCATACAATCTATTGTGTCATCGGCGAGGTAATTCGAGAGCATCATAAAAGTCGCGTACTGAATTACATGCGTCGCCGCTGCCATCATCAGTTTTTTTCAGTTTTAATAATCTCCGAGCTGCTTATAAACAAACCCGTGCCTATGTACCCGGCTTGAATGGAGGTGTCAGGTGAAGGAGGCGGGGCAGCTCAGCTTCCGACACATTTCACTCTGTCTCCAGGAGGAGATTGCCTCAAATTCAACTCGCCGCAGATCAATCAGATGCCTGTTATTTTTGTCCCCCAATCCCCGCCAACGGTCACGTAATGAAGTTGGTCATTTCGTGAAATTGTTACTACAAATACTCGAAGCCATTTTTTAGTTCGGCTTATAAAGTTGGTGTTGGAACTGGGCTGGCTAACCGCAAGAGTTGCAATCCGAATCGCCGGCTTGTTGCAATGATACGACTTTCTATAGAGGCGTCTCTGCACAATAGCAAAATATTGATCAGTAATATCAAAGTAATAAGCCTTTTATATCAGTTTGACAATTTGATGTCTTTGGGTAGTCAACTCCATTTGGGGTGCTCTTTAATTGAACGTTGGCGATTTGACTAATGAATGGGAATATAGCATAACTACATTCCATTAAAATGAGAGTATGATAAAATGATTTTTTTTTTTGCAAAATACTTAAAATATAAAAACATGTATATATTTTCTTTCTGTGTACAATTGATTGACGGATCGCAAAAGGTTGTTGGCTTTTTGTCTGTCAATTCACGGAGTCTGTTGCACAAATCTCCGCAGATTGTGCGATGGGAAGAAATTGCAGATGCCATTATAAGCATTGGAAATGAATTGAGGTACCCGCAGAGCCATGATCCACGTCTTGCATTTAGGAAATGATGTCAGGATATAGGAGTATTATACCAAAAAAAAAGAACAATATGCGATGCAGCTGCACTATCACACGGAGCACTATTCACTCTGAATTGTGCGAATGGAGGAATTCGAGGCTGCAGAATATGCTAATTTTCACCAGCCGGCAGGCAATTGTCTCTGATACCCATAGTATAATACGTATTCGCCCCCTTCCATCTTCCGCGGATGATGTAATGCTGACTCAATTAGGGAGCGCACATCGCACAAAGCCACCGCACATCGGAGTCAACCAAATTGCATGACTACCACCTTATGGGCGCCGGAAAAAAACAGCCAGAAGATCTGCAGACAATGCTCCGTATATATGTATACCATATGAGTCCATATATCTGCGACTTCCAACAGCCAATCGGACACGCCCCATTGCACAGATGTGGATATCTCGGCATTCTGAAGCCGATGAAGCGATGATCGCGGGCGCACAAGCCATAACATAACAGTTCTCATGCTGCGCTAATGAGTCGCATAAATTTCACTACTCTGAAGATCGAGCCGAATGCACACAGAAAAAAAACCAACAGCTTAATCGAATTAGAACTCATTCGGTAATATCACCATTTAATATAAGACATATGTATACAAGACAGTACAAAATTTTGTTTTTGCAGACAAATATTAATGTATCAGATGAAATGATTCAGATAAATATCACTGCTTGTCACTTCAATAGATGTTTGTTTAATGCAGAATTGCATTAACATTTTGGAATTCGAAACTGAAAGCTTCCTCGGGCTTTTTAAGGTCATAACTTTCACAATATACACAAAGTCGCCGAGCAATAGCCGGAAAAATACAAATCGTTATTCGTGACAAGTGCGCCCCAGAAACACCCAAAACTCAAAGTAAATCCCAGACAAGAAAGAAATACTACCCATAACACCCGCGATGGGATGAAATTGACAAAGGTCGACTATACGTGCCTGCCATTCACGATATTCACAAAGGGAAAATTAAAATAAAAACAATAAATAAAAGGAAGATGGGTTGACAAAGAAATGATTGCCACAATTTGCATGTTTGGGGTTAGCGGAATGCGAAATAAATTTACTACCAATCAATGGGTTGCATCACTTTCTACACAAATAAACTATAAAATTGTATAGGAAATTTCGGCCTTGACTTGCTTAATTTACTGTGTAATTTAATGGTGTAATTTTTCTATATAAGTTCATTATTGGAAAACGAAAACTCAATACCATGCTATATTTACTAATACATACATATGTAAGCTAAATCAACAGTTCATGGAAAAGTGTTAAGTTTTCATTAACCGAAATCAATAAATATTGATATTAATACAAAAAATTAAAACGTGTTAATTACATAAGTAGAAGAGCAATAAGATCAATGAACTTCGGAGTATTTAGTTGTATAATTTACACCCCGCCAAAGGTGTCAAGTGCCTTATCAATTCCACCAACAGCCATTAATTTACATTATTAGCCCAAAAATCCAATTAAAAAACCCTGCACTTTCGAAGGTTCTTTCTCACCATTTGGAAGTCCAAAATTTCTATTTCGCCCAAGAAGAACAAAAAAGAAATCAGTGTCAATGAAAATGAAAAAAGGTTTGACCACCGAGCTTCGACTGAACTTTCAAGAACAAAACAAACCCAGAAAACACAGCGAGAAACGGGGAGGGGAATCTACTATGACAACAAGTTGCTTGGCAGTCAATGATGTCGACCCATTTTGTTGCGGCTTTTGGAAGAAAGTATTTTCTCAGCGGCCATTGAGTATTTGCCGCATTGGAGATGTAAACACGACGCATTTGCTGGCCAACAACCGCAGATACACAGCAAAAAAATCAACAACAAGTTAAGTTGCCATCAAAATCGATGATACAAGCTGAAGATCTTTATATTTATATCATATTTACTGAAGTGTATAGGGCCATAAACTTAAAACAGCGATTTATAATTCAGTAACCTATTCTTTTAAAAACCACGAAATATGTTTTTTTTTATCAGAGTGGTAACATTTGTTGATAAGAAATGCAGATGCGCAAAATATCTAAGAATGCGAATAAAATCAAAATCTACTTCTTGTTGATATGGGGCTTACCGATATTGTTCGATAATGGGTTATAGTGATGGTGATAATGTAGATAAAATTCTTTTCTTTTTCGCAGTGCAGCGACTGTGGCCGATTTAAGGCCAAGAACTTGCGCGGCAAGTGAACTATGTATGCATTTGGCTCCAAGCCTGTTTGCAGTGGTCCAAAAGGGGTGGGGAAAGAGGGAGGAGTGGGGCGGAGAATTGGAAAGGGGAAGAGGAAGGGGAAGGGGAAGGGAGCGGTGCAACCTGTTTGATTCAGCCATGTGGAGTTCTCTTGGTCAGCCTGCGATGGCCCGTTGTTTATCGAAACGAGTGCCTGTTGAAAGTCAAAGTTGGCATAGAATCCGGTGGTCGCATTTCAGCGGATATTAAAATTAGTGATCGCCTCAATGCGCCCAATTAAAACTAGAATTTTGATCGCATAACGGCGGTGCGGTGACAATGGTCATTTGGTATTGGCGTGGAGCTTTTGGAGCGGACTCAACGGTTTCTGATTGATCTGGGCCACTTATTATCTATTATATTCGTCGCATTTCGCACTATGCCTTTTACTTGATTTACAGTTCAAATCCGAGCTTTTCGTGTCTCGTTTTTTTTGTCTACGAATGACTTTAATTGTCACTTTGCCGGGTCCGAGAAGTATTCCCTCGGCTAATTTGATAACGGCAATTGTCGGACAGCTATCATTCTAGATTCAAATCATAGGCGCGCACTTGATTAATCCGAGAAAACGAAGGAAACGAAGAAAACGGAGAAGAAAGGGGATCGAGTGTCGTACTGCGGCTAATTGAGATCGTATTTGAAGACGGGATCCGCTCTTTTCTGTCGCGGCCGTCGCGCTCTGCTCTGAACTTCCAACTGAAGCGGGCTCCAAAGTTGTCACGGTACTCGAGCTTCTCCGGAAAGCTCTCTCATCAGCTGAGACCGGCTTTTTAAAGGCCCCAACATGCGGTGATCTCCAAGCATAGGGGGTATTCACTTAACGTAATATGGGGTCCGATTGGATAGAAATGTGGTGCATACATAAATCTATATTCCATTCAAATGATAGCTACAAGTCAGGACGGCAAATTTCTTATTACTAGCATTAGAAAAACATAAGGGCTCTTACATCTTAGTCTAGGAAAGCTTACAAAACCTTAGTCATTACCAGATACCAGACATCTGAAAATTACTCACCTATCCACTCTATTGGCATCCGTGTAGTTGCTAATGTAGCTGCCCACCAGACTGCTCAGGTTGCAGTCGAAGCTGGCGGACAGTGTATAGGCCTTGTTCACACTGAGGACCTCCCTCAGCGTGATCAGGAGCAGCTCCCGGGACTCATCCAAGTTGATGCTGTCGATGGCCACGCGTATGCGCGCCATCATGTTCAGGATGCTGATGCTGTGCACATTGAGGTCCTTGGCGTGCAGGACGACCAGATTGGTGACCGCGTTCAGCTGGAACTGGATGGACACGGTTCCATCACAGGCACGGGTCTTCAAGTCGGGGTGGTAATACAGGTTGTACTTGATAGGCGTCAGTTCCGTGGGCAGGCGCCATTCGATCTGGGGGATCGTAAAGATTATTTAATATCCAAGCTATCGACAATGGCTTTTGACCCTATAAAGTGAGCAATACGTTGATAAGGTGGCGATAGGAAATAGCACTGTTGTGATCAGGTCGTAAACAGAGTGGACTTCGTTGCAACAAATGTTGCCTTTGGTGGATGTAGAGGCTAAATATTGTGAAATTAGGGTCATATTTATGGGGTGCAATTACAGATATCAAACAACCATCGCTGTACTACGCAAAGTTTGGACCCTTAGAGATGTTGGTTTCTCATTCGTTTACCTTTATTGCTTAAATCTGGGGACATTTTTGGAATTATTCTCTATCCTAGAACAATCTTTTCATTATTTTCTTTCTAAAATGTTTGTCAGCTCCCTAATTTCATTTTCATGAATTTCATTCATGAATTTTCTTTCTTTGGTTGTCAGCAAGTGGCTTTGAATATAATCCTCCAGCACATCCAACATCCTTTTGGTTTCGTCCAACTGCACCCACAAATTATCCCTGTGCACGACCACAACTACGAGGGCAACGATCAAGCAGGTTGACAATAGGCCAAAGAATATAGCCACGCGTTCAGCGGTGATCCAGTCTATGAAAATATATATGTATCTCGGTGTTTTCCCCAAACTTTCGTCGATATTAATAAATACCCTTAATCCTGTCCTTCGTGAGTCCCATTGTTGTGACTCCTAACTCTGTGTTAGCCGAAATTAAACTAACTAAAATACCCAAGAAGTTAGTGGCGTTTTGTATTATGATAAAAAAGAAAAAAACGCTAGCCAAGCGATAAGCACTTAAAATGACCAATACGACTAAAGTCGGAACTTAATAAATTCGAAATTAGTAGCCACGCCGACTTTACGACTAATCGCTAAAAATTTTCCTACTCAGTGTGAGGCTTTTCTGAACTATTATCTTTTATAGCTATCACTACCAACTATGTACATAGATGAATAATCGAACTCACCTTTTCAGGATCCGGAAGTCCAGTCGGCAAAGTCGGATAGATGGGATTAGCAGTGGTGGAAGTGCTGGAAGAGCTGGATGAGCTGGAAGAGCTGGATGAGCTGGTTGATGGCGTAGTTTCGCCTGGAGATGTTCCTCCACCGGGGGTTGTGTCAATTCCTGCGCCAGGTGTGGTGGTAGGGCCTGGCTCTGGTTCACCCGTGGGCCTGTTCGGATCTGCAGTGGTGGTGGTCGGGGAAGTGCTTGTAGAGGTGGAGGACGTGGAGGTGGTCGTGGTAAGTGCTGTCAGTGCGTCGACCTTATCGAGGGCATCCTGCAGATCGTTCTCCAGATCCGCGTTCTGAACGGCCAGCACAATCGTGGCCACACAAAAAGCAGTGGCGGCCAGGCCGAAAAAGATGGCCAGTGACTTTACCGTCAGCCCTATGGTAAACTTAAATGATTTCCTGTTCCTTCGGGATATGTCACTCTATGTATAAAACTCACAGGCAACCATTTTAGGGATATTCTTTTTTCGATGGGTATTTCTATAGTGCTTCCACTAGGCTGGAAGTCAAATTGGAAACTGAATGCAAGTTGCGAATCTGACCCCACAATTTGGACTTGATAAACCTGAACAGATTGCTGGTCGATATCTAGACAATATACTATATAACTTCGTGACCAGATAAAATCGTTTTATGATAGACCATTACTTTTATGATTACAACAAGGTCATATATCGACTATTATGACTGGACAGTCTAATTGCCCAGGACAATTACGCACGGTCATGATTCCGCATTGACCATATACTCGGACACCCTATTTCCAATAATTTCCTGGGAGCCATAGAAATCGCCACTTGCCGCGGATAAAATGAATGAAAATATTGGGGTTGTATTTATGGTTTGATTTTGGAATTTCATTTTATTGAACTCGAACGGAATTTTAGCTGGTTTCTTATGCAATTCTAATTATTGGTTAAATGACCGGTTCTTATATGCAATATTCAATTTTACAATTGGTTTTTCTTGGTCATCGGCGAGGCCGTTCCACTTAGCCAGTCGGTGATGTCAGCTTCGTTTCTGGAAAGCCATTCGATGTTGTACTTGATGGTTTCCACGGCCTCCAACCGGGAGTTAGCTCCAGCTCCCGATTCGGGGTACTTGGAGAAGAAGTGCTGAACCTCCTCCAGTTTCACGGAGCTGGCAAAGTTGGCCGTGATCCGGGCGATAAGTCGGCCAAAGTTGCGGTCATTCAGGCCAAAACGGGCAGAGAGCTGAGGCCACTGTTCGCGGTAGAATTCCCAGACCACAGGTTCACCCACAGGATTGGCGGCTATGTACTGCACACAGGTGAAATAGTCCTGGGAGCGTACTATGCTCTCATCACTAGAGGCCAGAACCAGGAAGTTGAACAGATACTGGCTGTTCCGAACGCCAGACAATCCGTACATCAGCTTCACCTTCTCGCTGGCATCGGTTTCGGCCACAAAGAGTTGGAACAACTGCTCCCAGCTCGATTGGCTGGTGGACTGCTGCATGCCGTAGTAGTAGACGATCTCGCGAAGATCGGGGGAAGGTCGGCTGCTCGGATTTTGGAGGAAGGCGTTGAAGCGCTCGGAAGCCTGCTGCAGACAATCTGGAACACCCAATGCACAGGCGGCGGTCAAAATGGAAACTCGCAGGCGGCTGCAAAGGAATATGGAATGTTTGAGTAACATAGATTGAAGCCCTTTTATAGTTTTCAGAACAATTTCACAAAACAGATATACAAAATGTATACTCACTTCCTAAGGTGATCATTGGCGTCCACAGTCCATCCCACCTCCCCGTATACGCCGGCGATCAGACTTCTGGCGTAGGTAAGGTACGAGACATATCCCTCGCTGAACATGAGACTGCGATGGAGCGACCTGAGCTTATTAGAGGCTACATACCAGGGCACGAAATCACGCTCCTGGGCCAAGTAAGCAGTCATCCCCAGGGGAATTCTGTAGGATAGTTGGCTGGCATCCGCCAGAGCGAAGCTATCGTCCAAAAGATGGGCACGATCGGAGATTTCGAAACGAGCGGGATTGGTGGTTAACTGCTGGATGAGCAGGGCCCACAGGTTATCGTCGTAGTTGACACGATAGTAGCCAGTTTGGTTGACGTTCAACTTGATCCACTGCACCTCGCTGGTCACGGCAATTCCCGCAAAGTCAACATCGTAGCCGTATATGAAGCTGTCCCTTGAACCATCATCAGCAAACCAGGTAATCGGAACACTCCACTTGTATCCGTAGGGGCTATCTGAAGGAGCCTCCTCGTAACTGGCTGGATTGGAGAGGAATCGCTGCTGGCTAATCTGGAAACTACCCTCTCCCACCTTCGAAACATTCAACACTGGATAGCCCATCTGTTCAGTCCAGGTGAGCATCAGTTTCTTGATATCCCAGTTAGGGGCTACAGCTTGAACTTCAGTAAGGAAATCATCGGTCACCGTGTTATTGAACTGATGCTTCACCAAGTAATTGGTCACCGCCTGCTCAAACTGTTCGGCGCCCACAAGAGTCTCCAGCATGCGGATCACGGATCCTCCCTTTTCGTAACTAATGGTGTCGAATATGGCCGTAATTTCATCGGGGCTTTCTACCTTCTGGACAATTGGATGGGAGGATAGCTTGGCATCGTATACCAACACGGGTTGCAGGGCCACGATTTGGAATTGCTCCACCTGATTGATAAATGTAATTACATTTTCTTAAAGGCTTTTAAATCGGTATGTTAGATTTCCTTACCATTCCCCAGTCCGGGTGAACAGCATTGACTCCCTTGTACTGCATATAGCGGGCGAATCCCTCGTTCAGCCACAGATCGTTCCACCACTTCATGGTGACCAGGTTTCCGAACCACTGGTGTGCAATCTCATGGGCCAGAGTTCCGGCTATCGATTGTTTGTTCGCCGTGGAGCTGTAACTGGGATCGTACAGCAGAGCGGTCTCTCTGTAAGTGACCAATCCCCAGTGCTCCATGGCCCCCGAGGCGAAGTCGGGAATGGCGGCCATGTCCAGTTTGGTCAACGGATAGGGCACCTTATAGTACTGAATATAGTACTCCGTGACAGCTTGTCCGAACTCCAGAGCAAACTCGACTTTGTTGATTTGATGCGAGGTGGCATAGGCATGCATGGTGAAGTCCTCGCCAATTCCGTTGGCCTTCACCGTGGTGTTCTGGGAAGTGAAGTCTGACACAATGATGCATACCAGGTAGGTGCTCATCGACACACTCGTCTCGAAGATGGCCTCAGTATAGTCTCCCAAGTAGTTGGAAAGCTAAGATTTAATTCATGTTAAACCTATTTAACTTGTTTGTTTACTTGATCTCACAATTTGCTGCATGTTGGAAACGGCATGGTAGGATCCCGATGGATGAACCACTGTGATGGCGAATGTGGCCTTCATGGCTGGCTCATCGAAGCATGGGAAGGCTTGACGCGCGTAGGTGGGTTCGAATTTTGTCGTTGACATGGTTCTGCATAGGAAAATGATTAAATATTTTAAAAATAATTACACTCAAACCAACTAGCTAGTTTGCAATTAAAATATTTACGACAGATTAACCATATTAATGGTTACTCAGATCAAGTCATGAAAACGCATTGCATACTTTTAGGCACACCATAAAAATATCTGAAATACCTAATAGTTCCTGCCTCGTTTAGATATGTACTGCTGTAGAGACCCACGAGCTTGTCCTTCATCTGACCATCGAAAATGATTCCCAGGGTAATACTGGCACCCACCGGCAGCTCTGCCGCCAACGTGATGATCAGAAACTGTCGATCCTCCTCCAGCTCGAACTTTTCCACCTCTCTATTCAGCACATAGACACTTGTGATATTCAGGCGATAGGAGTGCAGAATAATCTGATTCGTGGCCTCCACCACCTTGATACTAATCCTCTGCTGACCGGTGAAGCTGCCTGTTTCCAGATCCGGGTGCCAATAGAGCTCGTAGTGCGTGGGCACCAGGTTCGTGGGCAGGCGGTAATCAATCTGTAGGGGTAGATTGAACTAATAAATGCATTCGACTGATTAGCAAATGGCTACACACCGTGTCTTCACGCTTCATGCGTATGCCGCTCTCCCCGTTCCACTCCTCGAATACATCGATCTTGTCCTGCACATCGCGGAGGTCCCTTTCCAGCTGAGCCTTCTGCACCGCCACCACCACTGTGGCCGTGGCAAAGGCCACCACCGCCCAGGAGAGCACCACCTGAAACCAATAGCCACTAAGGAACATCTTTGCAATCGCACCTGTCGCGAGCGACTAACTAGCGTTAAGACAGTCAATCCAACTCTTAGCACTTGTTGCACAATAATCGAATCGGTTTGATAGTGCGGGCAATGGAAATGGTTTATGTTCACCTACGCGATTACGATAGTGATTGGCCAAATAGCCGCGATTACGGTCTACTGGGCGATAGGGTAAAAGCTAGAGAAAGTGGGAACATACGGAGCGGTAGGGTATGAACTCGCGCGGTTATGACACCTTAAGTTTATGTGTTAAGCCAATTTTACACTTTTACCATTGCTTGACGCAAATCTGTACGATTCTGTTAGATTCGCTCCACCTCACTGAGAAAATAAGGAACTGTAAAAATTAGATTTTTCAGCTGATGTATCCAACACATTAAAGCAAAAACAGAATTTTACTTAAAAAAAAAATATTAAAAGTGACTAAATATTTTAGCAAATAATAGTATATAGTATAAAATATTTTATGAGAGCTTTAGTAAAGATATAAGAATATAAAGAACGTTAAGATTAAGTATGCAGCTTCCAGAGACATAGACGCAGCGCAAATGTTGGCACTCCCACTCTAATGCCCACAAACCGCACAAAACTCGAAGTGTCTAAAAACCTATAAATGTTTTTGGCATAATTTTCTAAAAATCTGCATTCAAATTTGGAAATTAATTGTTACCAAATTTTGTTGTAATTTTTCTAATGATGTATAAATTAAAAAATGTTCCAAGGCTGAAGCTCAAGGCTGAAGTCGATAACTCAACTTATCTTAATCGCATTTTGAAGTGGCATGCATCTAAATGTTTCTGGAGCAATTCTATAAAAATCTGCATTAATATTTTGTAAATTTATTTTTTCTTTTAATTTTCTTGTAATTTTTTCTGAAGTTATGATGTTGTAGAAATTAAAAAAAAATATAAAAATGGCCCAAATTCTAAAGTCCATATCTCAACATATTTTTATTGGATTTTGAAGTGGCATTTTTGAAATATGTTGTGATATTTTTTGGTACTTTTTTATTAGTCTTGTAATTTTCTATCGATTTGCAATAATCGTTTTACAACGCACCCTCTACCGCCCAGAATGCGCCTAAAACTGTCACGACCACGCGTTTGAATTTTTTAAAAAATTCTCTTACACAATTTTCTACCGATTCTACAGAAAATTTTGAAATTTCTCGTTTCTTTCACTAGCTACTCAGCTACGGGGTATCCGATAGTCGGAGAAATCGATTATAGTATTCCATCTTGTTCTATTTACAATCATTTAATAGGGGTTTTATAATATATGAAGTAAGTTGCCGTTGCTTGTAAAATTTAGTTTGAACATTTGACCGTGCAATAAATGTCAATCAAAATACTTCGTGTCCTTTAGTGGCACCCAAACCTGGTTATCAACTCTTGTTATCAATCAGTCCAATGGAGAATTGCTTATTTATAGAGGTGTAATTTCAGTTTTCCCCATAGCTACGCTTATCTTTATTTTCACTTGTGCGGCACATTTTTGGATTATAATGGCAATTAGGTGAGTGCATGTTTACTGCTATCCATGGTCGCAAGACTAACTCCTCTAACTTTTTTACAGTGGTTGCTTGTCCAGCCAGGCGTCCACATCCGCTAGGTTCTCGGCCAGCCAAACAATGTTGTTCTTGACCGTCTCCAAAGCCCTCACCCGTGCAGCTGTCCCGGCTCCAGCTTCCGGGTATTTGGCGAAGAACTGTTCCATCTCTTCCAGCTTGGTTTGGGTGCTAAAGCGGGCCGTTATCGAGGGAATCAGGTTGCCCAAATAGCGCTCGTTTAGTCCAAATCGGTCCACAAGTCGCTGCCAGTTCTCCCGGACATAGTCCCACACCAGGGACTCACCGACTGGATTCGCGGAGATGTAGGTAATGCAGGTGAAGTAGTCCTGACCTCGCACATACTCCTCGTTCCAGGCCAGGTCAATGTAGCGCTGCAATATCCAGGGTATCTGAATGGCGGACAGGCCATACATCAGCTTGGACTTCTCGCTGGCATCGGCTTCGTTGACGAACAGCTCCCACACTGCATCCCAATCCTCCTGGCTGCCAACGGACTGTAGTCCGTAGTAGTAGACAGTTTCACGAACATCGGGCTTTGGACGACCCTCCGGCTTGGCCAGCCATGTGTTGAACTGCGCTCCGGCTTCAGAGAGACAGGATTCCAGGCCCAGGGAACAGGCGGCACTCAAAGCGGTGACACGAAGGCGACTAGAGAGGTAGGAAGAAGCGATAAAAATATGCACAGATCTACAAAAGAATCTACCCACTTATCCAAGTGATCCGCGCCGACTGTCCAGGTGAGTGCGGTATAGATGGGCTCAATCAAAGCTGTGGCGTACTTCTTGTACTTGGCGTAGGTGCTGGTGTAGTAGAGGGTCCTCTTCAGCGAGGTCAGACGGGAAGCAGCCACACTCCAAGGAACGTAATCGGTCTCCTTGTCCAAGTATCTGGTCAACTCGAAGGCCGTTGCATAGGGCAACTGAGTAGAATCCGCCAGGGCAAAGGCATCGTTGAGGAGATGAGCGCGATCCACAGAGCCGAATGCCCCTGGTTGCGCCACCAACTGGTCGGCCAGGTCATTCCACAGATCGGTATCGTAATTAACGCGATAATAGCCCTCCTGATCGGCGTTGAACTTAATCCACTGGACGGCAGCAGGAACGGTTACAGTGACTGTCAAAGAAAAAAAAAACCACTAAGGCTTAGAGATCTAAGATCTGGGAAGCCATGCTCCAGCATACAGATGACACCACTTACTTTCGCTCTGGTCATGATAAAACCACAGGCGCTGCACCACCGACTCCGAACTGGTAAAATATGTGATGGGGATCGACCAGCGGTAGCTATATAATGTATGTGCGAAATTCGCGATCAGATAGCGTCCAGGCATTAAGTTCTGCACACTCACTTGAATTCCGAGGGCTCGTGATCGGCGTCATAGTCATTCGGGTTGGACAAGAAGCGCTTCTGCGTCAATTTGTATTCCGTGCCGGAGACCTTTTCGATCGTGACCACTGGCAGACCCATCTGCAAAAAAGAATGGGGTGTTGAAATATTCGCGAACTTGGAGGCACATATTTGGGTTTACCTGCACCGTCCATGTTAGCATAATCTCTGTGACATTGTAGCCCAGTTCCAGTTTGTCGATCTCTGTGAAGAAGTTACCCGTTTCTGCTGTGGAGAACTTGTACTCATTCAAATAATTGGTCACCGCCTGGCGGAAGGTAGTCTGCCCCAGGAAACCCTCCAGCATTCGCACAAGGGAGGAACCCTTGGAGTACGTGATGGTGTCGAAGATCTCCGTGATCTGGTCAGGATTCTCCACGGTCTGGATGATCGGGTGGGAGCCGAGGGTTCCATCCAAGGTGAGTACACTGTGCAAAGTGCTCACGCTGAATTGATCACGCTGTGGAGTATATTATATATCGAAATGATTGAGTGTATCCCTGGTTAACCTAGGGGCACTTGCCATTTGCCATTCTGGGTAGACGGCATCCACGCCCAAGTACTCAATGAAGCTAGCGAAGCCTTCGTTTAGCCAGAGGTCGTTCCACCAGTTCATGGTTACTTATAAAAGATAATTCAATTTACTGTTAAATATTACTTCCGACCGTTGCAGCTCCGGTAAGAATGCGAATTTAAAATAGGCTATAAATAACGTTACCCAAGTTATAACTTACCCAAGTTTCCAAACCACATGTGAGCGAATTCGTGGGCGATCACGCTGGCAATGCGCTGCTTGTTGCTGGCGGAACTCGTGGCTTCATCGTACAAAAGCGATGTTTCCCTGTAGGTGACCAATCCCCAGTGTTCCATGGCACCAGAGACGAAGTCGGGAATAGCAGCCATATCAAGTTTGGGCAGCGGATAGGCGATTTGGAAGTAGTCGATGTAGTACTCGATGACTCCCTTGCCAATGGTCACAGCAAGATCCACTTTGTCGATTTGCTCCGGAGTGGCGTAGACGCTCATATTGAAGTTGTTTCCAATGCCATTGGTGTCGATTTCGACGTGCTTGGCGGTGAAGTCGGAGACAATAAAGCAGGCCAGGTAGGTGCTCATGGGAACACTTTTGGCGAACGTGACCTCCTTGAAGGCTCCCTGGCTGACAATGGAGTCCACGTCCATGTTGGACAGAGCATGGTAATCCTCCCCAGAGGGATGCACCAGGGTAATGGTGAACTCGGCCTTCAATGCTGGCTCATCAAAGCAGGGAAAAGCCTGGCGAGCATAAGTGGGTTCGAACTTGGAGGTGGCTATCCCCTTGCGGGTCTCATCCTTCTTCACATACGACGAACTGTATAGTCCCACAATCTTGTTGACCATCGAACCCTCGAATCCAATATGCAGCCTCACTTGCCTGCCTTTTGTCAGTGGTTCGCTTAGCTGGAATATCAAAAATTCCCTAACAGAATCCACTGTTGTCTCCAGTATCTGCAAAGTATTACTGCCCGTATTCATTATGGATGCACTCGAAATGCTTAGGTTGAGGGAGTGCAAGACTATCTTGTCGGTGGCCTCTTCAACTGTAATTGAAATGGTCTCCTGTCCACTGAATTCTCCAGTATCGATGTTGGGAAACAGATAGAGATCATAGTGGGTGGGCTTTAGAGTTCCGGGCAATCGGTAGTCGATCTTCTCTTCGGGGGATGCAGTGGTGCTGGGTTCACTTGTTGAAGCCGTGGAACCTGGTGACTCGGTGCTTCCTGGTGACTCAGTGCTACCTGGAGAAGCTGTGCTGCCAGGAGAGGCTGTGCTTCCTGGAGAAGCTGTGCTGCCAGGAGAGGCTGTGCTTCCTGGAGAAGCTGTGCTGCCAGGATCCGCAGTGCTAGCCGTTGTCGGAGCAGCTGTGCTCGCATACCCAGCCTCCAGGAGGTCTAACTTCTCCTGGGCATCGCGCAAATCACTCTGAAGACCCGCCTTCTGGACGGCCAGGACAATGGTCGATACGGTGAAGGCCGTGAGCGCGAGGCTCAGCCCAATGGCTACCAACTTCGCGGTGACTATCATAACACGTTAATCCGGCACGAGCGGAGTCCAAAGCGCAACTAAGCGTTCCCTGTTGAAATAGCGACAGGTTAGGTAGTGGGGGAATCTGAAGTGGGCCCCTATATCTTAATTGGCTGACTGCGTTTGCAGATTGCTAATCTAATCGCGAGTCGATGAGCATTAGCCGGGCGTGGGGATAAGTCGGAACATATGTATGGAACGAGTGCCGGTGCGGCTGACAATAGCCCGAATTTATGGACCCTGTCATGGCGCTTTGATTAAACTTAGAAATGCCAGAGATCTGGCGCGTTTTTCCTCATCACGTCGGGATTCCAAGCTGCTTGCTGAGCCCCGAGGAACTTCCAGTGTCACGGCACATATGTGTGATTGTATCCCTCGGATACTTCTATACTCAGGCTCACGAGCACCAATTGAGCAATTTTTTTACTACCTGCGATCCTTCGTGATCGCTCTATCCCTTTCTGTTTCTGTTTTACCCGGCGCTTAGGTCCTAAAAAACCCTTTTCCGGTGCTACGCAGACAGGACTGTCGACCTAATTAGAGAATCGGTATTTTCATTGTGTTAAAACCCAAACATCGAAATTTCCGCACACGTTTTCGCAACGCCTGGAACTGAAGTGCTTTATAATGACTTTGGCTGTGTTCTGTGAAGTGACAATACAAGTACTGTCAGATATTAACTTTTACTAATTGCATTATCTTTAAATTTCCTACAAGCTATTATATTAAAGAGATTATACTCATGGTCAAATGAAACTGAATATGAGTGTTTACCTTTTATTTTCTGAAGTACTATCAATATGTCGGCGTTTATATAAACTTTGTGGTTTTTATTGGTTACCTCTTATCACATGTGAAATATTGCTAGACAATCATCGGAAAAAATCCCAAAAAAACCCCTTATCAATATCTGGCTATCTGTTCCTAATGGTGCTTAACACCATAATCCTAGGTATTAACTTTTGACTAGTATAGCAACAATACTGGCAGTTCCCGCCGGCTCACCACAAAGGACAATTAATTTCCCAGATTATATATACTGTTGCTCATATGTTTTGTTATATAATTGGCCAGTCCAAAACCCAAACAAACCCGACCCCGTATCGGGCATTGATGTTGTGCAGTGTGAGTCCGGGAAAATCCGGCCGTACTGAATGGACTCGACTGGAATTCATTCATGAGCACGTCGGGTGCCGTTGAAGGCTCTACCTGCCTAAGCGTGGGAAAGTTGATCGCAGCGATCCTCTGCCGCAGGACGAGAGCAGGTAGTCAACCAGGAAACTGGGCTGCTCCGCAATTGCGTCGCGGGCTGTCAGTGGGTTTTTGTACCCGTCCGTCGCCGGGAGTTCCTACCCCCTGTCCATGCAAAATTTCCAAGTGGAAAACGGCAAATTTCCGGTTTTTTGAGCAGGCCCGAAATTCCCACGGGCCGGCCCCAGGAGGGCGCCCCGGCTTGGAATGTGCAGGCTATATAAGTGTGCTGCCCAGGCACATCATCATTCAGTCGAGCTAACGACATCGCTGAGATAACACCCTATATCACAACAGAAATATAATATAAATCGGACAACATGATTTTTGCCATCACATTCTTTATGGGTGTCACGAGCACTTTGGCGGCAGTTTTGGAGCCCATGAACTACTACCAGTACACCCAGTTCCAGGCACCACTTTCCTGGGAGGATATAACCGGAAAGGGCTTGAAACAGGCCCTCGATAGCTGCCAGCAGAGTTTCCAGTGGCAGCGATGGAACTGTCCCAGCCAGGATTTCGTGCAGAAGAATTCCAAGCCTGAGGAAAACTCACCAAATCGGGAGGATGTCTATGTGGCGGCCATTTCCATGGCAGCCATAGTGCACACGCTGACCAAGGACTGTGCCAATGGAGTAATCGCCGGATGCGGGTGCACTGAAAATGCCCTGAATGTACCCTGTGCCCATGAACCCACCAAGGCACTGGAGCAGTACGAGAAGCATTTCGGATCGGGATCAGGAGCCACCAGTCACAATCGGCGGGTGGTGGGAGCTCTACTACAGAGATCACTGGAACAAGAATGCCGATGCAAGCAACCAGGACCTGTGCAGGGCGAGTGCCAGGAGGAGGAGTGTGTGGCGGTACTGAAGCCATTCGAAGCCATTGCCCAGGATCTCCTTCAAATGTACGACGATGCCATCCAACTAGAAGGAGCCAGTAGCAATCTGAAGATTATGTGGCAAAACATTCCCATAGACTCCCTGGTTTTCATGCAGGACTCGCCCAACTACTGCGAACGCGATGCCACCGGGCTGTGGAAGGGAACTCGGGGTCGACAGTGCTCCAAGGACAGCAGTGGTTCTCTGGAGGAACGCCTCTCGTGCCAGCAGTTGTGCCGCGTCTGCGGATACCGCGTGAGATCCCAGCACGTGAGAACCGAGAGGAGGTGCAATTGCAAACTGGTCTGGGGATTCCGACTCCAGTGCGATGTGTGCGTCCAGCTGGAAAGGCAGTACTCCTGCTACTAAACGGATTTTCCACTGGAAATGGAGTCCAGGTCTGGGGCGCTGGTCGAGCCCCACAAAATCAGTTTACCTACATTTAAGTTAATTTATTTGATTCCACCTCTTATTTATTGCCACAACAAATGCTATCAATAAATACGCAATTTAACTTATACCATAGAAACGACTTTGCAGCCACTTTTCATCGCGTTTATGGGCCTTTGTTATTTATGGACTCTAAGGCAGACTTTAGATCATTGATTTTAGCTGCAGGCGGTTTAACGATTAATGACTTAATTCTCTAGTCTAGACTTTCATTCACTAGAGTTCTTTTACTAAGGTGTTTAAATAATATTTTGTATCGTTTTGGTTGGGTAAAACTACTGCCATTTGCACTCCAAGAAAAGGTATGGTGATCAACCCGATTTGTGTAAATGTTTATTTGGAAGCACTAAAAGCCTAGAACGGAAACTCAGCCATGTGAGACCACCTAACTGATCCAGGTGGTTGGCTTGCCCTCCACCCGGTAGCCATTGTATGCGGCAGCCGCCGAGGAGGCAGCGGCGGCCAACTCTGACCTTCGACTTGGTTCACCGGCCCAGTAGGAGGGCACCTCGTAGCTCTGGACCATCTTGTTGCCATTCTTGATGGCCGAGATGATCAGCAGGAAGATGGCCAGCTTGCCCACCAGAATCGATTTGACCAGGAGCAGCTTCAGCTTGGTGACCAGAAATGGAACAATGGCCGATTGGATGAGAAAGGGGAGAATGAAGAGTGGTAAGACTTTGGTGATCATGTCGTACTTCTTGCCGCGACCTGAGGGAATAATAGAGTATTAAGCTAAGTTTTCAAATATAATATGTGCAAGGCAGTCGAATCCCACCTTCTTCACTATTATCTAAGGTTAACCAGCGAGCTCCGATGATCTCCTTGAGATTCTCGCCATCCAGTTTCACATGCACAATGTCGTTGCTCATGTCCAGACTGACGTTCAGTCCAGGACCCACGTGGTACCGCTGTATACTCTCGTCCTCCGACAAAAAATCGGGCTGATCCGTTTCGGATTCCAGCTCCTCCTTTCGCTTGTTGCGATCCTTGCGCTTGCGTTTGCGTCGTTTTTTGGCGGCTAGCGATTCACTATCATCGTAATTGGGGGACTCTGTTTGGGTCTCCATCAGAGCCTCGGCCTGGGCATCCTGACGAATTTCCTGGGCCAATGAATCCCTTGGGTCCTCTTGATCGGGCTCAACTCTTTCAGGTGTCTCATTTTCCGCCATCTGGGGAACACTCACGCGATCTCGCAAGCGTTTCTTGTACTCACTGGTCGTTTTGTTGCCCAAATAGGTGCTCTTGTAGTTCTTGTAGATGCCCATGAAGATGTGCGAGTTCTTGCGCAGCGCCTGCTTGTCCTCTGGCTCATAGCTGCTGGCCAACCCTCTAGCCGCCTCCTGGCTGACGGTGGATGTCTCCTGGTTGGCATCGCCACTGCTGTCCTGGCCCAGAGCCAGCGAACTACAGAGCACACTCAGTAAAAGGAACCTCACCAAGTCGCTCATCTCTGTTGCATGCCAGTTGGCTGTGGGTCTGAGTGAATTAATCTTGGTGCAACCGCTGCAATGGCCTGCTGCAAAATGTGGCACGATCGGCGATGGCCAAGCGTTTTATCAACTCCGAAGAAAGCTGAAGAAAAGCAGCAGAGTAGCGGCTGAATGGCCAGAGTTAGCTGCATTCTGAGGCTGGAATTGGCATTGGAATTGAGCACAGAGACAACTGAAAAGAGTGGCGAGAAGTGGCCGCTGCATCAGCAACCTGTTGCCATTTGCAATGCTACAAGTTGCAGGTTTGCCACCAGTGCTAGAACACGATTCTTGTGCTGGATCCTCTTTAATTAAATTGCCAGTCGCACAAGTCGATGTCTGTGTTAGAAGTAGTAGCGAAAAAAACTAGAGTAGGCCTGCAATTTCTCAGTGATCGCGCTCATTGATTTCTTTTAGCTTTAATTGCCCCCGGGACCCCGCGGTATTGGCCATAAATAACGCTGGCTCTCTAAGTAGCCTGCTAACGGTTCCCGACTCCATTCTTTAACCCACAGCTTCAGACTACGGTCTTCAGACATGAGACGCCTCCAATTAACGCTTGACGGCCATCGCATGGGAAAGTTGTTGACAAAACTGGCGCAGGCGGGCAGATCGCTCTCAAAATCCAGAGTAGAAAGTAAATTCTATCCATCCAGCGTCGCGAAAAATCCGCTTTACCGATTTGGTCACCTAATTTACTTTCACACAATTAGCAAACAAATACTCACACTCGCGGTAGGGAAAT
This sequence comes from Drosophila erecta, assembly GCF_003286155.1. Lineage (NCBI taxonomy): Eukaryota > Metazoa > Arthropoda > Insecta > Diptera > Drosophilidae > Drosophila > Drosophila erecta. The sequence continues at coordinate 15,993,801 of NW_020825194.1, read as the reverse complement.
CTTTATTGCGCTAGCCATGGTTTTATTTTACCAATAACATGTCCGTGGCGATACGACACGCTTTTCTCAATACTAAGTTTTGGCAACAAGTAGCACACTAAATCTAATCTAATCTTCTGTCCGGCTAATCCAGTCCGAAAAAGAGTTCAAACATGACTAACAAAATGCATGGAATGTGATAAAAACTCGGACATAAATATTGTATTTGAGGAAAAGGGATCTAAAAGGCAATTATTAACAATTTTACTGTGGATATTTGAACTACTCCAAAGTTCTACAGGAATCCAGATAATGTAAAGAGAAAAACTGTCAGTGAAAACAAAAAAGACGATAATAGTATTCACTATTTACTCATACAAAGTGGTTAATAAAAGTGAATTGCGATGCAGAGGGCGTGGAATGCCAAGCATTCATCAATGGACATCCGTTACTCAGCCGAATGGTAAAACATAGTTGCGGATTTAACCACAGGTATAGATTATAAATTAAAATGCAGTACGACATTGTTAATTAGCTGATAAATCATTATCGGCCGGTGACGAAAAATGAAAGCGAATCGGACACAGAGACATGGGTGCTGCCCTCAATATAGACACGCGTCGTGAAAGAATGCCCATGTCCAAGTTCCATTCCATTTCCAAGTTCCTATGCAGCACACTCCCAAATGCGTTGGGCCCGAAAAAGGGCCCTCGGAGGTAGTGAAAATAATGACTGACTGCATGCATATTCAAAAACATACACTGCTAGAAATCGGAAGTGGATGAGCCATGTATCCATCAGCGATATTCCAAATAAAGTCAAGTCTACTTGTCACAAATCAAAATAAAGTAATAAATATACATTTATGTTAATTTGATTTTCAAAATATTGTATAATAATAATATTATTAGTATCTATTATATTATATTATATATTATTAGTATCTACTATTATCAAAACATACCGCATATTTTTTTCAGTGTGCCGGGATCTATGAGCCGGGCAGTGTGATTTCAGTACGAGTCGCATGGCAGCGGCACGATTCGCTTGTTTTGGCGCACGTTCGTGCCACGCTGCGGCTACGCGATGTCCGGCTCCCGAATTTCAAGTAGCCGCCCAGCAAGCCGGCCCAGACCCTCGATAAAAGCCAATGTCAATGTGAGCCCTCCATTCAATTGCTAGCCAGTGCCGGAGTCGAGCAGTGCAGTGTCGAACGGATTACCAGATACTCATCCTCAAGGAATCCCCAAACCGTCAAACCAAATCGAAATGGCCGCCAACCAGAAGATTGTGTTCGCCCTCGTCTGCCTCTTTTTGGCATGTGATTTGGTGCTGGGTCAGCAGCAGGCGGCCAACAGCTCGGATGCGGAATCGGATGTGGCGGGTTAGTGCTTATACCAAGTGTTGGAGTGTTGTTTACTCTTAATTGTTAGAAACATTTAGAAACATTTTCTGCGATTACATTTTCCAGAGAAAGTGATGTAATATATTCTGATGGCAGTTGTAACCTTTAAGCATACTAAAACTTAAAATTAAAAAGTGTAATAATCCATATTTAATATTTGCATTCTGAAAATCTATTTACTAGCTTCAAGTGTGTCAAATCAATTCGTATACCACTTACTGAAGTTCACCTGCTCACAAAAATTAATTAACTTAACATTTGAAGAAGTTAATCTTATAAATGTATTTGTTTTGCCTTTTCCAGAAAGTCGTACTTTCGGCCATCATTTCCTGCGGCGCATCAGCTTCGCCCTGGTGCCCGGCGCATTCGTGGTGGGCGTGATCACCACCCTGCTGGCGGCCTTGACCGTCGTCTCCATCAAGGGACTGGGCGTGGGCGTTATCCTGCTGGTGCTGGCCATCGGTCAAATGCTGTCCCGTGCTCTTCCCGTCCAGGCAGCCGCCGCCTATGCCGCTGCACCCGTTCCCGTCCAGGCTCCCGTGCCGGTGGTCTACTCCCACTCGCACACCCAGCAGCCCGTCTGGTTGGAGAAAGAGTGGTAGAGGATTTGGTTCGGTTTTGGATGGCCAGGATGACAATGCAACACCAGGGATAACGGCGAGCTGGTAGCGGGTCAGGATTCAGATTTACCTCAGCCTCAGCGAGCGTGCAACCAAATAATAATTTAAGTCTAGTTTAAATTATTTATTTAACTTATTTATTTACAAGAAGTCGAGGATGGCAAAGACATTTAGCAGAGAATTTGTATTATGAAATCAGTATGCAAATTAGTCTGCTGAATGAAGAAGCATAACAACTGAGCAGTTCACCAAGAAAAACAAATAATTAAAATATTGTAAAGAATTCGGAAAAGAAAATGTTCTACTGAAGGAAACAATAAATATGATACATATAATAAAAGCACATTAAAACATAAACAATCACGTTTAATGAAAGTACTGAAGGAGTAAATTACTTGGTTTCCCCAAACTTAAATGTTTATCCGATGTTTAAATAACAAATCAATAATAGCGATTTCAGCTGACAGCGCCAATGGATTTTATTCGATTGCGTCTGCCTTTCTGCTGAAATGAAAAGTGAAATTTGTATCTCATTTTGTATTCAACAGAGGGCGTTCGTAATTTACGGTTCTTTTAACTGCTCTTCCGCAGTGCCACACGTATAGAAAGCTATCTATATAGATACTCCCAGTTCCAAAATAATCGAAATGGGTCACAGTTAGTCGCAACACCAATGCTGATAATTGTCTGGGGCCCAGATTTCTCTGTGACTTTACTCATAGCTCATTATGGTAAAAGACTAATTAATTAACTCTCACTTGAACCATCGTCACTTAATTCAAAGCGTATCGATTTTCTACCGATCTAGCCACTCAATCATCTCAAATCCGGCTTTAATTGTTCCACTTTGTGGCGATTTTACAATCTTGCACACTGTCAACAAAGTATCGCGCTTATGGATACACTTGCAGATATTAATTAATCAAACTTATTAAAGAACCATATTGATTAACGATATTGATTTAAATAAAGTTGTCTTATCCAAATTGTATTGTAGCAATTTTAGCATTTCAGAAAAACTATTCCCAATATATTTACTAAATATAAGCAGTTTCTATCTTGCAAGAGAATAATATATTTTAATTTCAAAAACAAATATAAGCAGTTTATACTAGGGTAGAGAATAATATGTTGTAGCTTAATAGATATATATGAGTATGAATATTCCTTCGATATTTTCTTTTCCGTTTTTGCTTTCATATGAGGTCTTAAAATGTTCTACATTAAATGAACACCTGGTGCACCGTTGAGTTACTTTTACTTGCAGACGCACTGGTGACACAGTTTTGGATACTGATACATGGGGCAGGTGCGCCAGATTCTCAGCTCGAAAAGAACTGATTCTGACAAGGATTAGAGGAACGACAACTGGACACAGAATTTTGGATGTAAACAAACGAATGTATCGGCCATAAGTCATGCAAGTGGGGCAAGTAGCTTGCAGCCTGCTGCATGCGGCATGTGGCAAGTAAGAGCGAGTGCCGCCTGACCCGCTAAACTAAATCTAAGAAGCAGTCGAGCGTTGGCGATCGCAAACCAGTTGGCCCGGCCGGAGGAAAGTAGTGGCCAAGAATTGGCATTCATTGGCCAGACAATCGGGCTAGGATGGCAGCTGCACTTGGCCAAGATGTGCATTCAGTTTTCCACTGTCACTGATGCCGTGCAGTTGTGTTGTGTAGGCAGAAGCGAAATAAACACACAAGAATGCGAGCTAACTCGACACGATCCTGGCACATCCTGTTCGGACTTTGCCTGTGTCTCCTTCTGAATTTCCACCCATCACTTGGCCAAGATGCAGTGCCTCCTAGCGAAGACTTGAACCCGAGCACAGGTCGCAGTCAGGCGGCGAATAGTGTGTCATACTTTAAGGCGTCCATTCCAATGAGAATCTACGAGTGTCTGCGGGAGTTCACCATGCTACACTGCACGAAATTGTACGTGCTGCAGAAAATGGAGGAGCGCCGCCAGATGCCAAACAGTGGCAACCTCACCCGCGACTTTGTGGATCAGTTCTTCGGAGACGAGACACACATGGGCAGTTTGGTGGGCAAAAAGTACCACAAAATGTCCGAGAAGGAGCTCAACCAGCGATTGGTCGTTAACTTTCAGCGGTTCTTTAAGCATCGTGATCTAAAGATGCACCTCCTCCCCGGAATGCTGGTGAAGATTGTGCCCAGCAAGGACAACAAACTGAAATTCTCGATCAAGAAGGGTGAGCTTATCAGATAAATCCCTCGCATCTACTTATACCTAAATATAAGACTGTTAATAATATATTGAATTTTATCTAGTTAATAGCTAGTTCTTGTTTTATATTTTATCTTTTTATATTACTAAGAATGAAGATACATACATATGTATAAGATACTTTCACACATTAATTTCGTATTTCAGCAAGCGAGTTTGGCTGCCTTGATTTTAAGTGTGGCTTTCGTAATCGCGATATATTTGACGCATACCCAAACAAGTGATGGGGAATTCGTATTATATAATCTTTTTATTTGAAAATTAGCATAGTACACCTTGCGGGTCTAGACGTTTTAAAAAACAAACAAATTAGTTAAAAGGCTATTCGCTATTTTTGATGACCTTGAGAACAGTAACCAAATTCCAAAAATACTTATGTGCAATGCTGTTCAGGAAGCAAAACTAAATTTAAATTTATGGCAATAACATTCATTGAAAATAAGAACTGGATTTTATCTGTATAACTAGCTTAATTCTTTATTTGTTATAGAAAAACTAACTAATTTTTTGTTTCCTTCTTAAATATACCATTACTTATATTCTACAGCACCCAAATCCCGCATGGGGCGATCGCGAAGACGTGAAACCGAAGAAATGGACCTGAACCTGATGAATATACCTTCCCTCAGTGGGGCTGGTGCGAATAGTGGAAGTGTGGAGACCTACGAGCCGGAAGCGGAAGGAGATTCCAAGCAGCAGGGTGTTCTGGGGGGCGGAGGAGGCGTGGCCGGTGGCGATGGAGGCGGCGGAGGCATTCTGGGAAAGCGCAAGAAGAAGAACTCGTACAAGGTCACCATGATGCAGGTGGCGGTGCCCATGCTGATCTTCCCCGTCGTCCTGCTTGGCAGTCTCCTGCCCTTCATCCTGCCGGCCCTTAAGATGGCCACCATCCTGTCGCTGGTGATGAACAATGGCGCCTTTATGGCGGCTTTACTGTATGCCGCCCGAACGCAGTTCAACACCCACGAGGAGCAGCACATCAGCTACAGTTAGCTCCCGCATTAATGTCCGCCCTTAGTTAATTTTCCCATTAAATGCCCGTATCATTGCTTCATTTTTTCCATGTCTTTGGAAGCCAATAAAAAAGAGAAAGTATACTCACTGTGTTTCCACTTTGTAATGTACTAAAATTAACATTTTGCTCAACCAATTTACTTTGAGCAGGTCATATATATTCATTATTTCTCAAATCATTCACATTCGTAAAAGGTCCCAAAATGCATTTGAACTTTTAGGTTTATGTCTAGCTTAAGACTAACTACAGAAATAAAGCCCTTTCAAGGTGTTAATGGGCTAATGACACGTAATAAATTTTCAATGGGGAAATTTATTGTACTTCAAAATATAATTTCAGCAATTATACACAATAGAAGTCGTAAAAATATAGAATTCACGAGTAGGCACATAACTTAAACAAATGTATTAAAGTGTACTTAAATGTTGTATTTACTCACCATTAAAAATAGTTCTCAGTAAGAAAATATTTAATCAATTAAACAATTAAACACTCATTTGGATCTTGAGAAGCATTGCGCATGTCACCCTTTTCGATAATAATTCCATTACAATATTTTTGTTTGGTTTTTTATAATTTTGTTATAATTTTCAACAATAGTTGGATTGAAATGTACAATTTAGACCTACATAACTAACACAATGTACACACACATAAAAGTCGATGCTTAAAATAGATCTTAGCAGGTACGCTTAATTCTAGAACCTCTTGCGTAAATATACATTTATTAATATATAAAAATAGAGATAGGGATAGAGATAGGGAGAGGGTGGCAGATGTGTTCATTATCCCCGAACGACAAGTGCGAGATAGGGATTGTGTAAAGAATTAATAGGGTGCAGGTTTTTTAACACTGAGTTGCTGCGAACGAGTTGCATTGACTAATCTCGAATAGTTTTCATTTGTTTTGTAGTATTTGGAATTGAAGCCATTGATATATAAGATGTTCTTGCTGCCATCAAATCGGGTTCCACTATCGGAATCCTCCTGTTGTGCTTCTTTTCACTTTGTTTACAGCCATTATTCAGATGCGCAGACAGTACGGAGAATAGGCAATTAATATAATTAAATACTGAAGACCCGATGTGGCAGCAAGAAGTGTGTTCGTTTGGGTGAACTCCCACTGACCCCCGATCTCTAATCCAGCTTGCAATCGGACTCCTTGTTGACCACATTGGCTCCCTTGCGATCCTCCTCGCTGATGTCCTTGTCGTCCCATCCCCAAATGGCGTGCTCCTCCTTCTCGTGATCCAGGTGGGCCACCAGCTCGGTGGTCGGGATGGCACTGTTGTTGTTGGCATCCAGCAGGGCGGCAATGTGAGAGCCATCGCCAGTGCGAAGAACTCTCTTGTAGACCATCTCCTGGGAGACGAACTTCAGGTCATAGGCTTGTCCTTTGGGAGATGATAAAAGTAGCCAGGGTTAGTAAATACGTAGGGGCATGCAGTGCAGCAAAACCTACCGATCTTAGCCATCACATCGATAAAGGCCGTCGTCCAGTTGAAGCTGTAGGTGCCCAGCTCGGCTGCCTTGTAGTCCCAGGGGAACACGTGGTGGTAGTTGTGCCATCCCTCGCCGATGGTCAGGGTGGACACCAGCTTGTTGTTCATGGCGCTCACGTTGACATCGTAGGGCTTCATGCCGTAGAAGTGGGCGGCGCTGTTCACCAGCCAGGTGAAGTGCAGCGACAGGCAGAAGCGCAGCATGGAGCAGGTGAAGAAGCAGACGCGCAGCGAGCTGCCCATCACGTAGTAGGGGAAGATCATGGGCACGACGAAGCAGCAGATGGGCATCACCACGAAGTACATTCTAGGGGAATATTAATTGTTATAAATACAAGTGGGTAATGGCATGAGGAAGTCCCAAATCCGATTTAAGTTAAGTTAAGTTGCAATGAAATAATAACCAGTAAACTAAAAATTCAATTGCATTCGTAAAACCCCTTAAATTGAAAGCAACATTGTTTAGAAGATCGATGCCCATTGCCTACTTTTGGGCAAGCAAATGAATTGGCAAATGAATCCAAGAACACCCTGGATGTATAAAGATTCCAGATCTATGGTACTATAGCCTATGCACAATGCACTATGTACTGTAGGCACTCACTTCTTTTGGAACATGACGACGGGATCCTGCTCAATGTCCTCCATGGAGATCTGCTTGCCCTTGCTGGTCACATCGGGGTGCTTCTTGCACATCAGCCAGCCCATGTGGGCGAAGAAGAAGCCGCGTCGGGAGTTGTGGGGATCGGCGTGTGTGTCGGTGAACTTGTGGTGCACACGGTGGTCACGGGTCCACTCCCAGATGCTGTTCTGGAAGGCCAGGGACTGGCACAGCATGAGGAAGATGCGGAGTGGCAGCTTGGCCTTGTAGGCCTTGTGGGACCACAGACGATGCACTCCGGCTGTGATGCCCAGACCGCCAAAGAACATGGTGGCATAAACTGCAGATGATCCAGAAGCTTAGTAAGGCAAAGACGCAACGCGATGATACTCAGACTCACCTGGCAAGAGTTCCCAGTAGGCACTCTCGGCGAACACCAGGTACAGACCGTACAGGGCCATCGAGTGGAGGATGATGAAGAGTCCCACGTTGCGCCACACGATCTCCATTTCGTAGGGCTTGTTCTCGGCCGTCTTGGCCTCCGCCTTCTTGGCCACCTTCTGGGTGGCGGCTGCTGGAGGGGCGGCGGAAGTGGCTGGTGTGGCGGCCATCTTGTTGTTGTTGCCATCGGCAATGGCCGTCTCGGCCAATATAAAGGTACTGCCTATTATGTTGGGCGACATCTGCAAGCGAAATTGGAAAAGATACATATTCAGCAATTAGTATTTCCCATTGGCATTCAATAGTTTTCTTCTCTCTGATTTATGGCCTGTTGTCCCGACTATGTGGAGCCCACGTGGAGATGCAAATCAATCTGGGGGTGCTCCTCTGTGGCACTGCTTTCCCTCATTTAAATGCAGGACGCATTGCTATTTCACTATGGCACTATGAATCTCCATATGGGAGGCATCACCTCAGCTGCACGACTAATTATGGACCACAATTGAGGTGAGTGCCGATCGGCGACCTTCGCCAGTTGGCCAGCTTCAATGATACTCAAAACTGATACAAAGATAGCAAGCCGGAAGCGCAAAAAGAGAATTCCGAATAAAAGGCAATCCAAAGCCCAAGCCGAAAAAATTCAAACAACAAAATCCCCGCTGAAAAACAATCAATAATTTTTTTATGTTGTACACAACGAATGGAATATTTGCATATCCATTCTTTACAAACGCAGGTTTGAGTCTATCATTGAAAACCAGAAAAGGTTGGTCAAGAACCCTAAAAGTTGTACCCTAACCATAAAGGTTCTGTCAACATCATTTGGTACAATACTGCATACAGTATACGAGTCTACGAGTAAGCTGGAAAATCGTGGAAAGTTCTAACAAATGCATTGAGTAGTCCAAAGTCATTGCTGGCTTAGGCAGACAGCTTGCGAATTTGAATAACTTTGTTATTTATGCAGACCTGAATTAATTCATGAGCACAGGCCAGGTGAAAAAGTTCAGTCAAACACATTGCACACACGCCCTGTGGCCCCATTTAGTGGCACCACACATTGCACTTTGGAGCTGTGCAGTTTTCGTATCCCCGTGTCTGGGATATTTAAATCATTGCGGGTGCCGAGAGATCGCCACATAGAGTTGGCAACAAAAATAAGTTGGCCAAATGGATGAATGGCTGATGTTCAACTCTCTAGAATAGATAAATTAGACAACCGGTTGACCTCAGAGCGGCTGCATGTCTCGCATGGATTCAAAACAAAAGTATTCTTACTGCTGCTAGCTGTGCGCTTATATTCAAAGCCATTAACTTTCCGCAGTTCAATGTCAGTCGTCTGTTTTGGAATTTTATTCGCCTCCTTAATTCGGGCTTTCGGACTAGGTGGCCCTTGGCCTATGGTCTACTATATGTAAACCACTGGAAATTAGATCCACTATTAGGCGGTAATTCGTTAGCAGGTGCTGGGGAATGTAATTGAATATACGATAAAGCCCACCACCAACTTAATATCATGCAGGTGCCACGCGCTGCCTGAATTAAACTAGTTTTGCCACGGGTCTTCTTCAGATCGATGTCGAGACTCGGATGAGTCCAGCGCTCAATCATCCTTACCGGAATATTAGCATAGTTAAGTAACCACGATAAATTTATGTATAGAACTGCTTTTGTTTCGGGTTCTCCAACGCCGAATCAAGGTTGGTGTTGCCAACGAGTTTTGGGGGGTTTTTGGCAGAATGTGTCTTTATACTTTGGGTTAATCTGTGGGTTTCGTGCTCTGCGTTTCTTGGGACGGGAAGTAGCCACCGAGCACCTTCGGGGTAATAAATATGATGCGAAAGCTTATTGTTATGGGACCTGACTCAAATCTAATGCGGGGTGTGATTGATACCACGGGAGGAGCTCCATTGATCGATTCGAGCAGCGCACGCAGCTGTAAACGCTTTTCGCATACCAAGTATACATCAGTCATGATGGAACCCAGAACAGAAACTGGGAACGTGACTTTGGTCTGGTCTGGACGGACTCTCCGGCTTTCCATCTAAGCAGATCCCATCGGACTTAATATGCTTATGACCACATTATGCGTGGCATCCATACTCATTATATCTTATATATTACTCTGACGCATTTGCAATTAGCGGTTGCGGCTAGGAAAAAAGAGATTCGACTCGAATCGATTCGTGGAACTAAACTCCAAAAGTCAACTATACGGAATTCCATTCGTTCCATGTAGGGCTAGCATAATTTTTAGAATTATGAGTGCTACGTGAGGCGTCAATGGCTACTTTTTGGGTCTTGCCTCATCGCTTTATTCAATTCTTTTCATAAATATAATTTATTGCTCCATGAAATGCCATTTTCTATGCGTGAATCACATGGCCGATGAAGTGCTATCTGTCGATAGCTGTTGAAATTCGGCTCAAGCTTTTATGATGGGCAATCGAGTTCCTTCTATTTCCTGCTTGCTAGCTTCCGTAAAAGCAATTTCAAAAGCAAACTGATTTCATTTGCTCTGTCTCTATAAGAAATATGCCCACACTCACCTTTAAGGATTGAGTTTGCAACTAATACGTAGAAATCCAAGTGGAAAACTCAAAATCCGCTGAGTTTGGTTCGCTCACACTACACTTGATCACTGTTGGCACTAGAGTTCGTTTCGAATCGCCTCGATAAGGACGATTCCTCGATATATGATAGCTTTTTGCTTGGGTTCTCCGCTTTTTACAGCCACTACACACGGCACGTCCACGAGGCGCGATGAATGCACGGCGTATGAGGGATCGTAGCAACTGGCAGTGCTTTTTAAGCGCCTAGTTCAAAGAATTCGCACACCACACCACGATCGATCGTTAGACGCTTGGTTTTTGAGACTTTGAGACGCTGATCGGACCGAGAGAGCTGGCGGATGTATACAGTGCCTCCAAAGTTAACCAACACCGAAATTTAAAGCCGTCTCTCTGCGACTTCGACGCTTCTGCCGCCGCTTCGGTTCTTAAGATGATCGTTTCGGATCGGTTCGGATCGGATCGGATCGTAACGTATCGTATCGGATCGTATCGGATCCGATGGTATCGTATTGGGGCGAATCGGATCTCGGATATACGGGGCCGGGGTCGCTAATGCTATATCTTTTGCGTGTATGCGTCTCATTATATTCGGCGCGTGGCTGTTTGGTAACTTGGTCTTCAGGCGGATAGCATAGAATATCCAGCTCACTTGCACTTTCCATTGAGATGAAATATATGTATTAGGGGTAAGTCCCCTGGAAATCTGTTAGTGGCTCTACTCACGTACAAAGGGAAGCCACAACATTTTGGCCAAGTTTATTTGCGAGCGTTTTTTTTTTTTTTGTCGGATCATCTCAGGTCAAGCGGTTCAAACTATTGGTCAAGTGAGCTCGTCACGTCGATCGTTGATTTCTTTTTTTATTTTCTCATCTTTTTTATGGGGCTTTGTGCCGCCTGCTAATGAAGTGCTTGGGAAACATGTTTTCGAATTTCGGTATTATATAACGTTCTGACTTCGCTTAGGATCTGGGCCATATATAACACGATGTATGTCAGATGCCAAACGGTTAACCAGTTTGCCACCTCGGCCTTATGCATACCTCCGTATGCATATTCAGATGATTTTGACCAACTGGTCACAGATTCTAATTGATTTTGTCGGTTGTTTTCAGACATTTTCCCCGCCGCATGGCCGACATATAATTGCTGTTTAGTCCGTCCAAATATTTGGCCACCGACTCATGAAATGGGCCAATAATGGCTCGATTCTTTTGGGTGTTTTTTGTAGAGCTCGCTGAGTAAACAGCAATTACGGCATCGCAGGCTAAGAAAAGGTGGCCCAAAAAAAAGCCCTTGTTGACAGTTTTCGCGTTGTTGCGGTTTCTGATAATTGCCGGGTTTTCTCACCAACGCCGAACCAAAGTTGAACCGAGCCGGGCCTAATTTTTTTAGTGGCGGCCACTAAAATTGTTTGCCATCTGCCAGCATGTGGTGTCAAAAACCCCAACTCGAACCGAAGGTTTCGTGGCCCCGAAGGTCACATGTTGCATCTTGCAGGTTAAAATTGCATAGTGCTTACTCAGTGGGTTAAACAGCGCCGGGTTAACCGGTTTGGCATCACGTTTCCATCCGATTCCCAGCCAAGTTGGCCTGTAATCGCAGTACCTTAAAAAACAGACAAAATGTAAACAAATATGCCACGATTTTATGGCTTTCGATTTCCATCAGCATAATTCCAGAGTTTATTTCCAACACGTGGCTACTAAAGAGTCATTAAACCACCATATTTTGTGCACATTTGTGAATGCGAAATTATATTTATTGCAAATGAAATAATAATTATATTGTATAGACTACTTGAAAGTAGTTTAAATAAGAATTAAGCCAATGGAAAATAACACTAAAATGTGCATAAATTCCGAAGCCTATTATTATGTTGAGCTCACCAATTTTAAGACAACAAAAATTTATGTCTTCAAACGAGACAAGTAATTAAAATTAACAATTACTTGAGGGGAACACATTTCCACTTAAAGTCGTAAAACTTAAATACTGTCCAAAATTGCGGGGTTTCAAATAATTTTAGGTGAAATATTACTAAAAGTGCAAACATCGGTAAGTGAGTGATTGCCTTTGCAAAATGTTAAGCTTAAAACCCTATTTAGAAATAACAATTTTGGTAGTATAGAAAATTAAAACATAAATCAAAAAGTTGAATATAAATATATGGCCTTACGGTGAACATAAACAAACTGAAGGCTGTAAACAAAAAATGTATATTGTAAATAAAACATCTCAACGAGAACTATTCCGTACATCATCGGTAAAAAAACTCCCAGTGGAAAATAATGTACAGCACCACCTGAATTTGTTTTCCATGAGCTGGCTGGTCAACCAGAAATACTTACCCTAACCATTACTCCAGATTAATCTATTCAAGAGGTAAGAACACATTATTAGTGAAATGAGTAACCGCAGTACTAGAAGACAAACGATTCTCGGAATCGTTAGCCCCTGTGCAAATTGTGCAAAATGCAGACTCAAGTGCCAAATTGCAACCGAACTCCCTCGCAAACCGCGAAGCCTTCCTCAATAAATAGAGATAGCGATTAAAATGAGTAAAAAACAAAACATTTGACTAAATGACTGTCATTGCGAAGTGTGGTTAAAACTCATACGAATGTGACTGGCAAAATGGCAGTAGCATCTCCAGATTGGACAGGGAATGGTGAGGCGGTGGGTCGTGAGTTAGCCAAGGTCGTTTGGTGTTCTTGAGTTCTTGGCGTATTCTTAAGTGGCGAAAATTGCACAATTAAGTACAAGTACATGTAGCTACACTGCATACACGCTCCTCGGCCTTTTGGTCCGACCTAACCTGGCCCTAACCTTTTCGGCCGTAACCAAACGCCACTCGGCACTACCTCAACTTACATTTCACTCGTAAGCCCAAAGATTTTGAAAGTGATGCGATGCCCGAACTAATTGCAACTAATTGAAATTCACGCTGCTGGCTGTTGCGAAAACGATGTTCAAATGACGCAGTTCCTTCGGTGACATATTGGTTCGGGGGGACAGAAAGTTTTTGCTGAACGTTTTCAAGTGCAAAAGTGCGTGAATATCCAAATCAGTACACCCAGGTGCCGCCGATCGCTTTAACCAAATATTTATGCAAATGTATGATTTGCCACAGGAAGAGCACAATGTCACGTCACCACACGCCTCAAATGTGCCATGAAAAATAATAACAAAATCAAACAAATGCCTCATTACATATCCGTAGCTGTGTGTCCATACACTCATCCCAAAACAACCAAAGATACAGATACAAAAAGTATAAACACCTATTTATCTTTCCATTAAAAGATCTTGATAAGTTTTTAAGTGAAAAATCTGTTAATAGCATATATCATTTACCAAATTAGTTACTCAGTGCTTCAAGACCAATTATATACAATTATATCGAAAAATGCATTTGGTTCCCACATCAAGAGAAGCCACAATGAAATATAATTATAAGCCGTAAAAAATACATATGATATTATCGGGCATACATACGCCCAACATATATAATTATAATTGAAAGATTGCAGATTAGGAAGCCTTGTAATTGTCTCTATTTATTGGAATTGAGCTACAATCCTATGCACATATTTTTGTTCTGTGTAGCTACAGCTCGGATATGGAGAACAACCCAAATGGCTCTCCAGGGCAACGCGGCCTGGACTTTGCAATACCAATCTCATTGTCACTTGTCACAAAGCGACCATCTGAATATGGATAATATGTTAATGCTCCTATTCTGGTTTATGTGCCTTTTCGAAATACATTTCTTTCAGCACACGCCTCTGGCGATCCTTTTGGCCGAATGCCGTTGGCCGCATTGCGATTCTCAGGCCGTTCGTTGGGCAATTTATCAAACATTGCTTTTACGATTTCGAGGTGCTTGTCAGGCAGCGTACAACCCAAATCCATTAGCGTTTAGCACAAGATCGTAAACCTGTACCCCTATTTTTAGACTATTCTTTCGTCCAGCAGCCCCACGCCCATTCATATGAATACTCGTGGCAAGCACGTTTGGGTGGTTCGAGTTTTATTGGTGAATATAGTTGACTTCAATGAATAAAGCTATTAGCTAGGTATGCTGTTGAATACTTGTTGTAGGCAGTAAAATTATTACTGTCCTTACATTTTAATTCGTAATTCGGTCAGCTTTCTGCAAGTATTTTACCCAGAGCACGAGACTAAATCCATATAATATAAATTCTATTTCTTTCAGTACTTGAATTGTGATTTCCTCTATTCTTCAACTTCGAATTATTCAGTATAAGATCACACACATTGCTGATAAACTAAATAGGCCAGAGTCTTATTATTGAAGCTCAATCCTAATTAAACACTATGTGAAGTTTATGATTCATTAAAAACCAAGGGCATTGGAGGGTACTTCAAAGAAAATACCCATGTTAAACAATATATTAAGACTGCTGGGGACACGCAGGGCATTGGCCATTCGATTGTCAGCGTAAAAGAATAAGCCATACAAAACATTGATAAGGCAACATCGCAGAAATTAGCAAAATAATCACGTGCCCTCCGACTTTTTCTGCTCGGCCACGCCCGAAAATTTTCGATGATATTTTCTATTTTGGCGCAATAGCATTTGCGTACACCGTGTGGTAGCTACACAGAATCTTGGCCCGGGGAAGTTGGTTCATTGTGGCTCAAAGAACTCGTCACCAAGTGCCCGAAGTCTTTTCATTAACAAGTCGATCATGATCAGCATCGAAAAGGCCGAGAGCCTGCTTAGAATTCTGGGGGAGATCGCAAGCCTGATTGGCTTTTTAAAATGCCTTCTGGCCCGTCCTCATATACATACATATGTATTTTGGGGGCTTCTATTCTTGCCTCTGCTGGTGTGTAAGTGGATTTGCATAAATATGCATGTGTTTCCAGTGAGCACTGGTTACCAACTTATATTCGCGACCTATTAGAAGTCACCAATTGGCCCTTATTTTATTTCATCCGATGAAAACCAGTCCGTCGACTCCATAAACTGGGGGTAGCTCATTTAACACCCATCTAACTATATCAGTCAAGGCAAAAATGAATAAAATGCTGCCCAGAGATATGCGTCATAAACTTAATGAAAAACAATGAATGTAGGAATAGATCTGCAAGTAGTTAGAAACGTGGCTTAAATTCCCACCCAGTTGATAGAACCTTCTCAAGCCTCTGACGATTTATTAAGCTAAAGATCAAGTTGCTTGGTATTCTTGGCGAATAGAACAAGTTTTTGGCCAACACGAGACTGAGCTCACAAGGTATAAATATAAACATTGGAATGCGAAAATAACGAATTATATTTGCTTCCAGATCCCCATTTACATTTAACCTCATGACCCTTGCTTGGAAGCGGACAAGGTTATTCGTTCCCTATTATTTATATATCGACGTCGAATCGATTTACACATCATTACACATTACCTAGCCGGTGGATTTGGCCAGACTTCCGCCTCGAACTCTTCCGCATAGGTGTAACAGTAAACAAGTTAGGGAGCGGACCTCCGAAAAGCACGATTAGCCCCACAGACCCAGCAATTAAAATATGTAAATGGAAACAAAGCCAAACAAAAAGGCCAATGCTGCGCGAAAAAACGACGCCAACAGAATCGCCGCCAACCTCGCGTTTGTCTTTGCTGCAAATGAAGAGATGAAGTCGAGACCGCATTGGAGCTATGACGGCAAAGAAATATCCGGCAGTACTTGGAATACCCTCTCTATAGGACGGGAATACTCTGTTTGCTGTACGGCGATTTTAAGTATGGCCTATTAAGTGCCGTTTAATGGGAACGTCCGCTGATTTGGTCGAGGTCTCCAGTAACCTATACCCGATTACACCCGAATCTTCAGAGGTAGTTTACCAAAATCTCCAGATAATCTCTTGTGTTTCAAATAAACTACAGAGATAAACGTAGTTATAAGCAGGTTAGAAGCAGGTAAGGCCCATGACCCAAAACGGATATAATAAAATACAAATTTTTTTTTTTTTAAATAATCAAAACTATGATAACTGATATTTTATTCAACAATATATAAAAAAATAATAACTCATAAAATTTGCACCACAGGTTAATGGGTTTCTAAGTAAAATATAAAGTCTTACGGAATTTGAGCACAGTAGTTACTTTGAAAATGTTGTTATTTTAAGTTCAAAGTCGAATAGAAAAGTAAGAGTACTTAACACGGAAGACAAATTAAAAATAATGTTTCAAAATGATATGCAATAAAAACAGCATACAAGTCACAGCACCTCTTCGATTAGAGCAGTGAAAAAGTGAACCCCGAAATCGATTTGCTGTCTCGACTTCGACTTCAGCGTCTTCGGCTGGCTGATTAAACATCAGGAAATACAAAATGCTAAGCAGGCAAAGGCAAATTGTAACAGGGCCCAAAGTCAGGCGCAAAGCAAACGAGTTCTCAGGCCAAAGTCAAAAGCTATTGATAAGCGGCCAAAACTCGTTCGCATTTCGACCGTTTTCGTGAGCTTTTCGTTGGTGGCGGGCAGTGGTGGGGGTTGAAGCCAGATAGCCCCATTGACTGATTATTGCTATTAATGCGAATGCGGTGGTCTCTTGCTGGTTTTTTGCCATTTGCATTGACATTGACTTTGACCGAGAAATTATAAATCGAAGCCAATGTGACGCATACGTGCGACTACTTGGTTGCGTTCGTGCGGCGGTTGGTTTAAATGCAAATGCACTTTAAGGACTGTTCTTTATTGCTTTAATCGGTCCTCTACAATGTGGCAATGATTAGCATGCAGTCGGCCATTGAATTTATATAGTATTTCGAAAATGTATTGTCTCGTGCATGAAGAATATGCAGCCCAAAAATCTCAGGGAGTACTTGAAGCCATAATTATCACCCTGGACACACTCGCTTGACCACCGACCCACCAAGCCACCCACTAAGCCACCGAACCAACCGATCCACCCACCGTAGACATTCGACATTCAGTCATTGGGTCAAAGCCAACCGATCGTTCAAGTTCAAGCCCCCGAAAAGAGATTAGAAAATTACTGAAGACTCAAGACTAGATCAAAAAACGACATTGACCGTCATGTCATGGCACCGGCACACAATTAATATTAGAAAACTTTAGGGACATTAGCAGAGATTTTGATTGGTTTATTAGCAATTTTTGGCATGTCAAGAGGGGCAAAACTTCTGCCCGTCCAAAGAAAAAATCCGAACCGATTCGAACCGACCGGAGATCTTCGCATTTCGTTATTGTCTTCTATTTCCTGGTTGGCTCTGCTTCGCTGCCGACTATTTGGCATTATCATGAATTAATTGTTGCATATTATAGCGGCAAGCATTGACCTCAATAGAGAGATTTGATAAACACTACATACGTGAAGCAGAACGCGTAAGTAGATGCGAACTTAAAGCCAATAACTTTTATTGGATTTTTTCTCTAATGGATTCATATGTGTGCTCATTAGAAGCGGATCGGTAAACAAGATTAGATTCGAGCTTCCTTAGGTAGACAGACCATCATTTGTGCCCAGAGAGCGGAGTGTTATAGAACTTGGAAGCTGGAGCTTATGAGGCTAGAGTGTATAAGCAATTTTATTGTTGCCTGGTTGCACATTCATTTATTTGTTCTTCTGGAAATACTCAGCGCTACATTTTTTGATTCAATGATTCGGCGCAAATTGTTATTAATGATGTGTTCGCTTTGATTTCAAACTTTAGTGCTCTGGCTAGATCTTAACCAATTGATATAAGTTTACAGCAATAAAGCCATTTTATATAAAAATGTGGAGTTCTAATGAAAATAAGTTTTGTACTCCCCCGAAATTAAGTCATATCAAGGATTAGCTGAAGCTGGTTTTTAACGATCTCTTCTGAAACTTAATACACTAACTATCATATTGATTAAAAAGTTGGTCACTAATCTAACTAAGTCTTTATTAACAGAAGCTTATGAATTGTCATTTCATTTTTTAATATTCATAATACTTACTTCATTGTTTATTACTCCATTTTATATTAAATGTAAGCTTATTTTCGATTAAAGTAAAATAAAGGTCCTACCTTGAGTTCTCTTAATATGGTGTATTATTTTTACAATATTTTTAATATTTACTTTCCTATACATGTAGTAACATTAAAAATGAACGCTAATAAAAAATGTGATTTATTGAAAAGACATACGACCTTGTAATTCAAAACTTGAATAAATTAAATATTGAAATATCCGTTAAGTTACGGTATTTAATAGGGCTAACATACGCTCTAGTATATTACCACGGGACTGTGCAGTATATTTTAACGGGCAAGCAACGGTCACACTGGTGCACTATCTTGAGATTGGATTCAATCCACTTTTTACGCAAAATCCCATTGTGTATTGTTTAATTTGGCGCCACCCCCTTCACCTACCGAAATCCAATGTTGACATGGCTACGGGTCGGATAACCGCCTGCATTTAGTTCCCAGCCAGCGACAAGCAATGACTGTTTGGGGAATAGAAGCCATCACACTGAACGGATCGGCGGCAAGGGAAAGTTTGGAGTACCTTCCGGGAAAAGCTGCAATTTTGGTGATTCCAGAGGCGGGAGCCATGAACTCTGTGGAGCGCTACCGGCAGGAGTGGCAGGTGCTGCTGCAAAACCTCGATGCGGACCCGGAAAGTCTCCGGCAGTCGGCATTTGCCGGGGATCTCAAGATGTCAAAATTCCGCAGCGTTCACTGGGCTCTCCTACTGCGCGTCCTGACCTCGGAGCACCGGAGCTGGGCTAGCCAGCGACTGCAGCAGCGAGTGAGGTACGACAAGTTCCGGGCGGACTATGTCCGCAATCCCCACCAACTGGCCGTAGACTGTAACGATGATCCGTTGTCGCAGTCGACGCAAAGCGTATGGAATCAATACTTCAGTGACCAGGAGCTCTTCGCCGTCATCCGGCAGGATGTGGTGCGCACTTTTCCGGGCGTGGACTTTTTCCGAAAGCCTCTGGTGCAGAACGCAATGGTCAACATACTCTTCTACTACGCCAGGGAGCATCCGTACATGTGCTACCGGCAGGGCATGCACGAGATCCTGGCTCCCATCATATTTGTGGTCTACAGCGATCACCAGTCCCTACTTCACTTCAGCGAACTGGCCAAGACGGATATCAATCCCACGCTGCTGGACGTGCTGGATCCCGCCTATCTGGAAGCTGATACCTAGTACGTAGTACAATTAACATGTAATCTCTCTATCGTGAATCAATGCGTTTCCCACAGCTCTTTGTTCTCCCGCCTCATGGCCTCCGTGGAGTCGTACTATCGCGTCTCGAATCTGGTCTCCACACCCGGTGGCCACATCGAACAGCGAGTCGAGGTGCGTCGCAGTTTGCGGGTGCAGCAAACAGCCCTTATCGCTACCCATTCCTATTTCAGAGCCCCGGAGACAATGAGACACCGACCGAGGCGGAGGTTATCGGCCAGTTGAACTTCATACGGGACAAAATACTTGCCAAGCAGGATCAGCACTTGCACCACTATCTCCAAAAGATGGAAATCCCGCTGCACATATTCGGCATGTGAGTTGTCAATGAAAAATGGGGGGTTTTAGTTGGAACCTTGGATATAGTTACTGAGCAATGCTTAATGTTTAATCTTAAATCCGGATTGTTTGTTTTCGAAAAGGGAATCACACACAGAAGCTAAATATACTAAACAACTAAAATTAATATTCCAATGAACTAAATTATCTATTTGGTTATTATAGTCGTTGGCTAAGACTTCTCTTTGGACGGGAGTTTATGCTGCTGGACCTGTTGCTGCTGTGGGATGCCATCTTCGCTGATAGCGACCGCTTCGACCTGCCCAACTACATTTTGGTGGCCATGTTGGTGCACATCCGTGATAAACGTGGGTATTCCCTCCTAGAGCCATAGTTTCTAAATAATGGCGTAACTAATATTCATTACAGTGCTTCTTAGTGACTACACCACATCGTTGACATATCTAATGCGCTATCCGAACAATGTAGACGTTCATCTGGTGCTGAGACATGCCCTATTCATGCTTAATCCCAAGCAGTTTGAGTATCCGCCAAACGCCTTCACGTGCGTGTCCTTTACCAATAGTTCTGCGGGCAAGGAAGTGGTTCCTCTTGCGGAACAACGCCCGCGCACCAATTCAGAAACCTCTTCGATGGCCAACAGTGGTAGCCAGGTTGATCGACAGATCACCTTCATGCAGGAGCGCAATGCGGCGGATTCTTCGGCTCTGGCCAAACTGAAAGATACCCATCGAGTTGCTATGGATGGATACTTGGAGAATGTGAGTGTCCTTTAATACTTCGTTATTCGTTTAACAATTCGCTGTTACCATATTTAATATTTTATTAGAGTATATTTAGTTATAACAACAAAACTACTTAACCTAAGCCAATCTTTCGTACATATGGGTGACCCCCATTAATAGAATCTTTTTGTAAGCATTGTTAGTGATAATTTAACATTTACTTTTATGAGAATTACATTGAGTGGCTTATTTGTTTTTAACACGACTTGTCCTTAAGAAATATGTATTTGTATCTGACCCTTGCAGAGTCCAGAGCTACTCCGATTGGAGCTGAAGAATGCCCAAACTGTAATCAAGATAGCGCGAAGCAAGTTGCAGAGTTACCTAAGCACTGTGCGCCATCATGTGGGAAGGCAGGCGAATGGGAGCGAAGAACTCAGTCGGACCCTGGACGGGATTGAAGAGCTATGCAGCTTTCTGGACGTTAAATTTATGTTCCCGCTGCACCAGCGATCGGCGCCCATCGACCAGGCTCTGGAGGCCAATGAGCAGAAACAGCTGAACACTATCAGCATACCGCCAAAGCCATCAACC
The DNA here is from genome assembly GCF_003286155.1 of Drosophila erecta. Taxonomy (NCBI): domain Eukaryota; kingdom Metazoa; phylum Arthropoda; class Insecta; order Diptera; family Drosophilidae; genus Drosophila; species Drosophila erecta. The sequence continues at coordinate 15,972,582 of NW_020825194.1, read as the reverse complement.
TCCTTCACTCCCACTGACGAACCTGCTGCTCTCTCTGCAACTGGCGGCTATCAGATGCCCGAGAACGCATTCATGCACAGCTCGATGCGACGGCTCCTCGGGGAACTGCGTGAAATCGAGCTATCCACGATAACGAGCGATGAGAAGCCTGGAAACGCGATGCTCCAAAACGGATTGCCAGCTGCAGAACCACAGCAGCGGCACCAAAACGAATTGAGTTGATCTTAAGATTCACTCCTAACGACTGAAAATGAATTTAGATTTATACAGAGCCGCCACAAAGTGGATGAACCGGAATTAGTAAAGATTATAATTAAAAGACATACAGTTTACTATATTTCGGACTTGAATAAGTCCATAAACCTAACGAATAAATCCAATTTGTAATGTGCTTAATGAAAAAAAAAATATATATAATTTTACTGGTACTGGAATGGTTCCGAAATAAAGTCTTCAAAACATGCAAGTTTCGGAAGCAATAGATTCGTTTTGAAGAGGTCAGTATTCTATGCGCTATCTTGGAAGGAACTCCAATGCTTGTGTACCTCAAAGGAGTGGACAATCTTAATTTCGAATAATTGCTTGCAAATATTCATCTTTAACGTTAAATATATCTGATTGAGGTGAATTTAAATAATGACAATGACAAATACTAAATTTACGTATGATTTGTATTTCCTAGAAGCTCTATGGCCTGCGGTTCTGGTTCACCATTGACCGAAACGTTGTCATTTGACTCCCGTTGCTGTTGGGACCACCCCGCATTATTGGGGTCGATGTCACGCTTCCCTGTGCCTGATTCTGCTGTTGCATTGGCGGCGTCTTGGTAATGGTGATCATCTTGGAGCTGTTGTTATTGTTTACCCGTATCTGCCGGAGCATGGCCAACGTGTTACCATTGCTTAGGTCCACCTGTGGGGTGGATGGTGAATCTGAAGAGCCACCTTGGCTTAGTCGTCCGTTTCCATTGACCAGACTTTGTGTTGTTAGTTTGTCCAGCGGGACACAACGGACGGAGTCCGTTTCGTAGCGGTTGGTCACTTGCATTTGGTTGGAACTTAAGATACGGCGTATATTCTCTGGCAGGTCTTTGTGGCTGCCGTTGATGGTCACTTGGGTAGAGGATGTGCCGCTAGCTGGCTTAATCTGTATGGTTTCAACCTCGTTATTATTGTTCTGCACAGTGTTGTCATCATCCGGGATGGTAATACACGTGTAATGCATATCTACATCAGCATTAGCATGGAGAGTTGAAATAGGAGCCGGAGATGTTGTAACTGGGGTAACCGAAGCTGGAGAAGACAATGTCGAGGATGCCGACACTGCATGCATGGGCGCTGTCGCATTTCTCTGCATGGCGCGAAGCTCCAAGCCACAAACGAGCTGCATGATTTTGGACTTTCCCTCTGCGGCTAAATCCGGCGGCAGGGATTTCATGGTCGGCGCAATGCTATCAAAAAATAGATCCAGTACATGTCGAGGTTCCGGTGGCTTACCCGGTGTCACTGTTACCGATGACGTCGCCTGCGCCGTGGACTCGTTGTGTGCGGTTGCCTCCCGCTCCAAAGTCCGCAAGCGCGAAACAATATCAAACGACGAGCATATCATGTCTCTGGCCATGTCCATATGGGAGCGTTCCTCCTGGCGTTTACCCATTGAGTCGCGAAGGGCGCGTATTATGCGACGAACCTCCATTGAGCGTCGGGATCGCTTCGCCAGCGGTTCCGCGGTGCTGCCATCGGATCTAAGTAGTCATAATGAGAGTGGTTATTAGTAATGCTCAATGGAGAGATTTGAAATCTTAAACTCACCGAACGCTCATATCGTTTTCGCTCTCCTTGTCCAATCCAAACTCCTGCCTCTCCGCATCAACAGTGGAAGTGGTACTAACTGATGGTGCATTGGCGGCAGCGGCGGCATTGTCTCTGTGCCGCTCCAGATTTTCGGCGTGCTTGCGCGAAGCATCGTGCTGGCGCAGGTAAAATACCTTGATCGGCAGTCGGGTATCACAAACACGGCAGTGGCAGTGGTTCTCGTCAGTGGCATCGGGATCCAACCAATTGTACTTGGCTTGCAGCTCTGCCATAGCCGCTTTCTGTCTAGCCTCGCCGCTGGCCAAAGCCGAAGCTGTGGCCACAACAGTGGAAATTTCACCTGAGTTTTTGTTCGATGTTTTCAAAGTATTGCCACCATTGCGCTTTCGATCAATGCGAAGGCGTATGTGCCGGGAAGTCCTCTGGTGCTTGGATGCCCACTTGGATGTTGGTAGGTAGAGGGACACTTCGCAGAGCTTGCACCAGGCATAGTTTCCACGCTGCTCATTCTTTTTGTAGGAGAGCCACGGGAATCGGCCCTTCCACACCATTACCTTGCCCTTCATGGTGGCCGGAATGGGCTTGACGAATAGCTTATTAGCCGTTCGAGCAGTCTTTCTTGCCTGCACGGTGCCCGAATCGGAGTTGCTTTGCGCATCCTCTTCTACGTCCTCCTCTTCTTCTTCTTCTTCCCCATCTTCCTCGTCCTGTTCCTGTGATTCTTCATCATCGTCCCGTTTATTTCTAGTTGGCGCGCTTGTGCCCTGGGGTAGTTTGGCTTGCCGCACCTTAAACTGCTTCACCAGCTTTACATGCCGGGCACTAAACTCATGCCGCGCCTTTGCCGATTCGTTGTGGAAACGCACGCGGCAGAATTTGCAAATCTGAGTCTTTCGGTCCTTGGAATAGCACAGCCACGGGTAAAAACGTAAACCAGCGCGAACTTTGGCCTTTCTTGGCTCGATAGCAAAACTATAAGAAATTATAAAACTATTGTTAATAAAGATAAACATTGCAAATAATATATTATAAACCACATACCCTTTTCCGGATTTTAGGGTCTCGGACCAATTGTCATCGTCGTTATCTTCGATGCCCTCGCTCTCCGATCGACCTGGATCACTTACGGCCACATCCTCTTCCTCCTTGTCATCGCACTCGTCTTTTTCGCCGTCTTTGCCAACAGCCAACCCAACTTCGATGGCTGCCTTGGCGGTGGCTACAGCCAAGGTATGCTTCTCGGAGTTCTCGTGGTTCTTGCGCTTGATCTCCGAGTTTCCATACATGAATCGCTTGCGACAGACGCTGCAGTACGCAATACTGGGGTCTTCGGGATCGGCAATCAACCAAGGATGCAAGTCGGCGAACATGGCCCAAATGCCACGAATATCAGAAGAGCTAAAGCCCATAAAGTGGAAGAAGTTCAAGAAAAGGAATACGTTTTTTGTAGGACAATACTCACGCCTTCTCAGCGGGTGCCAATAGATTATGGCAATGAACTCTGGTTTTACAATGCCGCAGGAAGCTGGTAATCGCCATTGTGCAGTCGCAGAGCGTACATCGACATTGCTGTGGATTGGTGTCCGAAATCAGCTCGCACCACTTGCTAGGGTCGTCGCCCGAGCCTACCTCGCCGTTCATCATAACCACAGTGGTGTCCTGAGCATCCTCCGCATCAGCTTCTGGTTCAGATTCCTTCTCCTTCGCTTGCTGGTCTTCATCGTCGCAGCCAGCGGTCTCGCTGTTGCTTTTGCTTCTTTTTCGCTTCCGGCTCCGCTTATCGGAATCCAGGTTGCGGAGGGCTTCCATGTGACCTTTGGTAGTCTCGTGGCGCTTTCGCAAATAGACAAACTCCACGTTCATTCGCACGCTGCAGATGCGACATGTGCCGATGGTCCCTGTAGGGTGGGAACGTTCTAGCCAAGGATGCCAACGGAGCCAGCGTAGCCAGTTGAAGTTGTTAAAGGCCTCGGTCTCGGACACTCGCTTCTGCTTCATGGCAGCCACATAGCTCTTGGTGCCAAATTCGTGTTTGACCTCGTTGTCACTGGTTCTAAGGAAAATTGGGAGTTAGTAAATGTTCTTAAAATCGCGATGGTCTTAATAAGATGTTGAAATTTCCTGACCACTATTATTTTTGAAAAAAAATAAAATAAAGAAGTGTTTTTAAAGGTACAATTTTCCTTACAATGTGAGTCGAACTACTTTCATTGCAAGTAGGAAGTGTAATGCATGTAAAATATATTCTGAAACGCGAGTTATCGAGCTTATCGTGCACCATGTTCTTTGTGTCAAGCAATTGGGACACATTGGTTAATTAATGCAGATTTGGTTGTACTTGGACCCGTTTTTTTTATCACAATACAGTGGGATTTCAAACAACCCTTTCCAAAGTGAAAGGCATTTCACAGAGTTGAGCTTTTACTTCAACTCGCAGGTTAATAAACTCAACAGGTTGTGCCCTTGATTTTTCATATACTTTTAATACGATTAATACGACGGTAATACGATTGTTATAATTGAGCCAGCATATTTCTGTAATCTTCATAACTGATACTCACGCTCCTCGAGTTTGCTCTTCGCTTTTCTTGAATGCCAGGTAGTTGCACTCGCGTTCCTGGTGATAGAGCGACATGTTGTGCTGCTGGATGTGTCTGGAGCGGTTGTTAACGTTGATGCTCATGTTGCAGTAAAGGCAGAAGGCCATGGTGCCATCGGTGGGCTCGTGTAGGATCCAGGGCCAACGCTTCATCCAGAGGAGCCAGCGCTGTGCGCGGGGCATCTTGCGGCGCATTGATCCGTTAACGCCACCGCCATTGCTACTTTCGTCATCGTCGTCGTCATCCTGGCTGTCTCCCGGATCATGGTTGTCAATCCTCTCTAGTAGGCCCATAGGATCGTGGTACGAGTGGTTGCTTTCCGCATCGCTAGAGGGTTCAGTTTTGGTTGACATGGTATCGGGGTCCCGTTCCTGGTCTTCCAGGAGGGGATCCTCGCTAGCCTGTTTGTCGTCTGGGTTATTTAGAGCGGACTGTAGCTCGGCCACTAATGGAGCATTTTCGTCGTCCATGATGTCCTCGATATCCGCGTCATCGGGCATCGAGTGCACGTCCTCCTCCACCACAATGGCCGCGTCCCCCTCGTCATCATCCACCAGGATGACCATGGGGGTCTCCACTTCCTCGGCGGGATCCGGAGCCACCACAGCACCTCCCTCCACGTCCATAATTTTTAGCTCGTGCGTCGCCGACGCCAAAGGTTCGGAATTCGCAGACGCCATTTTGAGCCCGGCGTCGGTGGGAACATCGAAGTTTTTCGCCTGTGCGCTCGTATCCTGCTCCATCGCCAGATGCTCCAGACCGCTGGTTATCCAGGCACTTTGCTCAAATCTTTGTCAGCTGTCGGGCGATCACAGCATGCGTTATAAACCAAAACAAATAAAGATAAGTGCAAGCAAAAACCCGGATTCGCAGTCAAGGCGCTGGCCAATGTGACCGTCCCTCTGCATTAAACCGTCGGGTAAGGACAATATACTAAGAAAGTACTAAATACTTAGATAAATACTTAGAGTAACTTGAAATAGGCACACTTATTTTGAAAGGTCATAAAACGTAGTCTTCCGTCTACTATAAGCGAATTCATATAACTGATGCTCCGAACATTATATATAATAATTTGTTTTGTTGATAAAGCATATGAAAAATGATATGAATTATCTTTGGATACATATGAAGTTGGTTATTTAGAAAAACCAAGTATAAACAAACAACCAGAATGGGTGACAACTCTTACAGCAAGAGTGAAACTGGCTATGTGGTATTGCTGTGCTAGTGCGCTACGGTCATACCGCACTAGATTTTGTTTATATTTTGGAAAAGAACTGTCCAAATGTCAAACCTTCAGTTAACTCAAGAAAAACTGTGAGTATAGCAAAGTAAGAAACCAACAACTATAGCTTTCTGACTATATATTCCACCAGAGATGCCCTACGCTCCGAATACAGGCCACGCCGGCCCTGCGCCCTACTGAAATATCCTCGACCTAAGACGAAGCCAGAGTACCAGGCGATATATCCCTGGTTGCTCCCGGATGAGACAGATCCGCACTTTGTGTTCTGCGCGGTGTGCGAGTGCAGGCTCAGCTGCAAGAGATCTGACCTAGGAAAGCACGAGGGCAGCATCAAGCACTCGGAAAATGCACAGAGAAAAGCATTGCCCGCCAAGGCAAACAATACGGACTTAGATGGCTCCAGTTCCTGTGCGATGAAGTGGGAGGACACCGAGGACGAAGAGGGTCTGCTACAATACGCAACTGATCCTCAAGACGACGAGACAGAGGAGGATGAGGGAGAACTGGACGAAACCGATGGGGACTGCGAGGACGATGAGGAGCAGGCTCAAGAACTGGATGCACAGAATGATCTCGAAACGGAGCCCGCCATTAAGCAGCAGCGCCGTAGCTCGGAGACTGACTCACAGAATTCCGGCATGCTGGATTATTTGCCACTACATGTGACCATTAACGAGTTGCCTCAAAGTCTTCCGTCCACTGGCTCCTCCTATCCCATTTCCTCCACAACAGCAGCAGTAGCTCCGCCATGCAGAATCACCATTAAGAAAATTCCAGCGCCCAGTACTCCACCCAGTGGGATGTGCCAAGCCCAGGAGATCAATTCCAAGGCCACCATAACGCCTATACACACCACGCCCTCCTACGCAGCCCGCCAGCTGCAATCCTATCAACTGCAACCAGTGTCCCCTGTAACGCCACCGCGTGACTCCTTTGAGCTGTTCTTCGACAGCATATGCGCCACCGTCAAAAACTTGCCGCCCAAACTGGCCACCGAGGGCAAGATCCGGGTGATGCAGCTCATTGGTGAGCTCGAGTTGCGTGCTCTTTGCGAACAGGACGGGTTTTCTCAGGCCGCCGTACTTCCGGATCTCGCGGGAAACTCAGTATCCGGAGCAGCTGAAGCCCCGGGCAGTGGTCAGCAGAATGCCACAGTGGCCTCCACCACCAAATAAATTAACCCGGACTTTGGAATCGGTTCCAAACCGTGCTCAATATGGCAATTAGAATATCTAGTGTTTTCATTTTTAAATTTTGTTAACTGATTTTCATTAATAAAGCTATTTATTAGTTGTTGTAGTGCTTGAAAACGGATTAATTCTTTAAATTTACATGTTTTTATTCTATGAAATTGTTTCATTACATTTCTTCGTTTTAGAAATGGAATGGCCTAACAAATGTATTTAAAAACAGCTATATACAAATTATTTGCTTTGCTTTAATATTTAACTGATTGAATCTTTTCGAAAAGTGTTTTCCTTTCTGACTATATAAATAGCTAAAGAGCTTAATCAATGGAAAACACTTCTTGAGTGGGGGTAACTATAGTGATTTACTTATTATGAATGATGCAAAAGCGGAATCACTGGCTCTGATAAAGGGTAAATATTACGCATGTATACCAAGTATAAAAAAGGTATGATAAATTGCTTATCGCGTGATACTTGAATGTATGTTCTGTACGTAAAGATAGTAAAAATCACTCCATCAGGTTAATTTCTCAAGTGTAATAAAGTGTAACAAATAAACGCAATGTAATATCAGATTCAATCAATCAAAAAAATCGGTAATTATTAGTATAAGTTAATAAATCTTTATTTGTAAAATTGTAAAAAATGATTGAAAACAAGAGTTATCAGTAAGGCACTTAGTTTATTGATATTGGAGAAGGCTCCCCCTTAGAATGCTTGTTTGCCCTCCAACATGGCTTTCCCGCAATAGAACGGAAACTGGACTCCCTGGAGCAGAATGTCCGATATGCCCTGCGAAAGTAACGAAACAAGTCGGTTAGCAATGTTATTGAAGGCAATAGGTGTAGGTGACTGAACATATCGGGGCCAGTCATCGGCGCTGCCCATAAGCTCCGGTTGCGGGTCTGATAAGTTCCCGAAATGAGTAATGGGTTAAACATCTTAACGGCCCGATAAGGAAAGTGCCTCATGCCACTAGCAGGTAAAGTAATTGACTCACTCCTCATATAAATTCATCTGCTCCCCAAAAAAACCAAAAAAGCCTACATATATGGTTTATAAGCCCACTTACCGTCAAGGCGGGAATGCAGGAGGCGAATGCGTAAACCCAGATGTAGAAAAAGGCGCAGAAGAATGCCACAAAGAAGGAGACGAACCAGAAGACCAACAGCCAGAAGATGAACCACAGTGGATTGGGCATCGTGATGAGTGGTGTTGTTTGTGTAGAGCGATTTCAGCTGTGCGATAAGATAAACACAAGGGATCTTATTTAGTGGGTGTTCAGAAAAAAAATTAAGCTTATCAGTTGCCTGCTAAATAGAGCAGATCTCAAGTCTTGGAACTCGGTCGATCATAAAACTAACTTTTGATCTTCGCTTCATTTTATTAACCAAAACACTTGTCATTTACTTGATACGTGCTCTAAAGTGTGACTTCATAAAAATTTTAATAATCTAACAAATTAAACCTTACATTTTGGAAAGACACGTTTCCGATAAGCCTAACGTGATTAAAAGAGCTTCTAAAACGTCACTTCTATTTCTAAATCTTAGTTTCTATCGCTGTATCAACGTTCCAATTTGAGATAGTGAACGTCAAGTTATTCGGGCAAGTAAATCCTTCAGTAAACCCCATTTGTGTTTGAATACCACGCTCATTTATAAATAGTTTTAAGTCATTTGCAATTTAAAATTTTATATTATATAATTATACCTTGATAAGCACAAAAACTAAAGTTTGCGTTTCAGTTAATATCTTCCTTTATAAGAAAATTATGAAATATTAGGCTTTCACCTAACAATACTTTTTAACATTCAGAGAATATTGTTAAAATATGCATTCACTCAGGTTTTATCCACAAAAATGCATTTCAATGGCTTTCTTCTGCATTTAGATTTCACTTTTGAGTCGTGACAAACATACTAACGACCGATTTGGCTCGGTTTTGGGACTGAATTTAGAAACACTGACGTCAAAACTAATTGTGACCAAACTAAGGCACCTGGCAAAGTATAAGGTCAAGACCTCGACCGCCGATTTCGTGCCGAATTCCTCGATCAAGTGGTGATTATAGTACTCTCAAAACAAATGTCGTCATTATGCAAATCACACCGCTAGTAAGCACTGCACTTGGCGGGGTGTGTCGTCTTAAGTCATCGCCCACCTTAAGTCATCATAAAAACAATTGCAGATCGCCGACAAACCGGTTGGCAAAATTTGCACACGGAGAAATTCGGATTAATTAGACCAGCCGCATCTGAAGTATGTGACAATTAATAGGCGTACGCCAACCATGCGTAAGTACTTTATAAATACTTTTTACCAAAAACCCAAATACGTGGGTGCGTATTTAAGATCGAAAACAACCCAACAGCCGAATGCAAGAGAGCCAAAGCAAACAATAACAAACCAAGTAGTAGATCGGATCGGAGGTCGACGTCCGGCGGATTCGAGAATGGAATGAAGACTGAGAAGCGCAAACCGGCGCAACAAGTTGCATGCCCACTGCAGGCAGGGTTGTCACCTGTCGCACTGCGATGCTCAGTTTCAAAGGAAAGCTTCGCGAAATAGCTTTTGGCAGCGAGGTCCGATTTAAAAGTGCAGCAAAGTAATATAATAAGAGAGAATTTTTATAACTAATTTATTCGAAAAGTTGTCGAAACTTAAAAGGCAATTGCTCCTTTGAAATTAAATCAGTTAAAAAAAAAAACATTCCAATAGTTAATATAACTAAACAAGCAGCGTAAGGCAAATATTAATATAAATTTGTAAGGGCTTAGACTTCATTAATACACCTGTTATACAAAAGTACTAATTTTAGTACATCTGCCAATATCATATGCTTATGTTTTGATTCAATCAATACAATTATTAAATTTCATTTTCGTTCCCAATTCCTACAGTAGCAATACTAGCAAGAAAGCAAGCAAAAACCGTTAAAGTTCGCACACATTGTGAATACCCTTATCAGCGAAACTTATCAGTCGAATGTTTGGCCATTCCGTTTATGCCTTTTAGCGCTTATCTTAGCCACTGCCGCATTCGGTTTCCCGGCCAGCAATCAATCGAAGCTAAGAATAAAAACTTGGCCAGCCTCAGCTTCGTTTTGGAAAAGCTCTTCGTGCCGCAGGAAGAATTTCCATCGGACCAGCCGAAAATGCTAAACTGTTATACCTCCTCGTTTCTCGCAGCGGCTGTGTGTGCGCACAGCTGAAGGCTAAAAGCTTTATGCGGCTGCTTGTCAATGTTTTCATATCAAATTTCCTATAATATGACCACCCCCCCTTTCCCCTTTTATATGATGGTGTGTGTGTGGGCAAAAAGTTGTTCATCCCGGACGCCGACGCCGCATTTTGCAGCTGTTGTTGTGGTCGGCTGCTGTTTTCTTCGTTTCTCCGCATTCTGCTGCGAGTCGTAGGTCACGCTGGTTCCGATTTTCGTTCGGTTGAGCTCAACAATAAAATGTAAAAAGTGTATATATACAAAAAAATAATAATAATTCAAATACGTGTACTAATCGAAAATATTCCAGACTCTTATCGACTTAAAAGGAGTTTTAAATCATTGTCCAAATCTGAAGCATACTTTTCGGCTCAAATCAGCTGCCTTTTGACGTGTGTGTGTGTGTGTGTGTTTGAGAGAGCAAAAGAGCGAGAGCTGAATGTGTGTGTGTTAAAAGTGTGCGATCGATTTTCGGTTGTCCCACAAAAACAAACAGAAACAAAAATATAAAAAAAAAAAAATAAAAAATATTTAAAACTCATTAAGAACTATCAACAATTAAACAACAATATTTGCTTAGCTGGAGAGTCTTTCAAATAAACAAACGAAGCGGCCACTTGAGATAATGAAATTTGGTATGGCTCGCTAGAGCAACAACAAATGCGGCAAAATGTCGCAGAAAAAGTTTCCGATTTTGATTGCGAACAAAAACAAGCTAAAGCTTCAGGCCAAAAATAAAGAGAGAGAGAGAGAGAGAGTGATGGTATAACAGTCGCTCAAAAGCTACAGGAGAGAAAGTGAGAGAGTGAAAGCGTAGTCCCGCTGTTTTGGCGAGAGATAAAGAGCGGAAAAGCAGTGTCCGTTTTTCCGCGCTTATAGCATGTGTGAGCCTCTGTGTGTGTGTGCTTTCGAACAGTTTAAAGTACGCATTGCGATGCCTTTTGGCTTCAGTTTAGCTAGAGACATCGTCGTGTTTTGAACGGCTGACACAGTTTCGGAGTTCAGCGGATCGAGCGGACTACGCCACACTAGTATTCAATTCAGTGCGCAAAAAAAGCCAAAAAGGAAACCAGAACGACTTTTAAAATAGGCAAGATTAAAGGAGGCAGACCATACATCTTTAAAGGGAAACCCCATACCCTTTCTGTCTTTAAGCCAGTTCTTTCAAACAAAAACACACATACACATACCCTGGCATGCATATGGCATAACATGGCCAATAAAGGATATTCATTAGTCAGATTCTGTGTGTGATAAAGTGCAGTTTTGGTGCAAAAATCAAGTATTCAATGCAAGCAGCCTGCAATTTATTTACAGCTTGGAAAATTGGAAAATCGGAGAGTTGGAGAAGTTTTAAACATTAAACATAAACAGAGTCATGTAGTGAGCGACCGAGGGCAGCATTTTAAGCGCACAAAAAGGTGAGTGAGTTATCTTTAGAAAAATAAATATTTTTAGGTGATAATTGCATTGCAGAAGATTAGTTTTAAATATTTAAATCTTAAGTTTATGATTTTTTCATTTTACTATTAAAATTAATATTTTTCTATTAAGAGATCAATAAATCATCCCTGGAGAATTTTTATTTCCTATTTAAAATGATGTTTTGCTATTGTGTCCATCTTAACAAGTGGCTTTATTAACAATAAAACTCATGTCATTACAATAATGATGGAGAAAACAAAACAAAGTGGAACCTCCCCTCAGGGGCATTGTTTTGGTTGTGGAATTTCTTCTTCGATTTTAGCATTTAACGATTTTTGATGAGCTCAGTGATCCGTGAGGTCTTCAGCACACACACATACACGCAGAAAGGGAGAGAGATAAAGGGAGAACGACAGGATACCCCGGGAAATACGAGAGAGTCTTACAAATTCATAATTTGTCTGTTTACATACAAGGATCTGGTCACTGTATTGGTGGTTTATCGAGTGGCGGTGCCTCAATGTCCACCCGCTTGCCCCACCTACCCACCTCCCCCCAGTCCCCTCCGCCCTTAATTTCGCTGAACGAAAGCGAAATTATTTTTTTATTTGTGGGGCATGTAGGCTCCATAACTTCCGCTCGGTCGGCTCACGCGCACACCTGTACCCACTCTCATACAAAAACTTATACACACTTTTTGGCAACTCACATCGGGGGCGAGCACATTTAAAATTCTGATGAAAAGACACTTTTACTTTATTCTTTCACTCGCCGCCACACAGGAAAAAAGCATGTGAGTGTCATTTCCTTGCTGTCTTCAAAAGTGGTCCATGTCACATTTACGAGCTCCTCTTATAAAGTAAAAGGGTACATTGTACTTGAAAAAGCATGCGTTCATTCACCATTAAGTATACAAAATCTACACAACCATAAACAAAAGCATTACAAATTCTGAATGCTAGGCAGAATTTAGCCTGCCACTTTTTTCAGTGCATTGGGCATCGCATTTTTCACTTCTTTCGAGTATTGTGTGCTCGAGTGCGTGAGTGCGCTTAATTCTCGTGTGTGTGTAAATATTTTGCTTGATAAACGCTCGACGACGCACACACACCCTCGTCTGTCCTCCCAGTCGCCCACATATCGCGTAATTCAACTGTCGATTTATCACACTTAACCCGAACACACACTATACAGATAGTATGGTATACTATATATACTATCCACCATAATCCGCACATTTCATGCAGCATCATCATCATCATCCCATGATCATCGCGTCATCATCAACCGGCGGCTTATTAGGTACAAACGCTGATTAGTTGTTCAGTTTCGTGCGATTGCGTGCTGGGCTCAGATTCGGTCCTATTCCGTATTTTGTTTTTGTTTATTATTTTATATACATTTTTTTCAGGATGGGGGACAGTTTACGTACCACCGCCAAAGATACATCTGTATCTATGTATCCATGGGAGCATACAAGTGCGACCAACTAGTTTGCTGGGCTTTGGGTGTCTGATATGGTTATGGTTTCTTTTTTATGGGTCTGTGAACTGCATTCTTGATTGAGATTTATGTTGCATATATGCGCTTTTATTACACAATTGTTGTATATTTTGTTACACGTTTTTGTTCACCATCTACCCGAATGTTAGTTCGCTTTGATTGTAAATTAAATAAAAACAATTTTTCATTCCGTATATTCGTGCCCAACGGACAGTTTTATTCTTGGTTTTTAATTTATTTGTGTTGCTCGAATTATAAATAGTTGGTTTGCCTGTTTTTGCAAATCACTATTTTCGTTAGCTCAATTCATTCTTTATACACAGGTTTATCGAAATAACGTGTATTTTCAATTTGACTATGTGGCTTTACATTTTTTTACTGGGAATGCAAAATGTTCTTCCTAGCTTACATGTTGTGCGATTTTTACTGTATAAGCTCTTAACACGGAAATAGACAAAAGCTGGAAAATGTGTATATATATTAAATATTGACATGATAACAAAAAACATTTTTAATTCCTTGAGGCTATCTTATTTTATCAAATGGCTGCCACACACCTAAAAAATTATTCAATAATAAAAATGTGTGATTTTATTTATAATAACGAGAATTATAATGGACGCTGGTAAATAAATTTGTTCCTTGATATACTCGTAATTAATTCCGGGCAAACGTTGCACTTTCCAATTCGCAATCAGCCATTGTTTAACAATTCAAAAGCGCATTTAATGACCATAAACTCAATTTGTATTTGTTTGCCTCCAGAAATTAAATATAATATAGTCCGCTGCTGCGGACTTCCGTTTATCACTGGTTTACCCATTATCCAACCGAATCCATCAATTCGACGCACAATGCACTCCATTAAGCCGGCATGCATTGCCCCATCGCTTTGGCGGCGGCGAAAGTGCAATTTCCCAGTGCCTCGTACTGAAAATCTGGTATGAGATGTTAAGTTAATTGAATCAGTTGCAAAAAAATGATTGAATCACAAAGGAAACCGCCGGGCGTGGGAACTCCGACACGGTTCTTTGTGTCGAATGCGCGTTCAGAGGGGCTTTGGCAAACATAAAGGCCAAAAAGCTCAAAACACCAAACACACAGAAGGCAAACAAACAAAAAACGAAGGCGCAATGCTTAAAGCGTAAAACACTTGAGAATTGTTTTACACTTTTCCGAATGGCTTGGATTTTCCGCACCCCTGCAATTTATGTTTTGTGTACTTTTAAACACATACTCGTATATATTTGGCGCCCCGTCAAATAATCCGCCGAGCGCTGAAAGCAGAATGTGAAATGCGAAATGGCAGGCAAGATTTTCTTTTTGTCGGCGACCAAGGGATTCGTGTTTTAAGTTTCCCTGCAGTCCGTGGGGAGTGCAACGCTTTTCCGCTTTGCCCCTTTTGCATTCCCATTTCACGGGGAATCGACAAACTCATAAAAGTCTTGGATTCGTGTTCCGAGCGGGCAACACGCGAAAATATGCAAATAAAATTCAATAAAACAATGCGAAGGACAAGCAAACGAGCATAAAAAGGCAGCCATAAAATTGAAACAAAGGGGACAGTTTTATACCCTCGGCTATATGAATATTGAATGACAAGCTAAGGGAAGGCCAGAAAACAATGGTTTTATCATCCGAAGTTTCTTAATCTCAGGAAAGTCCCATTAAGTTAAAAACTTTACAAATTCTGCATAATTCTGTTAGTATTTTTTCATTCACAATATCGCAATATTATAGTATAATAATATTGATTTATCATTTAAAGATGGTTCAATACAGTATTCTTAAGCATTACCATCCTATAATGTATGTATGCATTGACAAAAATTGTCTTTAGATTTAGGTGGTGTTAAAGAAATCATATTACCAGGTCCAAGAGTATAATCTACCTGCCCGGGTATCTCAGAACTGCCCATATCCTGTACAACGCATTCGCGATGGATGGGTATGTTTGCACTCGTACGAGGACAAGCTCTTGGTAAATGGGTCGTTGCTCGTCCGTTAGAGCAGCATTAAAACGCAATTTTATTGCATATCCTCGGGAGCTTTGGGCAGGCCATCATCGTCTTAAGGGTCCGGCGATGACGATGGGCGACGACAGACCCGGGCTTCCGAATTGAGCCCAACCGAACTGAACAGAACAGAACAGAAACTCACGCAACACAAATGGAGGGCAAGAAAACAGCAAAGTACAGACACAAGACCGCAGACAAAAGGCACAAGTATAGGGGGCAAGGGGGAATTGTTTAACATTAGTTTTATGCGATCCTTTTATTTGTCTGTGCCTTGGCTACTTTTATGAGTTTTCCTGCGGTCTCTGCCTTCTGAGCGTTGAGTTTTCCTCTTGGCCATTGCCCGGCGGTAATAATGCGATTTGTTTTCTGCTGCAGTGACTGCGTGCAGTCGCATTGGATTTTATTGCATTTACTACGCAGAATCAGTTGCAGCGAATGCAATTGGGCTAGAAACCAAAACATTAATCCTAAACATGTTCTATATAGCGTTTTCGTTTTCCACTTTTGCAGTTTTCAAAATAAATTAAAATCCATTTTCATACAAATCATCATCAATTACTTAAGTTTTTCTTTTTGCGTTTCTTGAGGTGATTTCTTGGATAAGCCTACACAATGCCAATTACTGCTCGCTTGAAAAATAGTTGTGTAGTATTTTTATAACCCGTTGGGGAGTTAAATGCGCATCAGTATACGGGAAAATAAGCTTCCACTTCCTACGCCATTTTTACAGCAGATAATCACTTATAAGCACATACACACACCCACACACACACACACGCTTTGAGACCGTGACGTGTACTGGGAATAAGCCGATTGATGTGTGTGTCTGTCTGCGTTAGCCAGCGTGTGTGTGTTAGCCCTGCTGCTCTGGGCATTAAAAGTAACCCAGGGTAAAATAAAAGCAAGTGCCAAGTGTGGCGCATGTGCCACTCAAAGGCAAACAAATGCGAAGTTCTGATGTTTCTTGGGGAATACGCGGCGTATGCGCGATTTTAGTGTGATTGTATTCGCCCAGCTTTGCTTGTAAATCGCTCACCGAGGTTTTTGCTGTTGTTATCGCCGGTGCTACCAACTCTGGCTTTGCTTTAACACGCACAGATTAACTTTAAATTGCGCTAGCGATTTGAGAAAACCTCCCGCAGTTTGTAGTTCCAAACATTTTAAATTATTATTCTTGGGATTATCACATAAGCATAACTGGGAAATACGAATTATTTGTTCTCTAAATTATTTTATTAAGTATACTTATAAAACTTTTGCTAAACTACAGAACTTTAATTGGGAACACTTTTTATCAAACAAAGCATATGCAAATAATTGAAACGTTAGAGCATAATCAAATATTATTCATAACTAATGAGATTACAGAATATTTGATTTTAATATAGATTAATTTCTTTTCTTTCTCGATTAAATGCATGTAAACATGTTTGTATGTGGCGTAGAATATAATTTATTAATCAACTTAATTGCATGAGCCAGACTAATTGACAAGCACCGACTCTACATAAATATTAAATAACTTTGTAATTATTTAAAAAAATGACAAGTTATTGATGCAAGGCCCAATTAAAATTCAATTTAATTTCCAACGCGTTTTCCGTTTAATTTTAGCATGTTTTTATTGTTGCTGTCCTGTGATTGGCGTAATTGTTGCTGTGGCTGCAATTTGGCTGATGCCACAAATTGAATAACTCAGGCAAGTGCACACGAGCGCACACGCCCAATATGATATGGTCGGTCCCCAGGCCTCCGATCCACTTTCTATGCCCGGCCAGGCAAGGCTCTGATTATTTGTAATAAGCAGTCCAATTAAAACTCTTACGCTTTTATGAGCATAATTATCGGGGGAGCAACAACGGCTGGGCCTGTTATCATCACAATCATCGCTCGCCCGGCATCAATATTGATTGTTGACGTTGTTTTTGTTGCTCCAGTGATGCGTGTTGTTGCCGTTGGATGCACCGAGTGCATTATGCAGCTTGAATAGCTCAAATTGAGTCAGAGTTGTGGCAGTGTGGCAGGACGCACGGCGCACAGGTCGTATGCGCAACGTGGCCAGGGCGTATAAAGGATGCTGATGACGTTCCTTGCGTTTAATTAACCCGCCTCAGGTGCCTTCTACTGTTCTGCTGGCTGGGTCCCTCGCCCTGGATTTTGTGGTCAGGATATGTTCACCGTACATGCAGTCCTTTATGGCCGTGACGTCACTTGCCAGGCTTTCGCATTGTACTCGTATGCATGGCTGGGACGGTGGATGGCAGATGGATGGTTGCCCTTTGCCAGTGGCGCCCCAAAGGCGAACGCTTTCATTTCTTGCGTCATTTCATATGAAAGCAGCACTCACATTTGACATTTTACAGCATCATCATCAGCATCTGTTCAAAAGGGAAGAAGGGATCGAAAATGACTTGCCATTAGTGACTGGACGTTGAGTATTCATAATCATTGAGTCCATAGAAGCTTATTCTGCCACAGTCCACAGGTCGGATGCTTAATATTCAAGCTGATTATTGATATTTGATTATAATTGCTTAGGATAGTTAAGGTACTTAACTTTATTGCATCAGTTTTATGAAAGCATAGTTGAAAAAAAAAATCGGTTGGTAGCCTGCGTATTCTCGTTCTCTTATGGTTATTTATCTTGTTGTCGCCATCTTTGAGGGTTTTGCATTCTCTCTAGGTTAACGACTCTATATACTTCATAACCAACTGCAAGCTGAAAACACATAAATATGGAGCGAAACAGCCATAAATTCGAGTCGAGACCTGCGGTGCACGTTTTTGGGTCCTGTGCCGCGTACGTGTCCCGGGGACTCCCCAAACTGGCTCAGGTTACTTAATATACAACTTTTGCCCCAAAAACACAAACACTCGCGCACATCGCCTTTCTCGCGTGTGTGTGTATGTGTGCGTGAGTGCTTGTGTGTCGGAGGCAGGAACAGTCAGAAATGGCGGCTTCGCCTGCGTTCAGCTGAGCTGCTGTTGACTGTTGACTTGTCATTCCCCGATTATTGATTTTTTATTTCGGCTTTAAGTGCAGCACACCCACGGGTAAACTGAGCAGACCCAAGACATCGACACCAAGGGCAGGGGCTTGTGTGCTCGAGGGTTAGTGCCGTGTGAGCTGGGAGCCCACCCGAGAGAGATTCGCACATGCCTTGGAGTGCAGGGAGAAAACTATCGACATTAATACGCAATTAAGTAGTTTTGTTTACCAAATATCTCTATTTACTTTTGTTAGGCGGTAAGCTCTTTGCTATAACTAAACTACGAGTTTTGAAATGGGAACCATTTAAGATATTTATCCGCGATTTCTGTATTAAGTTTATTTGAAAACGTTGTATATTTATGGGTCTGGGAATGGAAAAGGAATTGGAATACGAATGGGAAAAGGTCGTGTCCTCCAGGAGGGGAACTGCTCCTGGGATGACGATGACCACGACGACGCGGCTGCGGTGATATCATCAAGGTCAGTCACACGGGCACAGGCGGAGGCAAGTGGAGCGCCAACCTAAATAAGTCGCGCTAAATTGAGCGTCTCAGCGTTAACGAGCCCCGGTGACGGTCGAGAGCCACTAAAGCCAAACTCGTGCCCGGACGTACTGCCGGCGCCACCCACCTCCTGCAGCCCCACGCCCACTTACCACCCACCTACAGCCCACTGCTCCATGGCCCACTCCCCTCTCGGGGGACACTTCAATCGCCGCAGCCGCCACATGCGGCGCCATGCAATAAAAAACTAAGCGCCACTGGCTCTCAGTTTTTTCGCCTCATGCTGTGCAATTTCCACATTTAGTAGGTAGTTTTTCCACACACTCTAACGAGGAATGGAAATTGTGGCACATATCGAAATGAAAATCTTTAATAGTTTTCATATGCCGAATTTAATAACGTGTTGCTTATAGTTTCAGTTGCATGGGTGGTGTAATTTTATTTCAGTCTGAAGGCTACTATTGTACTCAAAAGAAATTAAATGTGTTCTTATCATGCTTAGGTTAAGGAAGCAAAGAATTTTTAAATAATCAAGTCTGGTCTAGAACTAAAATAATCGTTTCAAAATGTAATATAAATTATCTTGAATGAAAAAGGACTTGGTGCTGGTGATTGCCCTGAGTAAAGGATCCTATCATGTAAGATTATTATACCCTAATCCATAACTATATTATTTTGTGACGCTAAAAACAAATTTATATAAATTAGAATGGCCCGATCTTTGAGCAGTTTTGTGTACAGGAAAAATAAGTTCTGGACGCGTTGGTCTTTGAGTTTTCTCCGCCTCTGCCACGCCCAAGCATTTATTTTATAGTTTGCCTGGCGCCAGACATTCGCTTAATGGCTGGTCTAAAGGCCTGTGATCGGAGTCCTGCCGCCTGCCAAATGAAAAGGTCAAATGGTCAGTGAAAACTTGATGATGATTGTGGCTCATTAAAGCAGATGGCCATATTTTTTGGGGTTTAATGGTTGCGCAGCGGTTTATAGACCGGAATAAATTGCACAGAAATGAATTAAGAAAATATTAAGTAAGATTTGCTAAGCGAGATATACCTGATAACGTTCTGGCTTTAATGCTGCCGCTAAAACTGTTCTTAAATTTGATTTTCTTGAAGGCTGACTTTCGTGTGACTGAAATTTGCAGCTAATTTTAAACCTTGTCTTAGACAAGAGAACCATTTTGGCCGATTGTCCTTAAGTTATTCAGCCCATAATACATACCTGTCCCTCATTTCTTGCATTTGATATAGGGGCGCTCCAATTAAGCTTCGCTGACTGGCGGTCTCCGGCCCTCTATTACCCTCTTCAACTCATCAATTAAAGCAGACACATCTAACCTCGTACACCGAAAACAATTGCTTACCTATGTTCGACACGAACCTTTTAAAGGTGGTAACTAACATCAAAATAAAAAAAATTTATTTTTATTGATAATAATTATCTAAGTGCGGACAAATTCGTTTTAAAAGTGTGCTTTTATTTTTCGGAATGCCTTGATCAATTAAAATTTTTAAAATTTCGTTTTTCAGTTTGCAAAAAAAAATTGAAAAGTTTTTTCGGGATATATAGCTCGATATTCACCCAAATAAAGTGAAACAATATGAACGCCAAACATCAAAACGTCGCAAACAAAAATGAAAACACAAGCAAAACTCAGTTAACTTTTCACTCACTCACTCACTCGGCTTTTCCGAGTTTTAATTTTCCCCCGTCATTTTTGGTGTCTCTCGTTTTTGTTTTTGTTTCGCTTGCCTTTGTGTTGTTTACCCTTTGGCTTTTACCATTTCGTTTTGTCGTTGGCCATGTTTTTTTCGCATTTGCCAAATTTTGAAAACAAACGCAAGGAAAATAAACAAGCGATGGGGGTGGAAGAGCGGAGAAATAGAGAAGGTTGATTGGGGGCAGGGAGGAGATCGGGGGTGTGCCAAACCATTTTCCTCTGCTATTGCTGTGACCTTTGGCCAACAAAGCTGACCCGATGGCGAGGGCTGTGAGGTTGCGGGAAAAGCGGACGGTGGGCGGTGCCTTTCACCTGTGCCACCTGGTCATGTCCTTGTCATCGTCGTCATCAGCAACGCTCACTGCTCTCTGCGCGCCGAAACTTTTGAAATTATAATTTAATTTGAATGTCATTAAAATTTTCGCGCACTCCAATGTCTCTCTCTAACGCTCATATTCCGGCTATCGCTTTCCCCCTCGTTGGGTTATCATATCCATGGCAGCACTCGAAGGATTTCCATGGAAAGGTAAAAATGAGGACTACAAAACAGGAAAAACTATGCCACACAGAAAACATGTTGCCACAATAACAAGGTCGGAAAAAGATGCATCTCAATTAAAATGTTTTAGAATAGATGTTTTTGGATACGTTAGAATGCTTTTGTGAATAAATTAAATTGCTGAAACAACATGTTTTTGAATGGAAATTTCTCATAACAAGTTTTGATAACAATATAAAAATATACAGAAAAGAATAATTAAGCTTTGAAGCATATTTCTCGGACTTTCGATAGTAATTTTATAAATTGTGTAGTTTTCTCTGCAGTTGATTCAAATTAAACTAAGACTGCTCCTCATAGTTAAAACACACTTTGCATTTCAGTGGCTGCTTGAGCCAACTTTGAAGTTGCAACTTTATGAACACAGTTTGCAAGAAGAAATACTTCTCTCAGCTGAAACTAAGCGTTTAAATTGTGAGCTTCGCGGCTCTGGCAGACATCAAATAAAGTAAGATAAATACAACTTTTGGTCGCTTTTCCCCTCCTCAAGTAAACCCTCACTAACTCGGGATAAAAAAATGCGCATGTTTACGGAAAAATTGTAGGAAAAACGGCGGCTCGGAAAAGCGGAGCGAAAAACTGCTGCAACCGCAAGAAATTAAGAAAATATTCACTTAGGGCAGGACGTCTTATCAGCCAAGAAACAGGCAGCGACAATTTTGAAATACAGTTGGAAGGGCGAGGGTTGCTAGGGAAAACTTGTGGAAAATGCAAAGAACCTGAGGAAAATTAAGCTAATTTGGATAAAATGTGCACTCTGAAAGGAGGGGATGGCGGGGTTTGAAAAACAAATTAAATTGCAAACGTGCAACTCGCAGTTCGGTGGCGTCTTAATGCCATTTTAATTGTGCAGCTAAATAACATTTAAATTACTGCGGTGCCAGCTGAGAAAGCCTCCTAATTCCTTTGTCCTTTCAGGCAAGTCACAGACAAGTTTCAGGCAAAAGGATCGGAAAAGCACTTTTTGAGACCCAGGGGGTGCAACTGCAGGGGACCTGGCAGCGGTGTTATTACACGAGCTCCGACTTCTAATGGTCTGTCAGCATGCAAGGCCCAGTGCAAAGAAAATTCAAGTTTCTTGGCTTAATTCAGTGCCAGGAGTTGCTGCAGCTCGAAACGTCAAGGACATAAACTGAAAAAGACATTTGCCAACGGGAAGTGCTTGTTTTCCTTGTCCAACTACAGCCTCCCAAGATTTATTTATCGAGAAATGCCAGCAAACAGGAAAACCCCCTGAGCTTGTAATATGTATTTATTTTGTTTTTTATTTTCATTGGAATGTATGCGAGTATTATTTATATATACTTATATCGATTCCACATTTCATAATCTAGTAACATGTGTGCTAAAAAAATCGCTTATGTATTCATCACGCATTTAATTAGTGTGCCTTTGAAAGACAGTTTCATCGTCAATCCATCCTTTCTATTCATAGCAATGGTACATTTTTCGGTTGCACCAGTGCCAGAAATTTCTAATCGGCGCAAAATGCCTCTGGGTTTCAATGGTTTACTCGGCTACTTCGGTTTTGAAAAGATATTTGCTTAAATTGGTCAAGTGACTCTAATGAAAGCGTATAAGAAAATATGTTTAACGACGTTGCAGGCAAAGCCTTAGAGAGCGATATGCGCCACTCGAGAGAATCCCAGTGAATCCTGTGAGTGGCCCCAGCTGCAGGTGTGTGGGTTACCCGGCGGGCGGTGGAAGTGGGAGTGGTTGGTGGGGTATACAGGTGGCACTCGGAAAGTCTTAAATGCAAACCGAGACCAAGAAAGGAGGCAGCTTTGCATCTCTGCTCAAGTGGTAAACACACAGACTAACCCAAAGGCAAACACATAAATATTGCAGCATACAAACGGGGGCAGACGACACACACACACACACACAGACACAGGCGCACAAGCACCCAACAAGTCAACTTGTCCTTGTGTTTGTGTGTGTGCAGTGACAGAAAACTGGGAAAAGTGTGCATGCGAAGAAGGCGATTCTAATTATCTTAAAATAAATTGTATATTATAAACAAATATATAAAAAAATTATAACAAATACAATTCATACTAGCAGTAACTTAAACATTTATGAAAATAAATATAGTTTATCTATATAAACGCATAAGGTATAGTTATGTTTGCATTTATACATTGTAATGTGCTACACATCACGAAACGAAGGATATTTAATTAAAATATATATGTATGAAGTATACAACTGGCTTCTTTCCGTCCAGCTACAGAGCTAAAAATACCCCGTCGGGGAGTCCAGACAAATAGTTTAATGCCTGTTCTTTCTGTTTGCAGTTCAAACACATCCGCAGACGGAGAAGGAAAGCCGAGCAGCCGGATTGGGCGCTGCAGAAGTGCAACAGCGCAGGAATCCGAAGCGAATAGGGGACGCCGTCTAAAAACCATTTCAAACTCTAAGCCAAGTCCAATAAATCCGAAACCAGATTCGAGTGGCGAGCACCGAGCAACCAGTACCCAGTTTTCAGTTTCCAGTATCCAGTTCCCAGATTCCGGATTCTAAAGCTGCTGCGGCGGGAGAATGTGTAGTGCAACCCACGGGCGGCAGCTTCAAGTGGCAATTGTGGCAGCAGCGGCGAACTCAACCGGATAATAAGTTGTGGATGCGGCTTGCAGCGCCGGGCAGGCATCCCGAATCCGCCAGACACACCAGTTCCGTACCGAGATACCCAGCGAGCAGAAATCGCGAATCGCGAACAGCCAGAGAACCAGAGACAAGTGGTCAGTGCCAGTGACGTCAGGCCAAAGTAGGCCACCACCCATCGCTACCGCTTTAGCCAGCCATCGCCGCCCTGCGCATCCGCGTCATGGCCACCTCCAGTCGGCAGAGCAGAGTCCTGCCCATGTCCTTGCCCCTACCCCTGGCCATCCCGCTGCCCCTAGTACTGGTGCTATCGCTGCACCTGTCTGGCGTCTGCGGCGTCATGGATCGCCTGGTGGTGCAGACGTCCTCCGGACCAGTGCGCGGTCGCTCCGTGACGGTGCAGGGCAGGGAGGTGCATGTCTACACGGGCATCCCCTACGCCAAGCCGCCCGTCGACGACCTGCGCTTCCGGAAGCCGGTTCCCGCGGAGCCCTGGCACGGCGTCCTCGATGCCACACGCTTATCCGCCACCTGCGTCCAGGAACGGTGAGTGCACCTTCTGTTTTATAGGGCATTTAAGATTGAGCATTTGGTCCAAGCCTTAACTAAATGATAACAAAAGGTATCAAATGTACCGGGGTTTGTCATCAATTACGCATAACTATCTGTGGGATTTCAAGAAGTAGTTTGTTTCCAAAGATCTAAAGAGCAAACCGATCTATCAAATGGCACAAGCTTGAGTTTTTGGCAAAGACAGCGAATTTATGGGGTGGTATCTTTCCGGAAATACGAGAGATTTGTCATCGCTGGCTTTCCGGGTATTTGGGGTTCAGAAGGGGGAGGGCTGGGACGCTCCACTTTTGCATCTGACCCAGAAAGGCGAATCGCAGCCCGGCTGCAGCGGCAGCTCGCTGTTGACCTAACTGTTGCCAGTGACGTCATGGTGCATGCAAAAAGCCGGTCAAAACGGAAAACGCCAATTGGAAACTTTGCTCAGCTTGTTGGCCCTGCCAATTGAAGTCGCACATTGTTTGCCATTCAATGTGTGTGAAAAGGGAAATGCCTATTGTTTCTGGGGATACGTTTGATTGATGCAGTTGAAATATTTAATTGCACTCGGGATTTAACAGAGAATTTTGTGAATCTACTGATTGTGGAGATTAGATGAAAAGTGCAATACAATTCGACAATGGCTTACACATTTCGTTTGATGAAATTTGCATACCATAATTTGATTTGCCATTTGATGTTTTTCTTTCTGAAGAGTTTTGCAACTGTCCATAAGAAAATCGTAAAGATACAGAGCAAATAAAAACATTTCACCCACTTCTCTTCCATTTATTTAATCAAACTCATTTGGTTTGGCATACTTTCGCTCTTGAAATAGAGAACCAAAGTTTTTCCGCACCCCAAAAGGAAAGCCATTCAATCGTGTGTGCAAAAGGAAATTAGAAAAATATAGTGATAAAGGCGAAACAGAAACAGGCAGCTGGCGCAGGAAACAGAAATCGTCTTTTCTCCCCGCCTCTGTGATAAATTACTTTTATGCGAAACGGCAAAGTTAATTTTAATGGACACGAAGCCAAACACACCTAAGCATACACATACACCCACCAGCATACAGGAATATACAAAGGTATCTATGGAGACGGACAGACAAATGCTGAGCTTTCTACAAATGCGTAGGGATATCGATTCGAGCGATTCAACATTTATAAAGCGGAATAACTATGTCAAATTGTGGGGGCCTAAGCCCGGAACTACGGGGCGTATGTGAGTGTGCCAGTGTTTATGTGGGCAAATGAATCGCAGAGTCAGAGTGAAGTGGGCAAAACGGAAGAGAGAGCGAATAAAAATAAATAACACAGCTGGTTGGTTTTTCGTAATTGGCTTGACCGAATTCCAGATGTGGCACAAACAGCCTTTGATTTGCATATGGGTCACCAGCTAATCAAGAACGCTCTTCTCCCTCTCTCCTCCTTTCCAGTTACGAGTACTTCCCCGGCTTCTCCGGCGAGGAGATCTGGAACCCCAACACCAACGTGTCCGAGGACTGCCTCTACATAAATGTCTGGGCGCCGGCAAAGGCTCGTCTTCGTCATGGGCGGGGTGCCAACGGTGGTGAGGTAAGTGTGGAAACAAAATAGCAAAATACAATACAAGCAAAATATCCTGATGTATATGAAGGAGACAATAATATATGTACTAACTGAGCTCTTGCCTTTTTGATCATAGCACGCCAATGGCAAGCAGGCGGACACCGACCATCTCATCCACAACGGAAATCCGCAGAACACGACCAACGGACTGCCGATTCTGATCTGGATCTATGGCGGTGGCTTCATGACCGGATCGGCCACCCTGGACATCTACAATGCGGACATCATGGCCGCCGTGGGCAATGTGATAGTGGCCTCCTTCCAGTATCGAGTGGGCGCCTTTGGGTTCCTGCACCTGGCGCCGGAAATGCCGTCAGAGTTCGCGGAAGAGGCGCCTGGCAATGTCGGCCTATGGGATCAGGCACTCGCCATTCGCTGGCTAAAGGACAACGCCCATGCCTTCGGCGGAAATCCGGAATGGATGACCCTGTTCGGGGAATCGGCTGGATCCAGTTCGGTAAATGCCCAACTCATGTCGCCGGTGACCAGGGGTCTGGTCAAGCGGGGCATGATGCAGTCGGGCACCATGAACGCTCCCTGGAGCCACATGACCTCCGAGAAGGCCGTGGAGATCGGCAAGGCGCTGATCAACGACTGTAACTGCAATGCATCCATGCTGAAGGTAAATCACTCTAAAATGGGTACAGATATATCATTGAGTTCACAAAAAACACAGGTGGCAAATATATAGTTTTCAAATGGGAATTTAAATACACTAGTTGTAATTTCATCTATTTAAAAGGACCACTAGATTACAACAATACTTACAGGATATTTATTTTACTCACATTGCATCCTGTTACTACAGGAAAAACGCCTTTACCTTAGCGCGTCACTCGTATCGGAATACTTCCTTGCACATTAATGGACCATTTTTGCATTTTCACCTGATTTCAGACCAATCCCGCTCACGTGATGAGCTGCATGCGTTCCGTGGACGCCAAGACCATATCGGTGCAGCAGTGGAACTCCTACTCGGGCATACTCAGCTTCCCCTCGGCGCCCACCATTGACGGAGCGTTCCTGCCGGCGGATCCCATGACGCTGATGAAGACGGCGGATCTGAAGGACTACGACATCCTGATGGGAAATGTCAGGGATGAGGGTGAGTGTGCTTACTTACTTACTTACCGGTGCAGTACCTCTCCTCCTCCTCTCCCTGCGAGTTACTTCATCACGACCATCCCGGCATCCACCTTCCTATCTCCCCCACTTTTATTTTCTGGGTCGTCCTTGCCGCCATTGTTGCATCCTCTGCGGCTGACGTCAGCGCTAATCTTTATCCGAAACAAAGTACTACCCATTGCCAATGTTGTTTGCCAAGCTTTTTAGCCCAGCTTCCTGCCTCTGCGCCCCGAAAAACTTTTACGCTGCAGCTCGGAGCTCTTCATCCATTTGAGATTTTATTACTTTTGTGCAACTATACGTATATATATTAATATACACTTTTTGTGTTGTGGCCTGGCTGGCAGACAAAATGCATTTTATTCTCATCGTTTTATGGGCGGCAAGGTGGCTTAGCTGGGATGCTTTTCAAAAATTTCCTCTGCACATTTCGAGCACTCGTAATGCATTCGGTACTTTCTGTTGGCTCGAGTGCTTAATTTTTATGGTTTATTGCATGACACTGAGCGGCGAATCGAGGGGGTTAGTGGGTTTCGGGTTACGGATTTTGGGTACTGCGTTTTGGGTTTCGAGGACTACGACTGGCAGTGGTTCTGCTGGTGGTTACATTGTGCTCAGCTTAGTCCTGACTCGTCTGTCGCAGAACTGCACTTTGTATATTGCTCTGTATTGTTGGCTTTTACGGCTTTGCCTTTTGTTTTGCCCCCTTTTTTGGCTTCGCACACAAATTACGAATTTTGTGAACTTTAAATTTCAAGTGCGGCCAGTGTAAATGGAATGCCGGCTCAGGGATAGCAAGATATTTTTAGGTAAATAAAGCTTAGGGCATGTACTATTAACTACCAGTTAAAAATAAGGCTTCTCTGGACATCGGATGCAGAATATGCTTGTGTTATATGTTGCTAAATTTTAAATTCCGAGTGTGGCATGTGTCAACGCACCGGAATTGTCGGAGTCAAAATACAGAAAAAATACAAAAAGCCGCCGAAACTTGCCAGACTCGCCCACGCGAATTGCGGTGACCCCGGGAAAAAAGGAAAAACATCCGAACGCGCACACACCCACACACACACACACACACATACACACATACACGCACTGGAATGTGGCGCTCAGCTGTGCGGGACGGCATCATAAATTATTTAAATATATATTCCGCTCAGGTGACAGTGGGGGCGTTGGGCGTTGCGCGATGGGCAATGGGTTGTGGGTGGTGGGTGGTGGCAGTGGGAGGTTTGCGGAAAAGCGAAAGCAAAAAGCGAGCCCTCAACTTGATGGGCAGAACGGGACGCGTGAGCGGCACACGTGCCGTAGCATTTTTGAGTGACAAAGGGGACGGGGTTTATTAAAGCGGGGCAGCAAACTTTTACTAATAGAAGTTGAGTTAAAGTTATGCTGTAATTATTTTTTATTACCTTTCGAAAAATATTAGGCCACCGTAAATTCGTGTAGCAACTTGTAGGGATTGGAGGCAATTCGGCTTTAAGCTTTTCATTTTGAAATTATCAATTTATTAAGCCCAATCGAATAAGCTAATGAAATCAATAAACTAAATAATCCGAATTTTGTGTAATGCGAAAATGCATTATATGAATGACTGCGGAGGAAATAAGTGTGTAATATATAATTGAATTATTTATGTGGCAGGAAAAACAAGTGGATGTGCATAAATTCAGCAATAAATATATTGATTTTTATCATTGCGGATTTAATTTCAAATTAACTTTTTTATTGTGCTATGAAATTTTATGCTTAAAATAAACTTAATCTTTACCTTTTTTTTGCAAAGGTTATTATACGATAATCTTATATGTATAGTATTTCCATCATAAGCAAGAAAGAATTTTTTGTTGGTAGTTGTTTTTAATTTTTTTTTCATTAAATGTTGCAAGGCCCGGTTTTAAACTTGAAATAACGGAAAACTCAAGTACTTTATCAGAATATCAAATTGAGCATGTAACCATCTATTAGATAAATCGCCTTTAAGTTCAGTGGGAACCTGCCGTTCTGCGAAATTCTGCTGTTGATTTTCCCATAATTTTCCCTTACCCACTTTCCTTATCCGCATTTCACTGCCTGTTGTTCTTCCTATCAATCTGGTGCGTAACTCTTTGTGTGCATTGTGTTGCCAGCTTTTCCGTGCCAGGCCGTGTAAGTGGCGCACTTGTAACAAATTTTCCGTTTGCGTTTTCCTTTTCTTATTATTTTGCGAGCCGCCACCGCAGGATGTCGTTTGGTGGTGTTTTGGGTGGGTGGTGTTAGGTGGCAGGTCCTTTTTGCGGGCTGGCTTGTGTTTTTCGTATAACAGATTGAAGAAGATTCTCGGGGCTTTTGTGCCAGTTCGTGCTTTGGCTTTCCTTTCGATTTTCTTGTTGCTGTTGGCCAGTCATCTACTGGTGCTGGTGTTTTTGGTGTTGCTGCTGTCAGTTGCTGTTGTTGCGGCTCCTGTCTTGCCAGGAGCAGAATAATCCAGCACAGCAGACACGTGTGCTTTTCTGCTCACTTTCACTCATTGCTCACAGCTGCTGTTTTCCGCTTTCTCTCTGCTTTCGGCAACTGCTCCTGTTCCTGCACCTACTCTCTCCTTTGCCGCTCGCTCACCACTCACCACTCACTGCTCACCGTTCTCTTTTCTCTTTTTTCTCTTGGCCAAAAAGGTGTGCGTGCATGGCCGCCAGGCAACTGCCACCATTTGCCATGGGTACAAGTGCCGTTACTCAGCTGAGCGTGTGTGCGTGTGTGGGTTTGGCTGTGGTGTTTGTGCTTGTGTTTGTGAGTTCAAGGTCATCTAGCATTTGCAACAATACGAATACAAATTCAAATACATTACGATGAGCCGCGCACATGAAAGCATCCTATTCTGTTTGTTTTTGACAAAATCGCTCGCCCTTCGTCCCCATAACATATGTGCATACATGCTATGAACATATTATATATAAAGATGTATTTATATTTATTTGCGTGTGCTGGACTGTGTGCATCCGCCTAATGGTTATCCCAAATAAATTATTTGTGTAGTTCAACTAATTGACCTGCATGTGGGTTTAGCAAATTAGTTAGTATAATATTTAGAAATGGATGCGGAGTGGACAACACACGCAAAATCTAAGCATTTTATGTGGGTATCCCATCTGAATTACCATTTAAGAATCCCTATTCCTTAGAAAGGATACTTCCATTTAAAATGGATTAAAGAGAATTGACAATTTCTTCGGAGCAACGAGGCTTTGAAGTGCATCCCAAAAGTATGCAATGAACTCGAGACGCCAACTTTTCGGTGCTTAAATAGTTCGCTTTTGGTGGCAAGTCCTCTGACTTGCGATTGCATGCCATCCTGCGTGAGAATGTGTGTGTGTCTTGCTGTGCTTGTTTGTGTTTGTGTGTGCGGTGGTGCCTCCTTCGCCTGTGTGTGTGCAAGACAGCTTGTTTGCTCGTTAATTGCTTCGCGTTCCGAGACGGCCAACTTATCGCTGGCTCCGTAGTTGTAGTCCTGAGTCCTGAATTCCGCCTCTAGCGTTTCCAACGTTCCGCTGAATCAGTTGGGCCGCGTTGTTGCTGCTGCTGCTGCTGCTAACTCAATTATACACTCATTAAAACCGTATTTACATTTCGCTTATGTGTGTGAGGGAGTGAGTGAGATTTTCCGCACAAAAACAGCACAGAAATTTGTGGCCACAGAGTTAATTTAATTAAAAGCGTATGCCCGAAGTACAGTAATATTTGAAAAGCGCAAGGTCGTTCCGGCGTGTAGTAAAATAATTTACCATAGTTATGCAGATTACGAATATATGACTTTTCCAAATCTGTGTACTGTATAAATTGTGTTCGCATAACTCTATAAGATGCATTAACAACGCGGTATTAAATTATCCGATTTGAAAACCTTTGGGTGCTCCCATCTTTAATGTAAATACATTTCCTCGCTCTCACCATCCTGTGGAAAGCATACTTATCGACTTTGGTAAGCGACCGTTTCGGGCAGCTCGTTCAATATTGTTTGCAATTCAAGTCAAAGCTCCTCGTGCCTGGCTTTGCATAAGGTTTTGACCTTAATGGAATCGAAGCAAACATAAACACAGTGGGCCAGCAAGATAAATTGGGAATGGGTTGCACGTGCCCTCGGCCCACACAAACACAGATACTCGACTATGTTGCTGCCGCAAGTGTTGCTGCTGCTGCTGCTGCTGTTGTGTTGCTGCCGTCGCCGCTCATAGGCAGCAATTATGGTTCGTTAGTGTGGCCCGTATTTGAAGTGTGCGACGAAGACAAAAGATGGACAGAACAACAACTGGGCCAACAACAAGTGCCATAAAAATTAAGTTAATAAAAGGCAACGACGAGCCGCTTTGTTCTATCACCCTGCCTGTTATACCCCGTGTTGTTAGAGAGAAAGGTATAATTGTTTATGGGAAAATGTGTGAATTGTGTTCCTAAATTCCGATTGTTAACAGAATAGCTATACTAATTTAAAGTATTTCGATATTAGTTTATTTGGTGAATAGTCTGGCAGGAAACCTATGCGTTACTTCATCCAGCGGGGAAGTAACACACACTTCTTTTAGGCTGACTTGCAAGGAATAGGGTATAAGGCAGTCGGCTTGCCCGCTGCTCCTTAGTTCATGCTTCTGTTTTTGTAGTGGGTACATGTTTTTGGTTTATTCTATTTTGCACTTACTGCTCCTCGGCTTCTGAAACTGTTATGATTGCTGCTGCTGTTGCTGTTGCTGCTGCGGCTGCTGTAGGTGTTGCTGCTGCGCCTGTTGTTGGTGTGGCTGGTGGGTCTCAGGACTTGGGGTTAACGCTGAGCGCGGTGTCCTTGGCACGGCCCCTCCATTGTGAGTCGGCATCTTGAAGCGCCGCCTGTAGTGGTAATTGTTTTCCAGATTGGCCAGCACCCCTCTCCGCGTCACTTTGCACCCAGTATTGTTATGACACGACCTCGCACGGGTTAAACATTTATTCCCCTTTTCTATTTCACAGGCACCTACTTCTTGCTGTACGATTTCATCGATTACTTCGATAAGGACGATGCTACGGCCCTGCCACGGGACAAATACCTGGAAATTATGAACAACATTTTCGGCAAGGCAACGCAAGCGGAACGCGAGGCCATCATTTTCCAGGTGATTTTCAACTACGCATTCGCATTCAGCGATGTATAAGCATCTGCAAAAGACAGCTGCACTGTACAAAAATTTGTGTTTTTTGAGGACATGCGTTTCAATTTAAATTTTAAGGCCTTGGTAGCAATATTAAAATATTTATTTTATATTTCGAGCAGTTTCTCATAAAATTTTGCATTTGCATAAATTAGTGTGTATATTTTTTAAGTGCACTACCACATTCCCCCGAAGTGCATTAGTGCAACGTGCGTCTGCTCCGTGTCACCAACAGCATCGCTGCATGTGCTAAACACGTTAAATGTGACGTCAACGGAGACGGCTAGCTGATTGAATTGCTTTTAGTGGCTTTATTCATTTACTCTGCCCTGTCGCCGGTTAATTTCATTTTGCGGCATTCAGCGTCAGCAGTGGATATGCATTTGACAGTTAAGGACGGACCAAATCCGGGACTAGCTGCGCAAGGATCGTGGATGACTGGGGACTTCATTCCCATTGAGTTGGCATTTAATTTTAGCATATTAGTATTGGAACTTGCCACAGTAATATATTTAATCACACTTCAGATGATCAACCAATTTGTATACCTTCAAGAGTTTATGCACAGATTAGGCAGAGCTGCTTTAAGCTATAAACTATTCTAAGTTAAAGAGGGAAATATTAAGGAAAACTTCGCTTCTCTTTTTCAGTATACCAGCTGGGAGGGTAATCCGGGCTATCAGAACCAGCAGCAAATCGGACGCGCCGTGGGCGATCACTTCTTCACCTGCCCCACCAACGAGTATGCCCAGGCTCTGGCGGAGCGAGGCGCCTCCGTACACTACTACTACTTCACACACGTGAGTACCACATCGAGAGTGCCCATGATATCCGTGCGAAATGGCCTGCACAGTCTGGCACCCATTAAATATTTCTCAGACTTTGACACGTAAGATGGCGTTGAAGCGCGTGCGTCCAATCGGAATGCGGTCAAATGGGGCGCAAGTGGCGCAACGGCGCAAAAATCCACACTGAAGCCACTGCAACGCAGGCACCTGCAATTTGCGTGTCATTAAAATTGCACACAAGGCTAATGGCAGGCAGCAGTCCGGCTCAGGCTCAGGCCCAAAGTGGATAACTGTCGCCGGTGTTCGACACTATGAAAATGTTTGCTTAAGTCCAGTGCAAAGATACCACCCGAGTATCAAGTGCAAGTTGGTTGTTCTAGAAGGTATCAAATTGTTTTTAAGGATTTCCCAGAACAGTTTTATCAAAAATGTGGAATTTCTCCCGATGTACTCCACATTGGCTGCATCTCCAGCGGAAGCAGCTACGGTTGCGTCAAGTGTCAACGCGACCGTGTGAACGTTAATTATTAATGTCTGAATGATGGCGGGGCGTTTTCAAAAGGCCAAGTAAATCACTAAGGGTTGAACCAAGCAGAGCTTGCGGCTAATCAGAAGCACAGAAAGTAAAAGTACTGTGGGCAGAATGGGGTCAGGAGCATACCCAATCCATTGCTTTTTACCGAGAATAACTCGTACATGAAGACAAGTTAGCGTTATTCAATGGTTTATTATTCATGTTTGTAAAGGTTAAAGTTAGGATGGTTATCAAAGAGGAATAAGCAGACTTGCGTAATTCTTTCGCGTTTTTTCACCGAACTACAATTTAATGTGCTTATTTATTGTTAAATATTTAAATGGATTGTAATTAAAGACATTAATAAATGGCATATTTCT
Organism: Drosophila erecta; assembly: GCF_003286155.1. Lineage (NCBI taxonomy): Eukaryota > Metazoa > Arthropoda > Insecta > Diptera > Drosophilidae > Drosophila > Drosophila erecta. The sequence continues at coordinate 15,939,058 of NW_020825194.1, read as the reverse complement.
TCAGAGCTCATTCCATAGACCACACCGTCTAGGAGTAAGTGCTGTGCTACCGATTTTATTGGCCAATTAATCCGTCAACCTTCTGCCATCGTGCTTCGTCAAAATAATGTTTTCTTATTTGTTATCGTTAAAAAATCATTGACAGTAAATAAAGATATCTTCCCTGTCCCTTGTCATGTGCAATTTTGCGTGACGTGTCCGACCACTCCGTGTGGATTTTTCAATTAATCAAGCAATTTGTGGAAGACAGCTACAACGCGTGCAATCCGTTGATTGGACTTCATAATGTCACACCTATTGGGGTAAGGGTCGCTGTCGCAGTTGTTCTTGCTGTTGTTGAGCTAGCAGGCAACCTTGGCCGCCATAATTATGGTAACCAAAAGTTTCACGCAACTCACGCCCACCCACGAGTGAAGAACCCTCGCACAGACACACATACTAAGAAACGCCCCACGTTGGGCGCCAATTAAACTGTACGCACACGCACAGGCTCAGGATGTTGGCTGCGGGCGGACACAACAACTATACAACAACTATACAACAAAGCAGCTAAGAGGGAATAGGGACAGAAATCGTTACTGGATCACGACCCTACGAAAGGGGCCAGGAGCATGGGAAAGCAGAGTCGACTAATGAAACTTCAATTTACGAGGTCACGGCCCGCATGCCCTGCACGTGTGGGGCATAATTTTAGTCAGTTATTTGTTTAAGCGACTTCAGCTGCGGTGCCTGCTGCCGTCGATTGATATCGGTTGGTTGCAGACCCAGTTGGATCGGCCTAATGATTAACAAATACGCAGCTCTCACAATGCGTATACACAGAGTGGTCTGTATAATGTATTGATTTTCGTTTGCCGGCTTCGATGCCTTGAATACACACAAACTAATGGCTGCGATTGGTAGTCGATATTGAACGATAATAAGTGGTAATTTGGCCGAACAAATCACTGCAGTAAACAAATCAATATTATAGAACATAGTAGTTAGTACTCTTGCGCATTATATATCTCTGGTGTTAGGATTGGGTTGGGTTTTTCTCAAGAATACACTGCAAATATGTACATATGTACACGAAAACTATATATTTCTATGTTTTGATTGCTCACTCGTTAGTTTTTCAAATAGCCAATATGCTCTTTACTTTTGATGTTCGGTTTATATTTGCGCCAGCTTACAGTGATAACCAAACTGTTTTACCCAGCGAGTAGTTGATCCTTACGTCTGATTGCACAATATGCAAAATTTAGTGCGTGTGGGGTGCCAGTTTGACTGCATTGTTTGTACCAAATCGCCCGTTAATAATCCAATAGACCAGCAGCCCCAGCGGTTGACAGGCAGACGCTGACCGGTTGGTGCCATCACCACCCACCCCCACCCCCCAAATGGAAATGAGAGCAAATGAAATTAGTTTTAATTACAGTCGTCAAGTTGCAGCAGCACAACTCGTAACTCACTTTGCCCATAAACGGGTCCGCGATGGGGCGACGAAGCATGGCAAATGGGGTCGCCAGCTGCTAAAGTGCCTGCCAGATTGTCTATCTGCTTGGCTGGTGTCCAGGGGGTCATCCCCAGCTCCCACTGGCCACATGCTTGACTGACCAGGATTCCTCCCATTGTCCTCCCATATTTTACCTCCCTTCCCAGTTCCTGTTTCTGTTTCATTTCGCCATTCGCCGCTGACTACTGCAGCGTGCAACGTGCCTGGCACTTAAATAAGTTTTCCTTCTCCACTGTTTCTCCTGCTCCTCCTGCTTCTGTTGGTTGTACTCCACTCTACTTTACTCCAATGTAGTTCACTACTGCTCTCGACTTTCGACTGTGGCGTTTCTCATTATGACCTACGAGTCCAAGTTTCACTGCTGTTTGCAATTTTGCGCTTAAATCAAAAAAGTTTAGTTCTCCGCTCCGGCTGCGTACAATTTTTCATTATTTGCACGAAAAGGCGTAAGGACTGCAGGACTTTTATGTTATGTGTGTACGTACTACTTTATATAGGGGACGTGTGTCCTGACAGCCAACGACCAAGTCGCATAAATTTCCAACAACTTGGCAGGAGCAGAAGGAGCAAAAGCAGCGGCCTCGCATTACCAGAATTACCCATGGCATATCCCGGACACTATTCATTATGCGACTTGGCACTTGGCTGCCAGCCTGTCAAGGTGCAGCTCAAGCAGAGCCCGACTGCGGCCAACTCAAGTTGAATGGTTAAGTGGTTAGCCCTCAGCTCTCAGCTCTCGGCTTTCAGCTCTTGGCTAGGCCTAATGGTCAGCAGAATCGCATAGGCAGGTTTAGGTTTTTCGCTTTGCATAAGATTGCATTTTACAAAGGGGTTTGCCTAATTAGCATTTGGACTGGTGTGTAGCAAAGAGCACACCCGGTCAGCAACTTTAAATAGGCTCAAGAATAGAGGAAAGTATGCTTTTGATGTTGTTACATTTAAGTAGCTTTCTAAGCCTCATACAAAGTTGAAGAATTATGAAGTTTTCGGTATTTCTAACATTTTATATATTGTTACTGAAAGTATCGTTCCAAGAGATTTTTAGACTTAAAAGTCTAAAAACTACAACTAATATAATGATTATCAGGTTTCTATTTTGATCATAATATGAGCTATTTTCTTACAGTCAGAACTATTTTCCAAATATATTTTAGTAGTGTTCAAAAATGTAGTTAATGGACTATTAATATTGTTTAGCCTAAGTTGTGGGTAGCTTACTTAAATTTTAAGAATAGTCAAGCTTCATGCTTAAGCTAGCAAAATGTTTCCCGCTCTTGGGCGTTTCGGGAGTTTCTTTAAGGAGATGGTGCTATACACGTGGTCCATCGTACAACAGGGCGTATACGCAACGTGGTCGCCCATGCACGTACCCAGTGCAACAGCCTGTCCTGCGATTCCGCATCCCCCAGATGCAGTTGCAGTGCAAACTGCTGTGAGATACGTGAAATGGCGCCACACGAGGGCATTTAATGCCGCTGCCTGTCAAGGGCGACAGAGTTTTGGGACTGAAATGGTGAAACTCAGAGCTGGCAGTCGACCAGGCGTTTACTTATTTATTCAATCGTTTTTTTTCGGCGTTCCAGTGCGCTGCATGCTGCGACAATATTTACCATTAACAGGGAACGCCAGCCAGCAGGCGAGCGAAATCAAATAAATAAATAAAAAGGGAAGATGTTTATCTGCATAATTTCTGGCGGAGTTTACGACAGCGTCGCGCTCTGCTCTTATTTTTTGCCGGTCCTATTTTCACGGCCTTTCCTTGGCTTTTCTAACCTTATCCAATTTATTGTTTGTACTCTTTTGCTTGTTTGCAGCGCACAAGCACCTCGTTGTGGGGCGAATGGATGGGCGTGCTGCACGGCGATGAGATCGAGTACTTCTTTGGCCAGCCGCTGAACAACTCCCTGCAGTATCGACCTGTGGAGCGTGAGCTGGGCAAGCGTATGCTCAGTGCGGTCATCGAGTTTGCTAAGACGGGGTGAGTTTTGGGGCCAAGCTTCTCACCAAGAGCTTTTTACGGTTTTATAGCAAGCCTAGCCAAGTTTCCCACTCGTTCGCTATAAGAAAAGCTTTTAATACCGCCCATCCATTTCAGAAATCCCGCTCAGGATGGCGAAGAATGGCCCAACTTCTCCAAGGAGGATCCCGTCTATTATATTTTCAGCACCGACGATAAGATCGAGAAATTGGCCAGAGGTCCTTTGGCGGCTCGCTGCTCGTTCTGGAACGATTACTTGCCAAAAGTCAGGAGTTGGGCAGGTAAGTGATAATAACTCCTTTTATATAAATGAACCACACACCCCGATCAAAATGTGAATGAAAGTACAGTCATCGTTGGAGCTTTCTTTTTTCCATTGTATTGCTCTATCAGTGTTCTTTCTTTGGCTTCTGTTGTGTTGTGTTGTGTTTTGTTGTGTCGATATCGTTTTGTATGTATGTTTCGCATACAATTAACATAAATTTGGTATTCGCTACGATATATCGTAAAAAGCGGCATAAAGTCAGCTAATGGCTGTCGGCATCATCGGTACCACACCTTAAGACGAGCTGGGACTCGGTTCCCTCTGAATCGGGTTAGCACTGGTCAAGCAAAACATACGAGTCCGGAGTGGATTATTCACTCCGATAATGTACCTGTGATAACGGCGAAGTGCCAACCTATCCCAAGCCTTTCTTTCGAGAGTCTCTGGACAAAGGCCGAGTGTCAATGGTCGTCCAAATCCGAAATGGTAAACACTTACCGTTCGAATGATTAATGGTTAATTTAAGGCTGCAGAGAGAAAAATATATAATATCTACAAATTGGAAGTTAATTGAAATTACTTTTATAGGGGAAAAACTGAGCTCTCAGGAAAGCCAAATTACTATATTTTATATTTAACCAGGGGTGTTGTATTTATACAAATTATTTAACTTTGGCATTTCATATTAATATAGTTTTACTAAATTTCAAAAATCGTGAGTTTTGGAATTACTCCTAAAATAAAATTCTTTATTTTAAACATAAGGATATAATTTTGACACTCCAATAAAAATTGAAGTAATTATTCCGATTAAACAATTCTTAGCAAAGTTTTTATAAAATAATTTTTCTTTCTGTGCTTTAAGCAGTTAAAACCTTTTGATGCTCCTTACTTTTTCACTTAGTGGAGGTCGTGAGTCAGAGGGTCTGACGCGACTGATTCGGTGAAAGATTTTTAGTTATGCTTTTGAATTTATTTCATTTATGCGTAGCATCATTCCGCCGTCCGAGTTTTTAATTTATGGCAGTGTCAGCTTTTCAAAATGTGCGCATCAATCAGGAAAATGAGTTGCGAGACAGATCAGACGACTGACCGAGAAAAGAAATGTAAATATGCATATAAGCCAGGCCCTGACAATGATCAATGAGAAGCCCCGTAAATGTCTCTAGTAATATAGATTAGCTGCGAGTCGGTGGGCGTTGTGGCTTTTTATGTTTGCACTCAAACTCTTAAAAGTTGTGGAGCCATTAAAGTTGATGGGTTTTGGGTGAAAGATCACCATCGTAGAGGACCGCGCCACCAAGTCTGGCTCGCAAGCTGGCCACAAATCGATGAGTGGCACAAAAGAAAATTACTGTCTCACAAATTAATAAAAACTTAATTTATGCTAATTAACCGTATTGGTTTTAGGAGCTAATTTTGGTTTTCAGTTTTACATAAATCCAATCGACCGGGTATGCAAATAAGCCTGGGCGAACGAACTGCGGTTTTGGGGAGAGCAGCTATCTGAAAACCTCTCCTAATGCAGATATCTCCACAATCGATCATTTGACGGGGAATTGAATATACACATATGCACGCACATGCGGGTATATGACAAGCTCTACTTTTGATCTGGCTGCGGTAAAAGTTGCCACTTAGCACCCGAAGATCTATCCCCATTTTGTACTCCACCAAAGAGCTGAGAAAACAGGTTTTGTTTTGGCAAGTTAATTAATTTGCATTTGTATATGTAGCGGTGTATTCTTCATCGCCAACAGAGCTTGCCAACAATGCTTCCCATTCGCCTTAATGGCCATTTAAAATTTCACCCAAGATCTAGTTTGAATTAATCCCATACAATGGGAACTGGAACTGGTCGTCCTGCTGTTTCTACCAGACACGCTGGCACCGCTCGAATCGAGAAATGTCACCGGACGCGATAAATAAACGATCGCCGTGTCATAACTCAGGCGCACGCGTTGAGATACGGATTAAAGACCTGTAGTTCGTAGATACAATATCTTTTGCATTTGTATGGCCTTTTCTCTTTTGATTCGGTGCGGTTTTGATCACTTCGCTTCGCTCCGCTCCGTTTCGTTTCGTTTTTTGGCTTTTAGCGACACGTGTTTCAAATATGTATGTTCGTCGTGTTTAATTTGTATGTAGTTTTTGTTGCGGCTGTGCCAATTTATTTCTTCATTATCTGAATGGTATAATCTATGATTGGGGCAGCCTTTTAAATTCAAATTAGCAAAAATTAAATGCACGCGACAGAGTGGCTCAAGAAATATGAACAATTCGGATATTATAAAGGCGATTTATTGCTTAGCTCTAGCCGAAGATTGATTTCGAAATTGATTTGCTTCGCTTTGTTTTATTGCCTTGCTTGATTTTAACTCATTTTGCACACTTGCACTTCCCCTCACAGGGATTAACAAAATAAAGTCGTTGAGCAAGTTATCCCTGTGCTTTGGGCAGCGGGCTGAAATACTTAGTCTAAAAAGTTTAAAAATTAAACACTTTGCGGGTCTCTGGGCCTGGTTTGGCGTGTTGAAATCTGATCGCCGGCCGGGCCATTTGAAGTTCGTATCTTTTCTGGTTTGTTGTGGCCAAACAACTTTCGAACGAATTAGCACACGAATTTTGACTTAATCTATGTTTGCATAAATGTAAAAAAAATTATGATACGACAATGCAAAGCAGTTCGTTCTGCGGGACTCTTTGACGGTCCAAGGTAAGTTGGCCTAAAGATTTCCCTAAGTTTTCTTTCCTTCCTAATGCACCAAAACTCGCACCGAAAACCAATTGTTAACTTGCTTCTCTTCCATATTATTTTCTTTGTTTGGCTTCATATGATTTCTTTTGAACGACAATAGATCTGTTGAGAGGAAGAGTGGAGAGGATTGCTAGATTATGCCTTGGATGACTTTTCCAGAACCGCCCACATACATACACAATCATCATTGAACCGCCCACAATCTGTGCTTTAATTTAAACTTTATCCTTATCTTTTACTAGGTACTTGCGATGGCGATTCGGGAAGTGCTTCCATATCCCCTAGGCTCCAGCTCCTTGGAATCGCTGCTCTGATCTACATCTGCGCCGCATTGCGAACCAAAAGGGTTTTCTAAAAGAAACCCACTCCCGGAAAATACCACACACACACACACACTAGAACACACCCACACTGCATCACAGCCACAACCACACTTAAAGTTAGAACACGTTAATAATAAAATTTAGCAGAGGGATACCAAATTTTTAGTAGGCGCAGACATTTGTGTAGGAGCAGGTGATTTGTTTACAGAACTTAGTAGGATCGGTTGGAGCAATTCGATGGCGATTGCTGAACATTTGTAAATTGAACTTAGAGCTCTACGCACCCTTAGGCAGTCAGATGGCCACCAGGATGGCGGACATCCTGGCCAGACTCTAGAGACCACTGTAGCCATATGCCACATGCCACATGCCACGCGCCATAGGCCAGGCCCAAACCAAATTGTTTTTTGTGGAGCACAATGCTAAATCGCTTAATTTGAAAAATTGGCCAAGGGATAGGCGGAATTTTTGATAAATATTAATGCAGATAGAACTAAAATGTTTGTCATTTAGCCTTTGGGGCAGCCAAAAAGAAACAAAGTTTACAGATACTCGTTTACCGAACGGAAAACTCGCTCAGATGACAGACACTTTTTTGCCATGCCCACATTCTTGAGCGATATTTGAGCGCATTTAATGGCACAATTTTAGCATTCAGTTCAAAACCGAAAAAAGTCCTTGTTGCCTGAAGATAGTTGGCCAAATTGCATTGGTTTCATACTTAGGTTGAAGGTTCGTTTGATTTCGATTCACATTCCCAAGGAAAACTACACACGAAAATTTTAACCACACGAGATTCTTATGAGAAAACCCAAATGGAAATTTTCGGAAAATCAACAATTGTATTGTACAAAAATTGGCATTGGTTTATTACAAGAAGAAAAATAAAAGTTAAAACCAAAAAAAAAAAAAAACAAAACAAAAAAAAACGCGGATTAGTAGCCCCAAATCAAGCACTACCCAAGACAAATTTTTTCGAAACGAACAAAGCGAAACAAATTGTAATAAGGAATCGATCGAAAATGAGGTTTAAGCATAGTACGGGGCAAGGCGAAGATGATATTTATAATGCAAAACATATCAGTATATTATTGTATTTGTACTAAACGTTTTACAAATTGGCCTAGTGAGAAAATTGGACGGAGGAAAATGAAATGATTTAATACTAAATAATGGTAATTAGAAATTTTATACACATAGCGAAATTGGATCAATGATTAACACAAAACGTATTGTATGATGAGTAACGTATATGTACTTGGTATGTCTATATCTATAAATAAATATTGTTCAAAACGTAAATCCAGAAAATGAAAGATCATTGTCAACCCTAGAGTTCAGTGTGTGTCGCAGACTAAATGAGAGCTGATAAGTAAAAGTAAAATTAAACGTAATCGTAATTGTAACCCGTAATTGTAACCGTACTCTGTAATCTTATTAAAGGCATATCAATATGTATTAACTATGGAAATCGAAAACCTTTCGAAATTTACTAAGGTAAGCCACACTGATATTAATTAAGTTATTTTTATCAACAATTATTATAATACCACACACAATCTGATAATACATAGATTCAACAAGTATTAGACTTATGAAGAACAACAACATTAACTGTTTGCTAACATTTGAACGTTTTAAAACCAACCAATAAATAAGAAAACCCCCTAACCAAAAGGAAAACCACATGGAAAACCAAATTAAATAAACGATTATTGAATTGTATTGTATTAGGTATGAACTGTGGTCGAGGTCTACTGAGCGATGTTCGCTTTCAACTGTAGCATATAGGAAAAATTATGTGACCCTCTAGCCAGGTGACGAATGCACTTAGGACACTGTATTCGATTCCGTTATATCTGATACTACTCGTACTCAACACCAATGCAAGCAACGATAGCAAGCCACTCACTTAGAAATCTCCGCATAGTTATACGACAATTGCACCACGATTAACGAATAATTCAACAATTGAGCGAGAAGCGAATCGGAAGAATCAGCAGATCCACAAGGCATTCCTAAGTTATGCATTACTTTAAATACTTTAAATACTTAAAGGGACAAACAACAAGACAAGAACAACTAACAAAACGAAAACGAAAACAAGAAAGCAAACAAACAAATAATAACACTGCATGATGCAAATTAATAACTTAAACAAAAGGATTTTTTAAATATATGTGGAACATTTATATTTTTATACCATGCAAGAAGCGAAATGAAAACAAAAACCGAAATTGCGTAAAAAGGAGGTATTAACAAACGATAAATAACTTTAAAATTTTGTACTAAGCCATTGTCTAAAACTGTGGACACGATAAAGTGTGAGACGAACTCCAAGATGACTAGCTTTAATCCCTATTCCCTATCCCTATGATTGCACCACGTTCGCCTCCTAACCGAGACATAAAAAAATGGAAAAAAGTAAATAAACCTAGGTATATAAAGTAACCGATTCCAAGACTAGACTTGATATTTAATCCATTCTGTAGAGAAGAGTGGGCCTAAGCGAGTGCTGCCTGTGCCCCGACCACGCCCACCTGGCCGGCCTCCAAGGTCAGGGGGGTTCACGAGGTCAGAGGTCACCAGAGGCAGTATTTACTGTGCGTCCACTCACGGTGAGCATAGAGTTAATGAATATCATACAGAAAATACACCAGTTTACCGTGTATTATGCCTTCTGCCTTCGAGAAAAGAGAAGTGAAAAGTACTCATTCTACGACTACGTTTACGATATTACCATTTATATGCATTTTCAACCACCCAAATTATTTTCGTCTCACCCGAAATTAGGAATATTTTTTTGTCATTTTGCATGGTTTTCGGCTCAAGCCAAAGAATTGACAATATAATATTTCGCCTTAGAAGCAAAGGAGCAAACGAATTAAAGACAAATTCCAAGTGTTATGCTTATAGATCTAAATTTTTATACATGGACATGGACATGGACACTTCGTCGTCTGATTTTTTGGTAAACGTGCACTAATCGCTACTAGTATGATTTGTACAGATTATTGCTTTCTTCCAGGTCATCTTTATAAAGTATATTATATACAAATATTAATGTAAACGATAGGACAACCACACACACGCACCCACTCACTCTCACACGAACACATCTCAGTGTGCTTTTGCTGTAGTAGTCTGCCAATTGTAAAAGAATTTATATATAAGCGAATCGAAACGGAAACGGAACCACTCATATTCTAATTTATGATAATAATGAAAGCATGCTGGTCACACTTAAACACACACGCATACCCCTGCACACACAGCAAACCTACACAGACTCACATGCACACATGCACACACAACCAGGAACTCTTTATAGAAGGACGAAGCGTAGGAATAGGAAATACATGAGCAGGATCCTTAGACGGTTAATGTGTTTGTGGTTTGTATAAAACAGCGAATACGAAACCGAAGTAGAGGAAACATAGTTCAATTTTTTGTTTATTGTGTATTACGAACAAGTTAAATATTGTATCAGCTACGACATCTGATAATAAAATCGAAATCTAGGTGGTAGACAAAACTCTGTACAATGTAATAAATATGTTGATTGCTATACAATAGACTACAATACACACTCACTGAAAGCAAGATGAATATAAATCTGAATCTGATAAAGTTGAAACATGTAATACCATAAAACTGAAGAAACCAGGCACAGAAATGCATTTGACATCACAACAATTCTCACAATTAGTCTTAAAGGCAGAGGAGAGGTTTAGTAAAATAAATACAGAGTCTTTTATGTATAAAAATCAAATACATATCAATATATGGCCTATGGTTTATATAGTTTAATTATATATTATGAATAACACACTCAAAAGCAGCAGGTGTGCAGTAAGGCTCTGATTTATGACTTTTTAAGTAGGCAATTTGTATAAATTAAGCAGCAAGCAACAGAATACAAGCAGATACAAGCCAGAGAACGGAAAACAAAAAACAAATTGTGGTTAAATATGTGTTCTTACTTGTTAGTGGTAATAAAACAAAGGTAAAAGTTTAACAAACGCAAATTAAGCAACCAAACTGTAATTATAACTGTTAGCTTTTAATCATGCCAAGCATTTTCCGTTCAATTCTCCCGAATTTCGTTGCGAAAACTCGCTTGAAACTCTATGTTTTCACTTAGAACACACGGATTAGCTTATATTGCAAGCTGTAGTTACCCCCAAACACACTCACACACCCATGGGAGCACCCACACGCCGACAACCGCCCGTTGAGTTATGTGTAATGGCTATGGAACTACTTAATGGCTAACAAACACTCGTCGCGGGCATCACTAATGCAAATAAAGTTAAAAGGTAGCTAAAAATAACAACTAAGACCACTTTTGCTCGAGCAAAAGAGCAAAAGTCACGAGCAGATCGAAAAATAATAAATCGAAACTCATAAAAGTGGACACAGACACCCAAACACATACAGTTAGTACAATGGCATCTCCAAAAGTCCTCATCTTGTGTTCCAAATTTGAATATATATTATATACGTATGATTTGATGGCGACGCTTTAGTGTTCAGCAAAAGTAAACAAATATGAAAGCGAAAATTAATGCAGAATTCTATTTAATGTATATGACGATGTTTGTTTGTGTGTCAGTGACGAAACGTTGTTAACGATTAAATTATAATTATAATTATTATTGTCGCAGAACTTACTTTAAATTCAAGGAAGACGAAATGGAAGATCATTTCGCGCAGACGACAGATAACATATGCAAAAAGTAATTGCTGTTTTAAGATATTAACTATATATAAATATATATATACAGACATACATCTAGATTGAAAATATGACATGAGCATACAAAATGTAGGGATCATTTTACTGAATATTATATACATACTACTACATATAATCGAAACCCAAAAACAATTCTGCTAAACAAAGAAAATAAAAATAAAACCACAATTGAAATGCTAAATGTAATACGATTACCGAAACTCAAGAGAAAGTATGAAACTACCAAGAGAAAAAGTATTGTTTAAACAATTGAAGCCCGCATTGAAGCAGCATAAAGAATACAAAAATTTAAGTGAAATTATATTACGAAATATAATGTATATCGATACAAGATGGATACAAGTAAAATACAAATAAAACTCATGTATCATGTACTAAACAAACAGCAACTCGCTTTTATTTCCCGCCCGGCCGTCGATCATTTCTCAATGCCATTTGCAGCTCTGTCCACATTTTACCATAATTTTCTAGTAAGTCATTATCGGCTTCAGGAAGCGCCTCTCATCTGAGACAACAGCTCTATCAATCCGACTTAGTGGCTGCTAATTACACGGCACTTTGCATTTGCATTAAATCAATAAAACTGAAATGATAAACACCAAATAAAATCCCGTACCTACCGCTCGGCCAGTCGAAGTGCAGAAAACTTAATTTATGATGCATATAAATCCACAATTATGTCGCCACTTCCGCATGCCGACTGCAGGCCGAAATATGCAAATTAATCACGGCATATTAAAACGAAAGGTGCTCCATAAAAGCCCATAAAAGCCCATGGTGACCACAGTGCCGCCGCCCGTCTCCCTAATTTGCGTGCCAACATTTGTCAATTTGCCCTGGGTTCAGGGTTCCATTTACGGTCGCCATTTCGCATTTCGTAGTAAAAGTTAAAGTGGCCCCGACCCGAGACTAAGCCTGAGCATTGTGGAAAGTCTATCTCATTTTCGGTCAGTCGGATAACGAATATCTCATACTCTGTTCGCGAATCATAGGGAAATTATTTACCATATACAGTCGTGGATATGTCTTTTTGGAATTGTAATAATTTATATTATTAATGCAGATGTTATGGTGCCTTCGTATTGTGTTACATTCTTGAATTTTTAATTTTATATCTATATCGCTAAGTTATTTTTGGTTGTCCGATAGAGAAAACTTTCTTGTCAAAAATACATATGTAAATACGTATTCAAATTCAAATTACCATATTTATATTTTTAAGCTTTATATAGCTAATTCTTAATTTCCAAGTAATAAACACAATTTCCATTTAACGTTCAACAATACAGTTTTTAATGGTGTTAGAGTAGGATAGCAGAGAGTATTAAATTTCAAAAACTTTCGAAGTCTGAAAGACCTTTTCTTAAAAGAGAATTTCAAGGAAGAAGGTGCATTGCCATTAGGTCTGGGTTCCCAACGCGTTCTGGGACTCAAAAGAGCCGACAGCTTTGTAAATGCAAATTGGACCTGCAGTCGGCGGGTACTTTATTTGAGCATTTGAGTACATAGTCGTTAAGTCTCTTTATGTCCGGCTTATCTAGTGAAGTTTATATTCTTTCTGTATCTTCTATTGCAGAATTTGCGCAGCGGATAACCCACGTGACCACCTCTGCGTTTGTCTACCTGAAGACCTGGCTAATTAGTGGCTAAAAGAAGTGTTACAGCAATTCCTCTAACCAAAGTTGATAGTTATCAGGGCACCATTAATATTACTTCCTCGGAAAGCAACGGAAAGTCTGATTGAAGGATAGCTAGGCTAAGAAACGGAAACAAGTGATAATAATTTGATAAGGAGACACTATAAAGAAGACAGAATATGGAGAACATGCCGAATTTAGGAATCCAGGGCTTCGAAGAGCAGTTTTAAACTGAATAGTTTTGTAAGATAATGAACGAGGAAAAGTGCTGGACACCCTCTCACGCTTTGAAACTAGTACTTCCCCCACTTAACTTGTTCACCAGAAAAGCAAATAAAATTGTTCCACTTGATTGATGCAAACCCCGGCTATTTGGGAAGTTTTGTGTATTTCCGTTTCTAGCCGGTTTCACAGACGCCATTACTTAGTCTTAATTGATCCGCGGACAATCGCCGAGCGGAGTTAATCTTGAGATCAAATAGGTTTTTACACGCGAAAAGCAGCAGCGGCAGCAACAGCAGCAACATCAGCCTTCAACCTTCAACATATGAATAATTTAAATTTCGCTGTATGCCGTGCTGCGACTCGATAAACCAACCAACATGAGAAGTAGAGAAGTCGAGCCAACTCGAACTCGGATGAAATCGATGAGCCATAGCCGGCGCAGACTTCTTGGCAGCGTTCCTGTCCATTGACCCAGCATGGAGACCCGAAAGAATTCCTCGTAAACTGGCTATCAGATGGTTCAATGAAAAACTCTTGGCCCGTCATAATAAGCCGGGATGAAAGGGGATATATACATAGGTAACACATATGCATATATTGGCCAGATAAATGAGCCAGCGCACGGCGGAGACAACCAGTCACCACTTGTCGTAAATCTTCAGCTCGGCTTTTTCAGTGGGGATTCATTTTCGGATGGGTCAGCTAATTCTTCAATAGAAACAGAACCTGTTTCCAATTATCGTTTTGCATTTGGTCGCCTGGACAGGCTTTCGCCGGCCAACTGCGTTTGGCTATGGAGATTTCGACGGAAACGTGGCTAGATGGTCCGCTGCCGAAGCAAATTGGTAGTGTCAATTAACATATATGGGCTGTGGCCAAATGATGCGGCCAAAAGTACAAAAAAAAAGCGCTTCCAACCCAGCTGCACAGTGGCGCAGAAACGAATAGAATAATGGTCTAGCCCTTCGATCTAGCAGAAATAGAAGGGGATTCCGGCGACCTGGAATCATTTAAAGTCGCCAATCGCTAATGACCGCCCATCCACAACCGGACCGGCGGCCTAATCAATTCCAATTAAATGTTCACAGCTTTTTGCGATAAGTTTTGGGAACTTACCGCCTTGAGGCCACTGTTCCTGGGATTCAAAGAAGGTGTCGGGCCACGGTCTGTCCAACTGAAACCAATTAGCAGGTGGTTCCTACAAACGATGTCCAGTCGCAGGCTGAAGTTGTCTGGAGACGGAGCGGGGAAGTACTCTTCAAAAAAGGTTAGGTTTGGGACTTAACTTATTATATTTGGAATATATAAATCTAAAGACTACAAACTGAAATAATATCTGAAGCTAAAATGTAAGATATAAAAATAAATTTTGGTTTTTAAGGTAAAGTTTTTTTTATATAATTAATTTCATAATTTATTGTATTCGTCGGTCGTCTATTAAAAAAACTTTTTTGAACAATACAATTTTCAGTTACATTTAGTTCTTCTTTTAAACTGTTTATGATTGTGTTCTATAAGCTAAATGGCATCAGTTCTTAATACAAAGAAATTTTTTTTCATTAATCGAGTAACGAAGAATATTCCGCAGCATCTCTATTTATAAGATCGTTTATGGCCACACTAATTCGCAGGTGAATGAATGACTCGCTGGGCAAACATTGTGATTCGATGGAAATTGTCAAGCTGCGTATAATGCGCCATCAAAAACAATTATAGTAATGTCTTGTGCAAATGTTTTTAGCCACCTTCGACGTAATCTAAAGCCCAAGCGCTGACGCAGTGTGCGAAAACCAAGTTCAATGGAATCGTTTATGTGTCCGCAGCTGAGAGAAATGACCCGTTTGCCTCGAAAACACCACCCACATGTGCCAAATATTTAACTTGGCTGTGTAACGCAAGTTATCAGGTTATCTAGTTGGCCAAATCCAGGGTACACGCGTCGCTCCAAGCGTGGAAGATTCATTGCCAAGTTCGTTGGCACTTCCGGAAGGTCAGGAGAGACAGATAATGGCCCACAAATCATACCACAGTTGTGTGTGTGGCTGTTTACAGAATTGGCCATGGGGCTGCTTATATAGCCCAGGGTCGATCTTTTATCGATCTCGGTTGCTAGTAAATGGTTTGTCGCCCCGTTACCAAATATGGGATATTTAACACGCTGACTCAGTTTTTGTTATTGGGGTTCCTAATTTGCATGGTCTTCAAACCGCTATTCGTACAGATAATTATAGAAATTTTCGAACAGAAAATGTATTGTCAGGTTTCTTAATCCTTTTTAATGGTGATAAATCATTATTATCTGACCACTTATCATTGACTTCGGATAGTATGTTGTTCAGCCAAGTCTTTGTTTACATTTAAGAAAATTGTTTTTTTTTTTTTTTTGAAAATAACACTAATCTAAAGGAAAGTACGATTGCATTGATTTTATAATATAATAGTTCGGTTCATTCAACACTCACTACACATCCAAAACAGATCGGCAGGCAGCTGTAGAACAGTCAAATAAATTTTTACCCCGAACACATTGTTTTTTTTTTCATGCGAGAACAAGAGTTTTAAAAATTTATCATTTACGATTTGGGACCCGCAAAATTTACGTGAATGTTGAGGACCATCCAGACCAGTGCTGGCCAACCGGTGCGCTGTCTGGCCACCTTCGGCTCCAGATTCACGTACCAGAGCCAACCGATGTCGCAGCTCCGCGTGGAGAACCACTACCAGGTGCTGAACGTGCCCGTGGGCTCCAATGACCGGGAGATCAAGCTTGCCTTCATCGAATTGTCGAAGAAGTACCATCCGGATGCGAATACCCAGACCAGCGACTCGGAAGTCTTCATGAAGATCTGCGAGGCTTATCAGACGCTCCATCGGCAAAATTCCAGGCAGATCTACGACTCCAGACTCCGGATGCAGAACCAAAACAAGTCGCCTCCGGAATCAACGTTTACCGGAAGACGGGTGTATACGGTTTGGTCACAGTACCAGTCCGCCGTCCGGAGCAAGCAGATGGGAAGGGGTTCCCGGCGATTTGGGGGCGAAAAGCCCATCATCTTCAAGGGAAAAATGGTCAACAAATGGCTACCCATGCCAACGACGTTGGTTGAGCTCAAGCGGGTGGGGTTCAGGTTATCGTGGCATGATGAATACTCCTTTCCCAATAGTCCTTTCTTCTACCTATACATAGCCGGATTCTGCTTGGTGGGTGGACTGGTTCTAATGGACGTGATCGGTAGATTCCAAAAGCAATCATCCGTGGAGAAGAACATCGAAATCTTGCTTAGCGAAAAGGATCTGGAGACCTCAGCAACAACACATCCAATCCATCCATCTGCATAATTTTACTACCTCATCCATATGCATAGATCATTGCCTTTGTTGAACTCCCTGGTCTCGTTTGAAAGAAAAATGTATAAATCTGTTCGTTAATTGTGTGAATCTCTCTGTGAAACTACATCTTCGTCTGGCAGGCTGATTATGCATAATTTGTCATTCCAGCATAACCGATCGGATTGTACAAACAAGTTTCTTGCGACTCACGACTTCTAGTTCAGTTTCCAAGCTAATTAAGAATTATGATGTGTAGCGCTTTTGCTTTTCATCCTACCCTAGGAAAACGGGTACTGGGAAACTGTGATGACGTTAAAGGCTTTTGGGTTCATCAATGACGTATTAAACAATATTCCTGACGTTTAAGCAATTTGCTTAGTTCTTTTACCGCCCATGTTCATATATTTAAAGATACGATCAAAATTTATTATGTTCATTAGAATTTAGAATCTGGTGACTTAAATGAGTTTTTCGAACAGGTTAAGTTTAATCAGATTAAGCCTTTCATAACATGGCGTAAGCATCGCAAGACTTCCGTACTTCCCCTACTCTGCCGAAAAACTATTTGCAATCACTGAAGAAAAGTATTAAAAAAAAGGTTTAGAATGAAATATCTGGATGTTAAAACTCCCATTTAAATAAAAATTCATAAAACGGATTTCGATGTTTATGAAACTTGTAATGTAGGTTGTATTGGCATACCGTACAAGTTTGAATGCTTTGCATACCATACATATTTTGCACAGTGTAAGTCGGGTCCAAGCACCTCTCACACTCGGATTATATCTGATGCCGTATCTATTCATCGCGATCCCGTTCGGGTTTCGCTGAACTTCCGCGCTTTGACCTTTTCTGAAACAACGGGCAGACGCTCCCCAGATAATAGATACGTTTGGCTTAAGTATGTTCTATTATGATGCCATTAAATGGAACGTACAGTGGCAGCCGAAACTCTCAAGGCGAGCGAGTGGCGGCTCTCACATAAGTCGGGTCTCCAATCAGGGGCAGATATATTCGGGGCTTGTTAGAATCGCCGGACCACCAATGGCTTCGGTTCCACCGTGGCACCGTTAGTCAACCAGTAATAATAGTTTTGTTAATTTGAGTATTGTATTGCCCTGTCTTTCCGCTTGTTTTTGCTTTTTTCCGCCTGACAGAAATTGATAAATTATGATCGGTGCTTAGCTTTGATTAAGTTGTCGTGTCGCTCTTATGAATTCATCGAATGTCAAAGGCAGCTGGGGCAAGAGATCAAATGCGCTGATATAGTTAAACAGCCACCAATGCGAATTTTGAATTTCCAATTCTGAGATCGCAAATAAACAAAAAACCGATGCATAAATCAATATTCGCGCCGAGTGTCCAATAGCGCGCATGCGCAGCGGTGCGGCGCGATAAAGAGCGTTAAAATTATGTTCTGTCGCCTGGCTGCGCAAAATAAATACATACAGCGATCGGGCCCATAATGAAGCCTATAAAAAGACGGGGCGAAATCGGCTCAGCAGGCGCAAAGTGAAAAAAAATCACCGGATCACAAAAAATGGTCAAAATTTATTGTACGCTGACGGCTTTTTAATGAAAAAACGCTGGCTACCAAAGCGAATTAATGAAGGTGTGTGCGCATATATCCCAGTTTCCAGATCCCTGATCCCCCCTTCAAAAACCCTCATCAATTTCTGCGCCGGCACAAGTTCAAAAAAAGAAGAAATAAAATAAGAAAGAACCACAAGCGCAGACTGATCAGCATATGAATCGATTTAGCATAAGAATGAAAACGTTTCTCTAACGAAAATTGTTTATGGTTTTACGACACCAGACAGTTCATTCATTCACACACGTGTTGGTCAGGGCATATGGACTCATTTTCCCTGTTTTATTATTTTTCTTGGCTGAATACATCAAATTGATGGAGCAGCTCCCATTACCATTATCATTCCGATTTTGATTTTGATTTCGATTCCGATTCCGTAATTTGTTAATGGAGCTTTCGCCGTTCACAGCTTCTTTGTGAACTCAACCAGTACGACATTTTAATTATGCGCCTGTCAGCCAGACTGCCTGGCAGACGGCTTTCAATTGCAATTAATTATATTTTAATAATAGTCGATGACCCCGGTGGGCTGTAAAAAAGTAATCTAGTATACAAATGTTTTGTCACACATGGAGAACTGAACAAAAAATCAGGGGTTTCGCATCCCTATCCGATCTGCTCTGAATAAAGTTGTGTTTTTGAGTTATCAACCGGATCAGTTGGCGAACCGTCATTTATCTCGGCCTCCGGGCTTGTCCCAAATGTATTCCTTATTTATTGTTTATTTTGCCTAAGAAAATGTTGATCATCAGTCAAGCCGGGAAGATTTATGGCAGCGGAAGCGACTGCACCTCCACGATGAGGATGCGTTGATGACACTTGACACCTGCATTGCCAAGTGGCGCATCAACAACAAAAATAATAATAATAACGATATCAGCCCCAATGGCAGTTTCAGGGGCGGAATCTGTATAGTTATGAGCAAATGTCAATTGGCAATCATATTCGCCAGCCGAGTGGCGAGTGGTTCCGCAAGGCGATCTCCGCGATAAACAAGTGACTGATTAGAGAAATTATCAGCAACCTTCGCTCGTTATATCACCGAATGGAAAAGCCATGCTAACATCATTCCCGGCTTGCGATGACATCGCTGATGACCTTATTGACGGCCCTCTGACTTTCTGACCGATATGGGGTAGTTCATGTAGCTGATTTAGGCAGCAATTTATTCGGCCTTCAGCTGTGACTTGTTTTACTTTCTTTATCTAGAAGTTTAAAATATAGAAATAGCATGTGTACTTTGCATGCGGGGTTTCAAGGCGAAACTTGTTTATTCTTTGAGGCCATTAAATTGGTACCTATTTTTGGATCGCTATAAACATTATCTACTTTAAATTGTGTCGGCACTCCCAATCATCTCCCACAGTTCCATAAAATTGGGATAATAGCCTCTAATTTGTGAGAACTTTCGAGTTAATATTGTTTTTGGCTATATTTAATAAAATTGATCAATTACCAGATTTTTAGGTTTATGAATCCCTCAAGTCGATGCCATCATCGGGAAACCTTTACCTGCCCATAACGGCATTCACGGAACTCCAGTGATATTTCTCCATCGAAATGAATCAGTGAACGATTCACTTTCATTGCATCGATTAAAAGGAACTGGGTCACCTGAGTCACTTACGCCGAAGCGATGACTTTATAAAAATTAATATGCAACCGTCAGGATTTCAGCGGAAAGTACTGACCGCTTCCGACTTGTG
This sequence comes from Drosophila erecta, assembly GCF_003286155.1. Lineage (NCBI taxonomy): Eukaryota > Metazoa > Arthropoda > Insecta > Diptera > Drosophilidae > Drosophila > Drosophila erecta. Next base: position 15,918,988 of record NW_020825194.1, on the reverse strand, counting down.
AAGTCTTGAGTGGCTGAAATGAAAGATACAATGGAGGACTGGAACAAGTTGGTCCAGTGGGTGGCAGCCGATGTCCAAATGGACAGCACACGCGCAACGTAGGAAAGACATTAAATTGAGTCATAAAACTATACACAAAGGCAAATTGAAGGAAGAAGTTCGGAATCAGAAAAAGAGCTACAACGATAACCGCCGGATGATGCCAAGTGCTGTTAAATTGAGTTAAATGAGGTGTTGGGAATTTTTTACTTCGCTTAACATGCACGATTGTGCCTACATACATATTGTACGTACATACGCAGACAGATCGGACAGATTCACGCAGGTTTATTGAAATGCAAACACCGACTGCCGAGAATCGACAATCGGCAATCGAAGGCCAATAATGTTTGCTTAAATCTTAAATCTCGGCGCTGCATGGGTATTGTACCAGCACAAATATGATCACACATCACACTTGAGTAGGAAATGTAAACTAGCCGCAAGACAAAAACATCGACAACCTGCGGAGCAACAGCAAAGAGGTACATCAAAGAACACGTATCGGGCATATGTTTATTTCATATTTCTGTAGAGCATAATTTTTGATATTTATGTAGTTTTCGCGAAATAAAATAAATCAGCAGCGCAGCGAAGACGTCACTCCCGGTGCTCCATCGCCGATCACTTGCCCCCGTTCTCCCATCTCCGATCCCCAATCGCCAGTCGTTGGTTGCTGGTTACTGGTCCCTGGGATTGGCAACTGCAACTGCCACTGCCACTGGGATTGGGCTCGAATCTGGAAAATGGGAAGAAGGTCGAGACCGAGTCCGAGTCCGAGTCCGATTCCCAGCCCGAGTCGGAGACTGAGATTGGGACCCAAAACGTCATGTGTGGCATCAACATGGGCAGCGGCATCGGCTGCATCGGCGGCACTAAAACGAGGTGAAATAAACAGAACCAGTTAACAGTGGCCACACTTGGAAAAACAACGATCATAATTATCTTATGAATGAATGGGTTTTATAGTTTGTCTGTACATTAAATAAGCTTTTCCTTTTAAGTTGCATATACTATTAAAGAAATAAACCAAAGACAAAACCTGGATATGCAGATTCCACCTTTAAATAAAATACTTTGTTTTCCTAATTTTTGTTCAAATAAACAGCAGTTTTATTGGTTTCAGTGCATGAATAGCGCTCCTTTAGTTAAAAAAAAAGGCTCTGCTCTGCGATTCTGGGCCGGCGCAATCGTTTGTACTTGTTAATGGCTTTGTACGCGTAATTATTTTGGCAAGAAGCCGGCTAGCGCGAAGCGGAAATGCGCGGAGCAAAAGCGAACAGGGTCAGTTCAATGGGTAGACACAGATACAGATACTCGCACATGCATACATGACTGCCCCACTAGCGATGATGGTGAAAGGATCAAGTGGCATTTGTTCTTGTGCGCGGCGACTGTGCATTTAATTGGGTGTTTTTATTGGTTTTTAATGATACGCGAAATGATCGAAGCTTCGACTGCCTGCCCGCAGGGCACCTGCTCGTCGATTTCGCGGGTTTCGCAGATTTCCCAGCGACCAGGCCAGCTGCCACGCCCCGGCAAAGGCGAGTGATTGTTGCCGAACAGCAGCATGATTAATATAAAGTTCAATCTTCAATTATGCCGGTTAAAAAACACAAAAGTCAGTATTGTATCTTACTAACAGCGGCGTCCGAAGCAACATGTTGCTGCTGCGTTGGCAACAAGTTGCTGGCGCGTAACTGCGACTGCGCGGCGTCTTCTGCGTCGCTCTCTCGCTTTGCTCACTTTTCTGGCTGGATGATTCCGATCCCGCTGCCGCCTCTGTCGCTGCCGCTGCCGGCGATCGGCGGTATAAAAACGTTGGCGCCGCCGAGCGGTTAATCAAACAGGCGACGCCTTCAAGTCTAGCTGCACGTACACGAGAGTGGAGTTGGAGTCGTCGGCTTTTTTTCGTGGCGCTCTTTTTTTCGGTTATCCACATTTTACCCACCCGCCCACCGTTCAAAATTGTGATACAAGAATTCCAAGCCAAAATTGCAAACCTAAAGTGTATGGAATACCAAATATAACTCTGTCATTTATGAAAAGGTTATATTTGAAAAATTAACAAAGTGCTTAAATCAATAAAAATAAATCAACGTGTTGTTCAAACCCCAATTTTACATAACCAAAATGATGCAGCCAAGTGCGCTCTTACTAACCACCATCATGATCATCTCCTGCGGAGTGGCATTCGCCTGCAATGGAAAGATAATTGGTAAGTTATTCAAAAAATCAAGCCAAGGTCCCAAAAAATCTATATGCAGCTCAGGAATTTTGGGTGTTTCCATAGAATATAGAATTCCAGGGCATGTCCAGCATGGCTATTGAGTTTTTTCTAGTTCATTTTGGACACACGTTTCAGCTATTTAGTGTGTGAATGAATACAGTGAAGTGCAAATATTTGCCTGTACAAACTATTCTGTTTAAACTGCGTTCCCTGAAATCAGCGAGGGTAGCTCGAGAATTTATTGAGCAATATGTAAATGCTTCTTAATTTGCCAGTTTGGCAGGTCTAACCAAAATAGACTCGGTTCGGCACGAGCGAGTCACCTTTCTTAATTTTCCAGTTTTAAACAGTGTATATATTGCATAATAAATAGTTTAGAAAACCAACAAATACTGGCAAAATATTACTTAAGCGTCGAGCGGGATAGGAACCGGTTAAAAAATATCTGGTTTATATAATTTATATAATATTTGCCAGTGCTTAAGCGAAATACAATTATTTTAGGTGGCTGACCTATCAACCGTCAGCGGCTCATACATCCAAAAGGCCATTCAACTTAAAAGCGAAATCCTCTTCAAATTCGATGAGATCAGAGCAGGAGCCTCGTAGAACCCTTGAATACAATTAGAGGCGCCTAATAATCAGATGTGCAAAAAGAGCTCATTGAACTGAGTTTGCCTTTTTAATTGCCCCACCAAGGCGCCAAGTTGAAATTTATAAACAAATTAAGTTACCAGTCGTCACAAATGTGTTGGCAAAATTATACAAATCACTAAATTTTTAATGGGTCATTGAGCTGATCTCGGCCACGCTTATAAGTTTCGGATAGAAATACCAAACGCTTTAATGTTCTTTGTTCTGCACACGCGGCGCTTAAACACCCAAAAATCCCAATTTGCCATAAAAAGCGAAATGAAAACAAAAAGATTTTTATAGTGCGCGTGTGCGTTGCTGATTGATGATTGCTTTTATGCCTTGTCTTCGATATCAACTCGATTAAATGGTGTGTTTCCTTTGGAGGGGCCGGCACTTCAATTTAATCGCATGTCACAGGTATCATGGCTGTTAAGCCGGAGCATTTTGGTGCGGCATCAATCAAAAGACCGCCGTGCTAATAATGTAATTAAATATGTTGGGCACAAGGCTAGTTGTAGTGATAATCAGTAAATGATAAATGAAAATGAAACGAAACATAAAGCATAACTATGAAAATTAACTCGCGCTAAATGCGTCGGTTATTTTTCAACGTCTTGTAGTCCTTGCCACTTAGCCCCCTCCCGTTGGGCATTTTTTCCCGTATTTTGTTGTTTTTTTCTGTTTTGTTCAAGGTGAAGTCAACGCCTGGCCAAGATGCGGTGCAGTTAAGCACTTGTTAACATATTGTCGGCATTTGGCTGAGCGGTCAGACTGCCAACGAGCGAGTTCGTTGCTTGAGTCTTTCGTTTCGTTTCGTTTCGAGCGAGCTGTTGACGTTCCGTTGTCAACATTATCTCAGCGGTTTGTTTCGTTCACAAGCGGAAACTGATCGACAGCTTTATGTGCAATTTGTCAGCGAAGGTAGTTCACAAATTTGCATAGCGCCCGCTTGATGCAGCATCGATACAGAATAAGAGGGAAATGTGAGGCTTTGCCGGATGATTGATGTCCGCTGCCGACTTAAGTACACAGCTCTGGGCCTGATTTTTGGCTTTCGCCTACCGGTTTTCGTATTGATACAAATGTAGCATAATTTGACAGCTGTGGCTGGTCTCTGGGCTTTTGAGCTTTAGCTATTCGATTCTGATCCATGGCTCATGTGCTATTTTTAGTCCCAGCCTTGGACAGCATATGTTTTAAGATTAAGTCGAGGCAAACGCCGTGTTTAGTATTCTCGGTTTTTGTTTGGCCCCGCCACTGCCGCTTCATTATTGACATCTAGACCCATATATTTGTGCCAGACCGCTGGCGAAGCTGCCAATTTATTTACCCAGCGACGATCAACTTAGGGCGCGTCAAGTTGTCTGACTTTAAATCTGATTCCGACAGACACGTCCCAGCACTTGACCGACCGGCAAAAGCCATGGTCAAGTTGGAAGCCTGGCTTAAGTGCTATCACGTCGCGCTGGGCAATCAGCGCCCATCGCCTGCTCCATTATTATAATTATTAAAAATTATTAAGCGCGCGTAATTATTTAAATGAAATGGGGGCACTCCCCAAGGATCCACTTCCGTCTCAGCTCCTTTTTACTGTTTCGGCCCGATTCGGAGTAATTAGCACCCCAGGGCAATTCGGTTAAAACTGCGACCACTTTTCGTAACTGATTGGCTGACACACTTCAAACATACCTCTCATGAGTCAGGCGTCATAGGACCATGATTTTGGGATTAAATCGAATTTGACTAATTGACGCCTTCGAGCAGCACGCGCCGCTGGCATTTTGCATTTCATTTGATTTTTTATTCCAATACGTGTTGTTCTGTGTTCCATTTTAATGGCTAAAGCTTATCGAAATAAACCGGTTGACTTTTGGGGAGCTAAAACGCTTTAAGGAAAGTGACACAGATGTCTTGTGATTCGGCCAACCGGCTGGTTACATAAAACCCTAATCGCCGACAATTTGGAGCACACGCAAGTGTGGAATATTGTGTAGCCGGGTAAATAATTAAAATATATGTAAAACAAAGAGCAATAAAAATGCGCAGCCCCACTCGGGATTTCCGTGAGGCAGAGCCATAGACTCCGAGATTTCGACAAATATTAGCTCGATAGAAACCGGCTCCCTTGGGTAGGCAGTTGTTGTTGGAATCCGTTGTCATCTCCATGTCAAAGGAGAAACACCAGCTCGAAGCTATCTTCGAAAAAAGCAGGCATTTTAATGCAAACAAAAATAGAAATGATAAAATTCTCCAGCTGCGTAGCTCATGCATATTCCCCCTTAATTCAACTTCTTCTTGGAGGCTCTTTTTCTAATATATGCAAATCTCAACCTAATCATTTCAGCATCGGGCATCACGGCGGAAGAGAGATCAATCATCTTGCAGGAGCACAATCGCCTCCGGCAGATCGTGGCCACGGGACGATATCCGGGCCAGCCGGGTGCCGAGAACATGCGGGAGATCGTCTGGGACGACGAGCTGGCTGCCAGGGCCCAGAAATGGGCTGATAACTGCCAGTTCCGTCACGATCCGCACCGCACAATAAGTAAGTTACTCCGATCCATAGCTCCCCTAATGCTCAATCCCATATGCACATGTGAAATCAAGGATTTGGAGCCCATCAGCGCAATGCGATGGAGTTTCTTTCTACACGATACGGTATTGGCTAATTGGGGTGGTCATTAAACCTTTAAAGTCTGAATTTCATTGATTATTTTTAGAGAATGTCTAAAATCCAAAGTCTAATATGAATTCAAATCTTTTACGGCACCTTTCACTGCCACTTAAACGAATTTCACCAATCAATCACTTGATAACACTTTTTTGAGAGCTTTGTTTTAGAAAATGACTCATGTGGGCTGTGACTGTGATTTTGGAGTAAAACGAATCATTATTCTAATAAAATTACATTTTAAATGATAAAATTCCTTGCGCAAATATGTTTCTCCAAATGATAATTCTTTTATGGCCACCCAATTGCAACTATTTTTTTAAGATCTATCATAATTTCCATTTTATGCCTGCACGAATAGCTTCTAAAACACTAAGACTAACCTGGCACTATCAGCACCTGCAACCGCATCCCCCAACATTTTATACTCAACCATCCAATCTTTCCTACAACCAAATCAATTCTAATATGCGACATCAATCTACTGACAGATCGCTTTACAATGGGCCAGAATCTGGCCATTATCTGGAGTACGGTCCCCTTGGACGCCGATGACGGTGATTTCCCCTCTCGCATCCAGAGTTGGTTTAACGAGGTGCAGAAGTACTCCTTTGGAGACGCCTGGTCCCCCAAAACTGGACACTATTCGCAACTGGTTTGGGGTGAGACCAGCTTGGTGGGCTGTGGATATGCGGAGTACAAGGATACCAGCAAGTACAACAAGCTCTACGTCTGCAATTATGGGCCTGGGTAAGTTTCATAGATGTTAGTCAACGATTTGATAACGTAAAGTTCTTTTCCATTAATACATTTTTAATGGAGGATTTACTTCTGAATTCTTTAAGTATCTAACGAGATGTTCCTTTCCCTCTTGCAGTGGCAATGTGGTGGGCTACAATCCCTATGAGGTTGGAAAGCCTTCGTGCTCCACATACGGCATGAAGCCTTCATCCCGCTACCAAGGACTCTGCGCCGCTCCCGGGTCCTCGCCAGCGGCCAACAGCGTTTATGGAGGGAACACAATTGAAACGTATGAGTACAGCTACAACAACAGCCCTTCCAGTCAAACCGCCAATAACAATCCGCCGACTAACAACATTAACAAGAGCCAGTTCAGCTATAACCAACCAAGACCCAAGCCCGTCCAAGCCATCAATCCAAATCCCTCCCCATTCACCCCACAGGCAGCGGTACCATCAGCGTCATCCTTCGGCGGCAGTTCGTTTGGTAGCGCCTCGAGGGGCGGCAGCCACGCCTACACAACGGATCCATCGCAGTCGGCCGGTCGTTATCAGCACAAGCTCGAGGCGTATCAGCCAAGTGCGGCCGAGTTCGAGAAGTCCGTACACAAGCATACCATACTACGCACCTACATAGAGCAGAATCAGCAGAGGCAGGATCAGCAGCAACAGCAACAGCAGCAGCAGCAGCAGGAACAGGAGCAGGATGAGCAGCAGCAGCCAGAGCCCTCGAGCACCAAGAAACCCAGTCGTGGATGGAGCCTTCTAACATGGCGCGGTTGAGCTATACAACTTGCCAGTCCATTTGCCAATCTAAAATGCCGCTCAATGTATTAGGCCATTAATAGCTACTGTGTAGTGCCATTAGCCAACCACCAGGATCCATCGTCATCTCTTACACCCTCTGTCCATCGCCGTGAAACCCCTAGCAATTCCTATTTAAATACTCCAACAATTTGCCATATGAGCTGTAGTAGTTTCCCTTCTTTGGAATTCCGGCTTGTTGAGACCAGAACATAAAAGAAGTGCTGGCGGCGGACGAATCATGCCACAGACGAATATTTGTATCAAATGTTTGCCACCCACCCAAACTGTCATCCTGTTAAAACCAACCAATCGGCATTCAACATCGATCAGCTAGTTGTAGTATTGTGTTCAATAAAACAAGAATATTGATTTGTAAAGTAAAGCTAATTTGTTTGATTTTGGGCTCTACATTTCCTTGAATCAAATCTTCTTTACTTTTAGACGTTTTATTTTGGCAAGTTGGAGCGTATGACCGTGCATGACAAAAGCTGTTTGATTTGTGTTGAGCCCACTGACAAAGCTTGGCTGCTCCTACACACTATCTTAATTTCCAAAAAGAAGAGAACTGGCTTTAGTATATAAATCAGCTAAGAGTAAAAGCTAAGGGAGCGCCTGCGTATAATTTCGAAAATTCCGCTGAATTAAAGAGATGCTACTGAGGAAAATTCAGGAAAATGGAGGGGAAACGGTAACCCCCTCCTGGCTAATGCGTTATATGCAACAATGCCAACTCAAATTAAAGGCGGATATGAAATGAGCAAGGCAACAATGAGCTAATGAGCTGAAATGGGAAATGTATCGAGTTCAAGGGTTTTTGGCCAATTTAGCTTGCAACTTGTGTGTATGTGTGTGTGTGTGCGTTCGAGTGAGTGCTGCGCAGAGTTTTGGGAACCTTGCACCTGCTCAAGGTCGTCCAGGTGTCTCTCGCCGAGCCACCCACCCAGTTACCCACTTCGTTCGCCTGCACAGCAGAAACTTTCAACCAGATAACAGTCCATTTTTCCTTCCTTTTCGTACCGAAAAACTTCTTCGGCGATAGCCTCCCTCAAAACTGTGGCGATTTTCACCGCATGTGGGGACTTTATTTCCGGTTTTAATTGCTACGTTTATCAGCCAGTTAGCTGTCCCAAAAGTACAACTCCAACACACACCCACACTCACACACTCCTGCCGAAAGTGCCAATTTCGTTTGTGACAAGGAATTAAGATAGGCAAATATGGCTGTCAATTGTTGTTGGGGCGCCCCTATGACAGTCGTAAAATATATGCGAAATGTACGCATATGCCAAAGGGTTGAAGTTGCAGTAATTCCGGAGCTCTATGTAGCAATATGCTTTATTTATATTGCTCTGGGATGTACGAAACATTATTCTGTTCCCTTAATAATTAAATTTTGCCCAACAATATGTAATTCAAATAAATGTAAAGAATTTTGAATTATTTATATATAGTAGAAATATATATATACCATATTATGTACATATGTATATATAATAAATGTCTTTGAATTATTTACTGTGCACTTAGTTAATGCCTCCCCGTGAGCAGACGCACTTCATCATCCGGGCCATACTCACAGATCCTGGCAGCGTGAAATTAACTGACAGAGTCCTCGGCAGGACAACTTTTTATTTATACGCAGTCATACATTTAAATATGACGCAAGGCCGGAGAGGCCGCCAGTGTCCTTTTTGCTGCTGTCAGACCAAGAAAATGTCCTGATTCTGAATCTGGACCGGAATCTGTATCCGTATATATAATGGCTCGAAACTTGACCCGCAGCTGGTGGAGGAACTTCGCGCTTGTCCCGGCTGATTTATGGCATTTTATACAAACGTCAATTTGATGCAGCTGTCACTGCAGCGGAAGTGCAATCTGCGAGTTAAATGCGTGCAAAAGCCATTTCCCAGGCCATTTCCATGGCCAAGAAAAATAAAATTAAATGGCCGCATGTAATTAAGTCGCTTAATGTGCCTCAAATTGCCAACTCGCTTTGGCCAGAAAAACGACCGGGTCTTATGAATTTCCACACATTAATTTTCGTACCCTTTATGCGGCCTTTTTTTTTTTTGTTGCTTCCTTTGTTTATCCCCAATGTGGGCACTTTTCTGCTGCCAAGTGTCATTTTTGATTGTCGCCAAAGGAAATGGAGTGGGATTATATCCTTGCCTTCTGCGATAATTAGCGGAAAACTTTGGCAAGCATTTGACACAACTTGCAAAAAGTGGCCAATAAAAATGTGCCTTTATCGGATTCCAGCTGGCAAAAGGGATTTTGCATTTTCCGTTTCTTTAATTTATGCTCAACTCTTTCAATTGGGTGACGTGCAGAACTTTATTTCCAATTTGCAACGTCTCACCTGACTTGGCAGGATTGGCGAAAATGCTGAGTTTCAATTTAGGAAAGGGATTAGGTGTGCAGCTGCATATCATAAAAGTCACGCCCCTATTGCACCGCCCACATATAGCCACTGAAATGAAACAATAAAAATATCCACAAAGCTGCAACCCATACGAATATAATGCAATAATAAAATGGGCAACGAAAGCAAGAAAAAGCATATATTGGAAAAGTTTTTCAATTTCAGCAAAGCTTTTATTTTACATGCAAAGATCCCGCACCCACACACTCGCACCTCGGAAAATCTGCTCCCCCAACCCCATGAACCACTTCCCACCACTTATCTCCATTGGGGCCAAGTGCAGGCGGGAAAACCAAAACTATTTTGTTGTGAAAGAGAAATCCGCACACATCCCGAACTCATCCCCAAAAACAGAAAATACAAAATTAGAAGTGGGAAACCCGGCAACAGAACAACGCAAATGCAAAATGTAAGCAATAAGCGAAAATGAAATGAAAACTCATGAATGGCCAACGAGAGGAAAGCGAAATCAAACCGAAAAAGCATTTTCCGAGTATTATTGGTGGCCAACTCCCCGTCTCCATGGCCCTACAACTTGCCCTTCCTCGATTATTCCAGCTCCATCTATGTACATTCCCAGCTCCAGCTCCACATCCATTTCCATTTCCATCTCCATCTCTATTCGCATATCCATTTCCATTTCCCATTCTCATCGACTTGGTATTTGTCGTCGTTATGCAGTTGGTAGTGGAATTTTGCATGCCGCCACGCAGTTGGCCATGAAATGGAAAAAGAAGGCCAGCATAAGCTGGAAATTACCGAAAAACCCCGTATCAGTGTCCGGGAAATAGAATCAAAAGAGCAAAGCTCGCGCAGACGAAGCGTGTGATAGAGTTGCTTCTTTATTTATGAGCGTCTGCGGTGGCTAAGCGTCGTTTTCCCATCCAACTGCCCATGCTTGGGGGAATCCTGCGCCCACTCTTAATTGCGTCCAGGACCTTGAGGGACGATCTGTGCCACAGCCGTTAGAAAATCGTGGAGTCTGCTGATGAGGCAGGGCTGTAAATCATTTCACATTTGGACGTGGCTCTGGCAATTGGCATCATGCTAATAATTTAGACCACTTAAAGCAATTGGAATTGCAATTCATTGCAATACAATGAAAATAATAGTGAAAAGTTATTAAAAATTAGAAAATAAGTTAACGTTTTTGTTGCATTTGTTGGCCCATTAGCCAAACCCTTATCCCACGTCTTGCTCCTTGTATTGCCCTAAGAAATTCTCATTTTTAGACAATCAACTGTTGAGTGTGATTTTTACGAAGCACGATGGAATGTTCATGCGTTTGTGTAAATATTAAATCCTTTCGCTTTCATGCCCTTGACTTCTGACAAATGTCAGGCAATCTACGGCACTCTCCTTCTAATTCGATGGAAGTCATCAAATTTCGCTTTTGACCAGGAACCAGGGCCTGGTTCCAAGAAACCTAACCTACATGAGTAGAAAGTTTATGTGCGGTCCACGCAGTGCTGTAAAAATCCTGCATGAATTTGCATATTTTCGGGTACGCAAAGCACATGGCAGCAACAAAGGAAAAAGGTAAATAAATATACAAAATTTGCTGGAAGAACTGCTGGGAATAAGGTTTGCTTTTGTTGAACTTTACGCGTCAAATTTTACATAAATCTTTATTTTCCCAGTACGAAGGGAAATGTTTGCTTTGAAAAATGTGCTGCATACTTCTGGGCAAGTGCTGGCGAGTGGACTGCGGACTGGGATTGGGATTCGAATTGGGATTGGGATTGGGATTGGGGCTCCTTCTACGAGTCGTATCCGATGAACTGCCCTAGTGACTGGCAACCGGGAACCAAATGGAAAGCAAACACGAAACGACAGCTTCGAACTGCCGTTAAATCAAACATAAAACCCGGAAAACAGTCGGAGAGTAACTCGCCTAGCAACGGCCACTAAACCGAACAAAGTCAGCTTTATGGGCCATCAAAATTGCACAACAATCTGCCGCTGAACCCACAGGTTATGTTCACTGTTTGCTGGCCAGATTGGTGGGCCATGGCCATCGGCAGTCCCCTGGTTAAGTCCATTGCCTAGTTTGAAACGCCTTGATTGCTCAAAATATTGTTGCGAGTGTCCGTTTTCAATCCGAAATGAGTGTTCATCAAATCTACATAATTCGACCCACAGGATGCTAGGTGGTTCAATCAGTCCGCCAATCAGCACTTTTATTGTTGCTAATCAAAGGTCAACCGCAAAGATTGTAACGAAACAGAGTTTTGGCTAGTTTTGCGGCCGTCATCCGTTCATCCTCGTTTCGGCCAAATCTCATTTCTCATTTAGTGCTACCGCTTCACCCGATGTCAGCTTTCCACCATCCCAAGCCTCATCCTCATCCTGATTCCCATGGAAACATCATTCACATCCGCATTCGCAACACGTAGTCGACGCATTTGTCGTCCGTTAATCAGTGCGTTGATTTTTGAGGATTTATGACAGACCGAGTGCAATTGCTAGTTCAGTTTTTGGGATATCCTACATCAATTAGTTCACAAACATCAGTTCAGTTTGGACTAAACTTTCGGTGGCTCGAACTCCAGCTGTAAACGCTTCGCGATGCACACATAAAGTCCGCAATTAATTGCCTAATCGAAAGGCTTCTGACTTAGGGCTGCACCATGAAAAAAGATTAAAATTAATGGTTTTAAAGTTAGGTTTACCATAAGTATTGCCTTAATACTTGTATATTATTTAACTAAATATATCTTTCTGAACACGATATTTAGCTTTATTTCACCAATTTTATTATTTTTTATTTTGCAATACTGCTATACTCGTATATTCCCAGTGTAGTGCTCCCCCAATCCCGTACCGAGGCTACAGCCATTTGCACTCGGTATCGGGTATCAATGCCAGCCCTCAGGATGGAGCTCATCCCTCGGATCAGGCATTGACTTGTACAAGAAAAACCAATTAAAATGAAAACATGCAACGTGCCATGGAGCAATTTATTGCATATGTATAGCTGCTGTGCGGCTTTCTCCGTTTTCATCTAGGAGTTGCTCCCTGCGATTACCCCGACGACTTCCCGGTTCCCCCGAATTGCGACTCCCGATCCCAATCCCTGGTTTTGGTCCTTATCCTGTATGCGCATCAATGACTCATTAACGGGGCAGGAGAACTGGCTATGAAGTATGCCACACAGTGGCTCCATGCTGATTCATTAAATGCAACCGATTCAGTTGAAATCTGACCTCCTTCTCCGCCGCATCAAACACTGTTTGCTGATATCAGCATAGGTTGCATATTTGTTTTATTGCTAAATACCATGGTTTCTTGGCTTATTGCTTTTTCCACTTAGGCACACAGGGGACCACATATCAAGTTGATTAATTAATTCCTGAATTATGTGCTCTGCCCCAAGGAATGCGTCTTTTATCCGACATTTTCCTTATATATACGAATATCTTCGGCGCTGCATCTGTCGACTGTTGGTCAGATAGTAACATTATTTTAGCATTAATTGGCTGTTCGCAAAGTGTTTGCTTAATTTCGTACCTTTTACTTTCGACTTGGCAGCTTATTGACTCCCGTCAGACTGGTTGAACAGTAAATAATTACACTTTGCTGGCTAAGCCCTTAAGGTTTAACGGGCTGCTAAGTTCAATATCGTTATAACATGCATTTTGCAGTTCTCAGGCACTTTTCGTCGCCTGTAGCAAGTCCTAGTCTTAGTAGCTGCCAAATATTCAAAACTGATGGGCTCTTAGCAATGTTCAATAACAATATTTATACATATTAACTATATGTTGTTGAGCAGTAAGTAAAATTATGAAGATCAAAAGAAAATAGCCTCTTTATAAAGGTACATTTGGTCAAAAAAAGAATCTATGCCATATGGAATTCATGAATATAATGAATTAACACAATTAATAATATTTTATAAGGAGAAATAGTTATTTGCCTATACGACTCCTAGCTCTGAAAATGTCCTAAGTTAAACTGGTGCTGCCGCAAGTCTGCAGCGGATGTTGCAAATGCCAGAACAACGAGCCCGATTCCTCAGTTTCAGCAAACTTTGCCTCGGTTTGTGTGCTTGAACCGGGCTCAATGGAAAAAGTGACACATGTGCCGCATTTGTTGTCTCAGTTCTTGTTCGTGTGCATTGGCGTAATTAATTTGAAGCGGCGCCAAAAGCGGAAACGCCGCCCCCGCCAAATGCCCCTCGTCCATATGCTAATTGTGCAAATCCGGATCCGGTGGTGCAAAGTTCCCAAAATGTGCCTCAATGATTGCTGGCTTTGTGGCATGTCAATTAGAAAATATCGCAAAATCTCTTCGAAAAAAGCAACTTATTGAATCGATTTCAGTGCGCATATACGCAACTTTATTGCTCGCAATATTTGCATTATTTCTCAATTTCGGTGGGCCACGTTTAAGCATTCGTACTTATATTGCCGCCATTTCACACAGCTGACACAAAACCATTTTTGCCGTCAGTTTGCTTACTCCCTGGTGTCACTTGGACCGGCAGCTGTTTAAAATTCAATAAAAAAAACGGCAAAAATATGGCAAGGCATGTAAATTGTGCCTAATAAAAGTCTTATTGAATTTGCAATATGCCCACGGAAGCGCAGAATTATTTACCCGATATTCAGCCTACATATGTGTGTGAAATGGCAGTCACGTGGACAAAACACAGATTTACATATAAAACAGATTGTAATAAATGCAGGACAAATATCGGGTCGAACATTAAAAGATAAAAGCTATTTGTACCAGAGCAAACAAAAAACAGTATTTATTTAATGTTTAAGTGCTATAGGCTGGGTAAATAAAAAGAAAAGTTTAGGAAATATAAAGAAAAGTCTAGGTCCCCTTTTTTATTCGCATAAATAATAATTAAGTACATCAAATAGACAGAGTAATAGATGTACACCACAAATAGGTAATACTTTTACCATACAAAAGCACAGATAGACCGCAAATCTGAAGCGATTGCGCATAGTCGTAATCTGTCCGTATTGGAAGTTGATTTGTCATGCACGTAGCGTTTGTCACATCAACACCACCAGTCCAGTATCCGCCAGATACAGACAGAGATATATATTTTGGGGGACGGGATACGAGTGATGTATGCATTGCCAATTGTCACTTTTGTTGACTGACATTGACGTGAAATGTTTTTCATAAGCTACGCTCCGGAATTTGCGGGCAGCTGCCGGAGGCTATTCTCCGTATCCCCCATACCATCTCACCGGATGTGGTGTGGCATTGAGAATTGCCATCCGTACAGGCGAAAATGCTCGCTTTCTTCTCGACTTAATGAAAAAGTTTTTATTGCCACGTCAGAGACACATACGCGCATAAGAAATGTGCCAGCGAAAACTATGAGGGACGACCTCGAATAACAAATGAATCGCCTAGGGCGTGGCCAGGACCTCTCGGATCTCGAATATTCCCGTGCCAGGAGATTGATGACACTCTTCAAATTCCCGCCCAGGGGTGGAGCACCAGCAGCCCGAGGCTTTCGTGTCTAATTAAAAAGCAAAAGGACCTCTCAAATGATGCGAGTCAAAAAGGGCCACATTACTCATACGTTATAAACACATTAAAGACGCCGACTCAACTTCGCGGCGGTGGCAACATAAAATCTAAACAATAATTACACATGCGACTGCAGCACAGCATATGTTGCGGCAATGGCTCCCGGGAGAGCTGCCTCCACAACCCCGTGGTACTCATGTCCGTTTCCGTGTCCGGAGCTCGGGTTTTGGGTCCTGCGTTTCTGGGTTCGGTGCCCATAAACGTAAGTGAATTAACCATTCAACTAACATTACGGCCATTAAATCATTTTCGTGTGCGCTGCGTGCGGGTGCCCAAAGGGAAATGGGAAATGGGAAAAGGGAAAGGCAATGGCAAGCCCGCAAAGGAAACTGCTGAAACTCCTGACCAGGATTCGGATTGGGGCGTGTGCTCGTCTGTCGCTCTTCTGCTCTTTGCTCTTTGGCTCTTTTGCGCTTCTGCCTCGTTTGCTGCATACTTTTCAGGACGCAGCTACACCTGCAGAAAAAGTCGATTTGTGTGTACTAAATTAGCCAGTTGTTGAAAATGTATACCAAGGTACCAGTCACATTGAAAGGAACATTATTTAAAATTGTAGAAAAATATTCAGTTCCCAATGATGTTCTTGAAAGAGGACAGAAGTCAGTATCTGAGTAGCTCTGAGTATTAAATTACTACTCACACAATATCACATTTTTTCTCTCGGTGCCCCGCCACAGAAAAGAACATGCAAACTAATTTGATGTTTGCCGCCCACTGCCACCTTTCCCCCCAAAACGCACTGTGTGCGTGTGCTTTGCAATTGAAATTGAACTACAAAGTGTGCTGATGAGTTCTTGGGCCCTGCGAAATGGAAGGGCATGTCGAAAAAGTGTTTACAGCGGTGCAATAAATTGCGCACCGCACGCAACTCGCTGAAGGGGGTTGAGGATTTGGATGTGAGGCTGGGGTTGGGGTTGAGTACTGAAGGAGTGGCAGCGGCGGCCCAAGTGCAATGGCACTGGGTCCTCGAGAGGGCGGCTGGCACCCCTGGTGGTGGAGGGCATTAACGAGGCGTCAAAAGGTGCGATTAAGTCGAGCGAAGCAGCAAACACAAAAGACTTTGGGCGCAGCGGGAAAATCAATTTATGACTCACGCACACCAGCCCTCTTGCGAAACGGAGAAATGGAGGTGTGAACAGTTTAGTTCAACAATAATCTGATTTGATTCCAGGAACCGAACAATGGAGCTTAATAGGCTTATACCTCACTCTCAGATTGTACGATCCACTGCCTCAATTGTTGGACATTGGAGTGCTTCGTTACTAGGATGTTTATAATTGCTGTAGTTGATATGATTAATACATGCCTGAAACGGATAAAGCTAAACTACACACCTAATTGTAAGATATTCATACTGCTCAACTTACTCTAAAGTTAGCAATATATTTTGCTAACGGACGATATTCCTAAGAACCGTAAAAACGCTTCCTTTAGGAACCCGTAAACTTAAAGTCGCCCACCATTGAGCATCCCAACGACACTTATCTGGCAGACAGGAAACACAAACAGGCCATCAACCTGCAGCAAATATAAACTCTGGGGGCTGCCATATTCTATTTGCGGATCGCGGATGAAAGGACGCTATCTTTATGTGGCAGTAAAGGTGAAATAAATATCTTAACGAGCCGAGAGCGGCGCTGAAGTGCGTCGGCAAAATGAGCCGTAAAAGCAATCAATTCGCCATGTGTTTTGGAATGAAAATGCAAATGTACGCCAAATCAAATAATGTGCGATTGCGAGTACTCAGAGATTAGAGGCAGAACACGTCGTGCAATTGTCACAGATTTATTTGCATTCGTCTGAGCCGGGGCTTCTGTTTGGGTTTGGGCCAAGTTGCAAGCAAACAATTATGAGGCAGGTTTTAAATCGAATACGGAGGATGACACACATTTTTGATAAATATGATATGTAATTGCAAATATTTATTTGCGCGCACGTTTGACAAAGCAAACAGGGCCTACACGCTCTGAATTTTGGCGAAAAAATAAAGAAAATTTCTCCCCACACTGCGCAAAAGGAAAACGTGATGCTGTCAGCACTTGTAATTTTTAATGGCAACTCTCGAAATTTATGGCGCCAGCTCTTGGCTCAATACCATGGACCACATGCAAGGAGACAGGGTGAAATGCTGTCTGCAGCATTTAAATGCCAGCTGGGAAAACCCGAGCTCTATCGCTGAAAAGGCCAATTTAAAGGGCGAAAATATTGGTCGAGGTCACTCCCCCTCCGCTGAGGTCAACATCGCGCACAGAATATGCAAAAAAAAAAGGAAAAAAATAGTGAAAAGCTCTGGGAAAAACACACGCCCTCTCGTGTACTCGAAATTGGCAGAAATTAGTTCGAGGGGTGCATAAATTTATGAAAGAATAAGGGCGAGGGAGTCTCCCCTTTGTGTTGGCTCGAATTTGTTATTTAAGTGGCATATGCACGCATAAATGTTGAATTTTTAATTGATTTCAGCGGATTTCGCTGCGAAGGGGGAAAAAGCTTTTCAATTAGGACTCATAATATACGTCAAGTGCTCATTGGGTGGAAGAATTTAATGGCTTGATACAATAAAGCACCGAAATAAATAATTATTTATCTATCTACTTGAAAATCGCACTTTCATCAGATTTCTTTTTATTGATTTTTGTGTGCATTTAAACAAGTTGAATACTTAAACATGTTGATTCAGTTGTAATAAATATGAATATAAATATTTTTATAGAGCCTTAGTAAAAAATAAATATACCTTTTTCAATAACTACACTACTTCTTGCAAAGGCAGGGTACAATTTTTTTCTAAGAGCTCTAGATTTATTGGTCGTAAGTAGTAAAGGGTAGATGCTTCAGCATTTTGCCCGAAACTCAAGCTAGCATATTAATATTACCTCATAAGCTATGATATTATAGCCAGAGTGTGCTCTTAATTAAATGTCCATGATGTGGGGAAATGGCTGCTTGTACTTAAAGTCAGCGAGAATGTTTTCTGTAATGCTGTTCTAAGTCAGAAATCGATATTACTTTAACCAAGTAAATAAATTTGATGATGAAATTCTCTTTGTGAAAAATAAGGTATTCAATGGAGTAGATGACGACAGACTATACTAGATTCATGATGAAATAGATCATAACCAAGTTTTTACCATGTCATGTGGTGGCATCTGGTTTTGGTTTGGCTTGGACTTTACAAGAATGCGTTCAATTTTATGACGCATCCACACATAATGGAAAAGATAGATGGTGATTTCACAGCGCAAAAGTTGCCCCTCTTTACTCGCAGTTGACCATTGAAATGATGGATTATAGCACTCCTGAGGAGCACACGCTAAACTGGCCAACAAATCGTGGCCAAAAATAACAGAGCACCGCAATTTACTTACTCGCAAACTAGGAAAACAAATGGAGGCGGAGGTCAGGGGCCAAACGTTGGCACACTCACGCACACAGATACACAACAAGTTACGCTGAAAGAGCAACAGGAACTTTGGGGAAACTTGTAAGTTTGTTTGCCCACTGACTGCCACGGTTGTTTGTCTTCTTGGATGGGTTAAGCGGCGTGGGTTAAGGCTGAAAGTGGCCTTCACAATGGAGCCCGACGCACCTGGCTGAGTTGCTTAATTGTGGCCAGGACTTTGGTGGGCCACTGGTATCCTTGGACATTGGCTGTGGGCTCGTGGGGTTTTGTCAACGGCTTTGCAGTCTGGCCGGTGACATCTTAGTGGCCGTTCATATGTTAATATGTGGGGCAAAGGGCTAAAGGGTGGGACTGTGTGCCTCTAATTAAAAGCTACACATATGGGGGAAAAACGAAGACTTGGTCTAGGGATTGTGGCGCACAGTTTAACACTGTCACGCATGGCTCCGTGTCGAAATGGTTTTGGCCAAAAGGTTAAGGCCAGGCCTAATCACTGAGATGGCTCGCAATGTACGCACGCCCGCCCAAGAGTCACAATTAGACTAATGAAAGCGGCATCAGACTGCGTAATTTTGTGGCTAATTTTCATGTGGATCGCATAACGTTCGGCGGGCTTGTTTGTGTTGTACCTGCATTTGGCTTTTGCCAATTAAAATAAATTATAATCCAATTTATCCGTAAAAAGGAGCTAACGAGGGGATCCAGGCTTACACAATTACGCGTAGATTTATATCATTTCAGAAAGTCTCGACGTCCTAGTCTCCGGGGATCCAGATCCAGTATTCATTTGCTTAAAATGAGAGACGAATAAAGAATAATGAAAAGCGTTCGGATTTCGATGGGATGCCGCAGACAGACTGTCTGGATTTTCCTTTTTTTTCGCAAGCTCTCTTTTTGTCTGCTTGCTAAAACAATTTTCCCTTTCTCATTGAAATCGACAGGGGCTGCAGCGATGTTGGGAACATTTTGATGGATTAAAAGTTAAATTCCCGCGCCCCGCGGACATTTCACATTTTCCAGTCACTGGCTGCTCAATTGCAGAGGCAAAAACAAAAAAAAATAAGAGTTTCGCTGATGATGAGTGGATATCGCAGGGCTCTTGCTCCACTGATTTCTGCAATATGGCCAGTAATCGGAGCTGAATTTAGTTTCAAAGAATTAAAAGTTATGTAAAACAGCTGCGAAGCTAATTAAATTAAAACCATTGAGTATAGTAGTTTAGATAAGTCGGTTTTTTTCGCGATTACATTCATTTTTCATTCACTGACGAAGCTAAATTAAGCCCGCAGACCATAATTTACAACCGAAACTCATACATGGTGGGAATATATACCATCGATAGCCACAGAAGCTTATTCGCTTCTTTTTAAATGACACTTCAAGCACTTGCGTGTCATTTTTAATCGGAATCTGTGCTGGATATTGAATATGACTCTCGAATTCGTGTTTGATTCTTTGATATGCGCCAGCTGTAATAATGGTGTTAATGGCAATTAAAACGGATGCACGTTCGGTCCGGAGAATATTGGACCGCTTGCTCTGTATGTAATATATTTTATGGCTAGTTTTTAAAGCTGCTGCTCTGCTCCGGCTGCCAAGTTCGAGCGCTGACAGCTCGACGGCAAAATGTCTCTCGGCAGCAGACACCGACTCTAAAGTGGTAAAAACTTTTGCGGTGATAAGCGTCGTCCTTTTGGGCTTGAGAGAAGCACCAGGACCAGGAGGTGGAGCTAGAGATGGTGGCATTTCTGAGGTCCTGATGCCAATGGCTTGTGGCAGCGCATAAAAGTATGCAACAGTTTTTAGCTTCCGCATTATGCCCAACTTGTTACTCAAGCCACAAGGAAGTCAAGTTTGCTGCTCCTGGCTGGCCGCATTCTGTGTTTTGGCCCGTATCAGTTCTCGTCTGAATAGACACGTTATCTATACACAATATGGCGTCAAGTGAGCTCGGTACAGGCACGTTTGAATGATGCCCACCCACTGAAACCCAACCCCTATCAACTTGGCACAATGTCGTGCATTTCTTTTGTAGCAGAGTGTTCCATTTTTGTGTCTCTGCCGAAGACGTGCCATTGTGTTCACACAATATCTGGAAAAGCCATTTCCCATTTATTTCAAAAGTGCCTGAAACTTTTGGTCGCTTGAGCTTTGCCTGCAATTATCATCTGCCAAATTCACACACAGTCACTTACTCACTTATGTGTACCTATTCGAATGCAAATTAATCAACCGAAATAAATCTAAATTAGAGCTCTTGACACCAGCACAACACACCGAGTTCAATTGAAATTTTCATTTCAACAAGTTGAGTTAAGTTGGTCCTAGCGGCCACAACAATGCAATATTTTATTGCCCAAGTGAAGTTTACCTGGACAAAGAGTACAACTGGGAATGAACGCCTCTGTATTTTGTAGCACATAAATTTGATTTGTTCGACAAGCCTACAAGGATAGGACAACCCGCACGGATACTACACATTGCGAAAATATTTTACATATTATTGAAAAATAATACGATTGCATAAAAATTGGTAAATTTTAGGTTGTATGATACTTATTTCATAATAATATGCTTAACTTGTATTCCAAATATAATTAAATAAATAAAATACGACGGGCTAATTAATTCATGTATTTATCTTTTAAGAGTTAAATTCTTTGTATTTTACAGTGGACTATAAAAGCTACTGTTCGCAAAGTTTGCAGCAAAGTTCAAGTTTTGCATTGCACTTTATATCATTGGACGACACGCAGATCGACATAAATAATTCATGCTTGATAAATTAAACAATATACTAAGCAGCCATTTGTTATGCATAAAGTATGCGCCATGTGCGCCAGACTGTGGCACACCCCTACCAATGCACTGGATCACACGAACACACACAAACACTCACGGACACACAGCATTATGGAGACAAAATGGCGGAGGCTGTCGTTGCAACAAGCGACAATTGCAACGCCTGTAAGCCCGAAAGAGCGGAAACGGAAACGTGCATAGTGCATGCTATTTGCACAAATGTGTGCAGGAGCGGGGGGAATTGTCTGGGCCGCCACCACCACCATTATGCATTGTGTCTGCGTGGGAGTTCTTATTGTGAAGAGTCACGTCACATTTATTTATGGTCACTTGGAAGCAATTCGTTACGCTGCCAAAAGCGAGAACGTCTTGAGTTCGTAGCACTGAGCAAGGGAAAGTGGAGCTTACACCTAGACCACTGCGCATATCCTAATAAAAATAAAAACATAATTAAATATCGTATTCAAAATGTACTGAAACAAAAACTTTGTAAAACACCCCTTTTATTATAAATTAAATTATTAATTTAAGCCCTTACTAAATTGAAAATCAAGTTATGATGCGCACCAAAAGTTTCAACATCTATATCTATGCAAGTACATACCCCACGGATAACGAGATTCCCCACTAACCTTGACAATTACTCATAATCACTGCTGGTTGCACTAACCTTTGCCCTAGGGGCGACTGCTGCTTGCCACAGGGCAAACACAACAGTAATTATGTAATGAATAAAAGCCACATTCACAGTTGCAGCGTGGCAATGGGATGTGCTGGAATGGGAAAGGGGATGGGAATGAGCATGGAAATGTGGTTGAGGAGGGGGGTGGAGATGGGGAGTGCCTTAAATAGCGCATGTCATGTGTGTGGAGTATAGGAGGCAAATTCTGTAATTGAGAAGGGAATTACGTCTGTTCCTCATATGACCATGATCCCACTACCAATTCTTGCAGAGCTTAGGAAGATTAAACATTAAAAGTACCGAGTTCGAAAATTTTTAAACAATAAATTACATATTTTTTTATCCTGAAAATAAAGCTTAAAAAATATCTTAATAACTCAGTACATACTAGCCTAGTACAGAAAATGTAAATGCAAATTTAGTTAAGTTTAAAATGATCTTAGTTCATTTGGGTATTTGAAAGAACACAAGCTCATTAAGAAGTTATAATTGTTATGCATGCAATAGTACGAATTGAACATTACTAGCTAGATTTTGTTCTAAGGTAGCCAAGTCGTCAGCACTAGATGGCTTCCGTAATTACGTATACGTCATGTGTTATATGGCGGCATAATTTAAAATGAAATGTCTGCCAAAGCTCGGTAATATTTGGCCAAAAGGCGAATGGCAAACTGCGAAATGCAAAAGGGAACAAAGTAGCGCTCGTGACGAGCAATTTACTAGCGCTTTGTTGTTCAGCAGGCGGAAGATTTTAATGATGCCTCCAGAGTCTCGAGTCCCGGCATTTGGCATTTTGCATTTCCTGCAGCCACTGCTGATTTAAATTAATTACTGCTAAATTTGGCCTGGCGCAGACGCCGCTTAAATTGGCCAACTGGAACTTCGCAGAAAGTAAAGCTAGAAGTTGGTAAAATCGGGGTAATCGATACACGTTACTCGGGGCTCAGTGCTTGGTGCTTGGAGCTAGTGTCATAACGCCAGACGCGCTGAGAACAAAGCAAACAAAATTAATTTAATTTGCACACAGAGCTGGCTTTCGTGAGCGTGTCTGTGTGCGAGTGGCTGGGATTACGTTCCATGGAATTTAATGCAATTTAAAACGCATCAATTTTCTGTGTTGCTGCAGCGGACATTGTCATGTCCTCGCAAAGGCGGAGAAAGGATTTTCCATTTTCCCCACACGCACACATGCACACACGCACATATACGCACACATACGCGCACAAGCACGCTGCTGTTGGCAAATGCCATTTAAGCTGCAATAATAAAGCTGAATCACAGGATGCATCTGCATCCGCTTCCTTTCGATGTCCGTGTCGCTTTCTCCACCTAGCTGCCGCATTAACTTCTCACGCTTGCCTTTCGGTTATATATCCTTACGGATTTCTCGGCAATCACTTAATTAATGATAAATATTGCCGAGAGCCAAGCCGCCAAGGCCAACACGCAACTCCAATTCCACCAGTTCCCCCACGAAGCTGTCATCAAGTGTCCATCCCCCACAAAAGTCGGATAACAACTCAATTGGGCTAACCCAATTCCCCGAATATTCACTTGACCATGGTTCATTAGCCGAAGTATTTGGTTCGTTTCTCTCCATACTTTTCAGGTAAAATAGCTTTACGTTTCGACTTAAAGCAGCTTAACTTCGTTTGAGTTACTAACTGCCCAAAGAATTTATCGTTTCAGTAGTCCTGAATGCCCCGGTACTTTGCGTTGTTGCGCTTAACAACTTTGACTTGGTCAGAGAGTTCAGAAAATATTTTTGCGTTCCCTTCAGGATGCAAGAGGCTTCCAACGAAAATGTCCTGGCAGCCAGTTGTCTCAGTGTGAACAACAAATTATAATTATAGTCGCAGTTATAATGAAAAATTCAAATTATTTATAATATTAATAAATCAATTAGGCCGGTTTTATAAAAACAACTTTTAGCACTAGCAGAAATTTATTACGGTTCCGACCAAGAAGCACTCCGCTCCCATTAACAAATAATACAATTGTAACAAATATAAATATAAATACCACAAACCGCTCTTAGGTCAGTGATATTGCGGACCATATCAGTAATATGGCCAACACGCATCCCAACTGGAACCACCTGAGAAAAGTAATCTGAGCTCCGATCTTAGGGTACAGCATTGGCAGAAGCCTTAGCACACTGTAAAGGTCTCTCTCCTTGCTAGCTTCATGGATATTCGGTGGGGTACCATCTTCAGGATCGTTGACCGTGAACCAGCTGGGATACTCCGAGTCGCAGAGGTACAGTCCCGTCGGACGAGGCACTGCGCCCGGCTGGGCCGGCACATTACTGTCCTTCTGATGGGCATGGGGTCCCTCTCCATAGAAGGGCATGATGTCCTCGTACATGAGCAAATGGCGTAGACAGCGCGGACATCTCGGCATTGGAGTACCACTCAATTTGGGCCACAGGCAAGTCCAGCAAAACAAATGGCCACAGATGGTGACCACGCCACCACCCACATACTGGTGACACTCATTGCACATAAAGGGATCCAGATGCAAATTCCTGCGACGTCGACAGCCAGTCCTAGGCAAGTGAATCCATTTGACATCTTCGCCACTTTTTTTCTGCTGCTGCTGCTGGTTGACGTTTGCGTTTGCGTTGGACACATCTGTCGTACCTTTTGAAGTCACCTCACCTACTCAACTTGAAATTAATAATTTGACATTTAATTGAAATGTCTTACCTGGAAGGCCATGGCAAGGATTCTGGGCATCTCTATTCGCTGGCACTTCTTCTTCATTTATATCGCCATGATTTGGTTGATTATTTACACGATCAAAAGCCTCCATTTTGGATTGAATTTTTTTAGCTTCAAAACCAATGTTCCAGCTTAGATAAGTATATAATTGTGTCCGACATATTTGTGACAACTGATTCATAACAAACGTGACACTTCAGAATAGTTATACCCGTTACTCGTAGATTAAAAGGGGTATGCCAGATTTCTTAAAAAGTGTCTAACAGGCAGCAGGAAGCTTCTCCAACTCTATAAAATATGTACATTCTGGATCAGGATCAATAGCCAAGTCGATCTGGGTATTTCCGCCTGTCCATCCGTAGGAATGTCCGGATCTCGGAAGCTGTGAAAGCTTGAAAGTTGAGATTACACGTGCATGCTCTAGTGAAGCCTACTCCTTAGCTAACCACCGGGTATCTCATCGTCGAGAAACTTGATTATTGCGTTCTCTTGTTTTATCTCAAAATAGTATGGTAGATATAATTACGAAATAAATTAATCAAGTAAAATAACTAACTTGGTCTTAAAGCTTAAATTTTAAATTTTTTTGTATGGATTATGTAAATATCAATATTTAACATAGTTTATGCCACATTTTGTTTGGTTTTGCAGACAGTTAGTGATTTATATCAAAGCCAGTCCATCACTTGGCATGATGCCAATGGCAATTAGACAAAAGCTGTTGCCGTCCGTCCAAGGATCGCAAAATAGCGACCTACACACGCCGAGCAGTTGACAGTTCCGGAAAAACAGCGGAAAATCGAAATTCGAAGCATTCGCCAGATGTGTGACATATGGCGGCATAATTTATGCAAAAATTGAACCGGATAGTGAGTGGAAACTTCGCGGTCCGTTGCCGCTGAATTTAAATTCTGACAATTGTTTGCATTGTCCTGGCAGCACGTCTGCGGCATTGTTTAATCCCGATTTTTCGACATCGATGGGGGCCATCGACTGCTTGTTAATTGACCCACATTTGTGATCTGAGTACATAATTAAAAGAAAATAAAGCGCGGGCCATGCCAAATAAACCCGCCGACAGGCGTTCGCTCACATAACAATGACAATAATAATAAAAGTGAAGTTTCACAGCGAAATTACACACTCGAACAGAATTGAACACAGAACGATTACGCAGTGGTGTAAAATACCCTGTTCTTGTTCTGATTAAAAGCAAGTGAGAGTGTTGCGCGGTAAAATATAATTAAATTTAAGATTTTAAGAGCATCTATAAAATATTTTTAAAGTACTATAATTATATGGTTATGCGTACCAAAGTCTTTTCGAAACTTGTGGACACACGATGGCGCTTTTAATTTACCCAGTGAATTGACAACTAGGGGAAAATAATGCATATTAATAGCGACTTTTTGTCATTTTACCAACTGCCGACTGCCGACACTTATCAGGCATTAATAATTACGTGTTAATACGTGAAATATGATTAAATTTTTATCAGTTTACATGAATCACTTTCGCACGTTTGCGTGCGAACAAGGATATTTTATTGGCTTCATTTGGCGACGAACCGCAGAGAAACTGACGTTTGCCCAATCGGAATTACAATCGCAATGCCAGTGGTTCTGCGCCATTTGGCATCCTATATCCCTGTCCACAAAGCGAATCCCTTGGCCTGGCCATTTGCATGCTGTGACTGGAGGGGCGTAATACACTGCGTATACGCGATGGGGCCTCCCTGCGTATACGCAATAAAAAGTGGTAAGGCCAAGCGATGGCGCAAGGACAACCGCCTGCGCTGGCCATTAAATGCAACAATAAATTCGGCAGTTCAACTCCAGTCAACTTCGTTGGCATGCCCGAAATTTAATTAGTTGGCATTTAACATTAAGCATTTCCACTGGCGCCGCTGCTGTCATTGGGCTTTGTTTTCGTTTTGCTTTTTATGTTATTTTTCAGTTAATTAAACGCACGCCAACATCTCGCCAATCTAAATTGTGCGCAATTAAATTTGGAATTACTTTCAACTGAGTATTCTGCGTTGCTCTCGCCAGCGGCGCGGCAATAACTTAACTCGAAATTTTATTGTAAGCCCCTGCCTTGCCAACTGTCACTTTTGATGGGCAGCCATTGGAGCGTAATTAGGCTACTACAACACCCCTGAAAACCCCGCCCAAAATTCCAACCCCTTCCTCCTTGTGCTGAAAAGCTTACTTTAACTTTTCCGCCTCGGCAAGCCTTTAAGTTCTTGCCTAACTTCGTTTGTCTGCTGCTGGAAATTGCACTGTCTGCCGTATTCATTATGCAAAATGCAATGGTACACAAACCGATGTGAAGAGGCTGCTTGTCTTCCTTATGAGTTTCACTGCTCATTCTTATCTTGGCCCGAATGGTATTTTTTGGGCGCTGATGGTGCCCAAGCACTCACACATCCAATGCATCCGTCTGAAGGCATCTCTCACAATCGAGAAAAAATGTACACAACATTTTTGTATACTATCGTGTTGGATATTAAGTTTTTGAATGATACCAAATCTCCTATAAATAATACTATTTATTTCTAAAATCCAGAACGACTAAAGATCTTTGAAGGCCATATAATTTATTCTATCCTATTTAGTAACATTTACAACATTGAACTACAAAAATACATAAGTATTCTCAAGTGTGCTGCCATTACATTTATAGGCATTCCTTGAGGTCAGGGCATGCACACTGCGACTTGGGTAAACAATGGCAGAGATTCTCTTCTATATATTTTCCATATCACCTGTGAAGAAAGCACACAGACAGAATCGGTGTGTCATGGGTGAAAAAAATAAAGGAGGTGAGCAGTTCGTGTCTGTCTGTGCCAAACGACGTACGAGTGCAATATTTATATTATTGCAGCTGCGGCGCCACATTGCAGCGACATGAAATGCTTGGCGCTGCATGAAAACCAAAATTAATGTGCACTCCCACGGGAATGAGGATGAGTTTATTGCTTTTGCGACTCGAGGTTTCGCACCCTGTCCCGTTGGCGTCTCCTTCTCGTCTGGATGATGGTCACAATGAGTATCACCATGATCACGACCAGGAGCGCTACGCAAATGGCCGACATGCTCAGGCTGACCGATTTGGAGGCCGTTGCAAAGCTGCTAAAGAGGAAAACCAGCTCCATGGAATCTCCTAGTTTTGCAAATGAAAAGGCCTTTAGGAAAAAATAGGTAGAACAGCAGTTAGATAGTATCATAATCAAAATCATGGCCAACAGCTGCAAAAATTGGATATTTAAATGTGCCAAATTAGACTACACCGCCATTTGCACGAGCACCCACCACCAAACGCATATGCAGACGAGTCCTGGAATAATTCGAGTGGTACAACCAGGTGCTCAGGGCGTAAATCAGGCAAATGTAGGCGGTTCCCACGCAGACCACCTGCTGGGCCAGCTGCTCATAACTGACGTGGAGGGGCAGGACGTTCCCAAACACCGACGCGTTCAGCACGGAAATGATCTGCGGAGCAGATGGGAGAGGGGAGTCACAAGGTCAGGTATTAGATAGCACTCAGGTGCAACTAACCGCCGTAAGGAATAGCAATAACGATACGATTTCCTTGCGAGAGAGTAACATAATGGGCCTTAAACTGGTAATTTAAAAATACTGCAGAAGTTACTGATATTTAACTCAAGGTTTGCTAGGTAATTTTCTAACACTCGGAGTTTGCATTGTATTATTTGAACGGAATATATTACATACAGCTCCACGATAATGGAGTAATTTCAGATGCATCGCTTTGATGAATTGCCAATTCCTTGCTATTGTAGCTCAGGCATCACTTCATATCCTTTCGAGCAAGGTCGTGTTCCCGTCTGCCTAGATTGCCGGCCTATTTGATGAGCGCAAAATCATCGAGAACAAATTGAAATTTGCACCCGTCGTGGAAGCTTATCTGTGCCACGCAGGCACTTGCAATGCCACCCATTCCACGCAAATGGGAGCGGCAGGCAGCCGGCGCTAATTCATCAACAGTAAAGGCAATTTAGATACTCATCTACCGGATATCGACAGCCAGGCAGCCGGCAGAGGGCAGAAGGCACAAGGCACAAGGCAGCCATGTAAGCAGATACCCTCGTCCTGTTCCGAGGACTCTAACCCATCCATTCCTGCGGCTGCGGCTGCGAGCAGCGCGGAGCGTTCTGCAGACAGGGTTTCATAAAATATTGATGGACGTGAAGTTGGCAGCGCATACTCGCTTCCTGTTCCGTGTCTGTCGCAGCCATAAATAATTTGCTGTAAATGCAATCGTGGGGTTACATGGGGCATGGCATGGTCTACGCTGTGGCTCGAAGTGGGCGCCTTTCTGTTGCCAGTGGGTGGAGGTTGGCGCTGTGAGCGGTGGTCAGTGGGTGGTGGGTGGTGGATGGACGTTGGGGGATGTTGTACGATGCTAATGGCAAGGCGCACGGTGCGAAAGTGTTTCGTATGAATTATTCGCCGGCAGCCAATTTGGAGTCACGTTTGCCGGCACAATTGAAACTGAAGACCGACCATCGAACCAGCGAACCGGCGAACCACCGGCCATAATGCCAATCCAGTGCTGGCCATAGCGGATAAAAATAGCTAAATGTAGAAAACTATAATCATCTGTAATATTAATATTAATATTTTGAAACATACACGTACACGTGTTTACTACAAATAATTTGGCCAATTTGGATAGCATACAATTTGAGATATACACATTACTTTAAAGAATTATATGGATTTGGACAACTAAATATCCTTGATGTGCATCTCAGAAATAGCTAACAGCTAAGAAAATCTCTCCAACAACACTGCCTTCCTGTTGCGAACCGCCTGTCGAAATGGTGTAATTTGTTATGTCTGCCACTGTAGCCGACCATGTCTATCTTCGGGCCGGGCTGCTTTTTAATAGCCATTCTCCTGTTGGTCGACTGTTGCTCGGCGGTTGTTGTGCCTTTATCGCCGGACTGCCTCCATTCCCCGCCGCCTGCTCCTGCCCCTGATCCTGAGTTGCTGCTGCGCCGGCAGGGTAATGTGTATTTAATGACGCCATCTCATGTACAATGCCCGTATCCGTTCTACCATGATCCTGGCCTTGTCGACGGACACCGGGTGTCCTCCAGCGCCTAATGTCCAGTGACCGCAGCCATCTGCAGGATAATGCCCCGGCTCCTGGTCGACGGGTGCCAATAAAGCTGCGCCCGTTGGCAGGCATTTCAATTTCGTGCCTGCCCTGCTTTTTTCAATATTTTTAAACGGCAGCCATAAAACGTGAGCGGTAATGTGCGGACAAGGCTGTTTAATTGTACCCCTGCCCTTAGGACAATCAGCTACTGTTTGTCTCAGATTATGATGGTAAGGCTCTCGATGTGTTTAAACAATAATTGAATTTAGGTCCGTTGTCTAAACAATAGAAGCCGAGCAAAACAATGCAAATGTAGGAAGCAAGTGCACTGGAAATCTAGTTTTGCATGTACGAGTATGCATCCCAAAAATTCTTGAAAATAATCTGCAAGAAATTATGAAGAAAGGGTACATGAAAAGCATACTTCTAAACACAACGACTTTATCTAGTGATCTTTGTTTTCTACTCTAAGACCACACATTATCAGAATCTAGTTATTCCCCCTCCGAATTTCATCCACAACGTATTTATTTGGGTACATTATATTATATATTATCTTTACAACCGCACAGGGCAACGATGAGTCTAAGGGATCTCAATCTGACTAAGGAGCAGATGCTAAAGCTTCAGCAGTTACTGGCAGAGGAAATAAAGGACGAAAGCCAGCAGGATCAGAAGGAGCCATCGAAGGAAAGGGGCATAGCCAAGGCTCTGGATAATGTGCAAGTCTATGTGGAGGCTGGTAAGACGGAGGCTTTTGTCCAGCTAAAGCAACCGAAATTACACAAATTTGAGATTACATCAAATGCAGTGGCCTCTGGAGCTTCGGAATCGAATACGTTCCAGCGCGCAGACGCCAAGGAAATTGATCGCTGGAAATCGGACAATGTGATCAAGTTCGATTGCATTTCAGACGAGTACCGCGAGCAATTAGGCCAAATTCAAACCGACGAAAGTACTGGCGAAACGTACATGCTCGTGCCCATGGATATAAACATACTCATCGACCAGACCGAACTAACTCCTGAGGCTTCCACAAAGCGGATCACCGAAGAGGAAGCCTACAAGCTGGCGGAGGAAGCTGGACACACCATCTATATGCACCACAAACACGAGGGGCATCCTTGCAAGCTGCCGCAGGCTGGTCTGAATCTGAATCCTCAAGCTAATCAGGCCAACTACGACTACCACGTGCACACTTTCGAGGTGCCCAGATTGAGTTTTCCCTTTGAACTGAAGTTTGGCCCTGATGAGGAGGCTGGAAAAGTGCTTAAATCAGACGAGGTCCCGGAAGATCCAGATCATGATGCGGATGTGGAAGTGCGGGCAGCTACCAAGCTTCAAGATTTAAAGGAATAAGGGCATCTTGCTCATCAACGTCATTAAGGAAACCATTTAGAGCAACAAAATTACTAACTAATTTTCCAAGTTTGGTCCCTCTCTTAGACTAAATCTTGTCTTAAATATTAAATATTTGATTAAATTAAATGCAAGTTATACGAATGAAAGAGCATTCTCCTTTTTTCAGTGTAGGCACACACATTTCATGCAAGCACATGTGCTGCATATTAATTAATTCGCCAGACACGATCTAACCGATCCAATAACCGTTCGAATGGCTGTTGCAGTAATAATAATGCGCTTAAAAGGGGTTGGTAAGTGCCCTGCGTGTTCAAATGCATAACCAAGTGACACTTCCTCTCAAACAATTGCACCTAATTGCAGACACTTGATCTTAGTTGCACATCAATGACCGCCCACCCAATTAACTCCCCGATATCGTACTTATATACATTGCAATGCAATGCAATGTCGTTCCCTGTTCAATACAATTTCCATTCAGCTTGCAGCAGAGCAAAGAGAATATGATAAGAAGCAATGGGAAATTTGCATAAAGCTTTTAGCCTAACGACGCGACATTTGCTTTTTATGTGATTCATGGACCACCCTCACTTTATGTTCATTCTTTTTCATTTTCATCCCAGAATGCAACAGCTCCCAACTTCCGCACAATTATTCAGCAATTTTAAGCACAACAATCGGTCGGCAGATGGGGTCGAGTCAGGATCTGGCGCAGATCTGGTTGCATGCCTGATTGCCTGGGGGCCAAAATGCTGGGTCCTTCGATTCCGACATCGACTTGGTCGCTTAAGCAGATTGAAACAATCTCCGGGGTGGGTAAGAGCTTATAGAGGGTTTTCTTTGGCTTTTAACTTTCGCCGCGACTGCCATTATTATTATTCTCCGCCGTCTGCCTGCAACTGTCAGTTGGGTAATTTATAATGAAGTTTCCTTATTGACAGTGGCAGCTTCCCTTCGAATTTCTGGCTCCCGATTCTCGATTCGCACTTCCGCTGCAGCGATTCTCCTGCAGTTGGGCATAAATTATGGATGCCTCTATATAATATATCGCCATAAATTGCTTGTCAAGTCGCGAGTCGACAGGCGAGCTAACTAAGATGCCGATGCCGGCAAACAAATAACAATCAAAATCACTTTTCGACCCCAAGTCGATTTATTTATATGGGACGAAATCTCGGCACTGAGGCCTTAATCGCTGAGGCCAGCCGCATCATGAGATCGTCAATCGATTTGATTTATTGCTGTTTTATTTGCGCATATCCTTATTTGCCTTGGCCGCAAACTTCGAACCCCAATCACGGCCGAGGCTATTTTATTGTTCGATAGCTTATCAAGCAAAGGCAAAGGCGAGCGCCTTGGAGGCCGGAAAATATCATAATTTTCGCAGGACACGCTGGCCTCTGTTTGTGTTTGTGCTGGTTTTGCCTGTCACAATGCCGTGCAAGGCATAAATCTGAATTAAAAGCCATTTTGAGCGGCTCGCAAGGAGTAGCTGGGCGGAGAAAATGTTTATATTCAGCACATTGT
Organism: Drosophila erecta; assembly: GCF_003286155.1. Taxonomy (NCBI): domain Eukaryota; kingdom Metazoa; phylum Arthropoda; class Insecta; order Diptera; family Drosophilidae; genus Drosophila; species Drosophila erecta. The sequence continues at coordinate 15,886,258 of NW_020825194.1, read as the reverse complement.
CACTTGTTGTGGCCTCTTTCTTGGACTCAACTGAACTTAACTCAACTGCGGGCCAGAAATTCCGCCGGGAATCGCTGCTCAGTGGCCCGGGCAAATAAATATTAATCATTGTGTAATAATTTTCTGCTGTCAGCTAAATTCAAGCAAAGTATTCATAATCCACAAGTAAGAACCGCTTTTGACAAATCGCTTTGCGGGCCACTCGTATAAATATTTATATTTGTATTCTTGTTGGCCGGCAGTTGAAATGCTTTTAAGGTGGCCGAGAGCTGGGCGCAGTTGCTGATTTGATTTTTTCTGCGATGTTTCCATTTGTTTTCTCGCCAACTTTCGGCAACTGTAAATCAGTTTGAGATCCTTTGATGTGTGTTTCGGGCTTGGGTTCCCAGAAACGAGATTGCAATAATCAAAATGTAATAAACAGAGGCTCTCACACATCCGCTTTCAACTGCTCGGGTCAAAACCAAAATGTTCTTTATGCACGGGTCCTTTGTACGTGATTGTGTGAGTGTGGGACCTTCTCATCTTGTCCTTTGTGTGTGGGGCTCTCAGTATTCGATGCACGTAACGCATTGTTTGAATTTCATGGCGACTTTATGAGTTTTGTAATCAGGTTTGTGAGCAAACAGACCCAAAAACACACACACGCAGCCTCGTACTCACGTGTTAACCTGCACATAAATATTGTTTCTGGTCGTGGGCTTTCCGATTCTCAGATGTGGGTGTGTTGACAAGCCGGCCGAGCAGCCAACCGCCCGTTAATGCTAATGAAACCCAAAGTTTGGGCTCCTTTGCTCGCCTATTAAGCCATTTTGTGGTCTGCAAAATCCACTTAAAACGTCTGGCGGCAACAAAATATTTTATTGCATATTTTTGTGCGCAGACATTACCTGCACCTCTGCCTCAACAATCGGTAAAAATGCTCAACAATGTGATTTATACACGCTGGAAGCACTTAAAACTAGACACACTCTCTCACAATAGACTGGCCACGCCTCCGGAACGCCCCTTTTGTTGTTTGCTGGCACTTTTGGAGCTCTTCCAAGGCTTAGAGCTTAGTCAGCACACGTGGAAAAATAGAAATCAGATAAATTTTCTTTTTCTAAATATTAAAATAAACTTAATGATACAAAGTTTCAATTTCATTTTAGGTATTACATTAATCGTACCAAAAGTTCTTTTACATTTCCAAAATGTCATTAATTAGTCCCCTAAGCAGATTTTTTCATTGTAGAATAATCTCCTCGTTATCCTTGGTTTTTTTCTCGGTGATATGCTATTGTCTGGTTGCCAAACAAAAGCCTCTCTGCAGTTGATGACTAGAAATTAACTAAGCAGCAGCAACAATGTTGCCAAGACCGAAACAATGGAGCTTTCTCAAAGACCGGAGGACCCGCCTCCAACACCAAAAGCAAACAAGTAGTATTTCCAACCCCTCGGTTTGCATGTCTGGCTATCGGCTGTCCACTCCGGAGCATTAAATAAATATTTGCCATGCTCTGCAGGAATTTTGAGACCCCAAGCCCAAGAAACACATCCCTGCCTGCCAGCCCGTCCGACTGGGAAAAAATATTCTAAATATCATATCATCAGCATTTTCCGATGGAGTCTCGCCCTGGTTGCCATGGGGCCATGCGGTTTCGGGGGCTGGGATCGTCCAGTGTTTACCATTTATTTTTTGATTTGGGTATTTAAGGTGTGGATGGATGGGCACAGGCGGGCGTGCGTGTCCTGAAGAGTGTCGCAGTGTGAGTGCGGTAGGTTGAGTATGTGTGTGTGTGTGGGCGGTTGTGTAGGCAGCAGTGTTGACAACTTAAGTGGAATTTTGCTTGCTCGAGCGTTGCAAGCATTAGCTTTTATCAAATCACATTAATATTATCTGAAGGACAGTTATTAGTTGGGTTAGAAGGAGACCCATCCTACATTATACATAAGAAAAGCACTTTTTACTTCAATATTTAAAATTATATTCATTGCTCGCCAAGACATCAATACTAATTTAAGTCTTCTTACGAACGTGGTGGTCGTACAGAATAATGAAACCATATAGATTCGACTTGATCATAGAGCGTCTAACGTTGCTGGAGAAGGGGTTCTTCTTGGTGGTAACGGGTATGTTCTTGTGATCACCCTTGTGAGCAAACATAAGACCATATTCCGGATGAGCAACCACCGTATAATTGTCATTGTCATTCGAAAAAATCTTCCTGGTCTTCCAGTCGTAGAAGACTATATCACTCGGCTGGGGCTTCAACAACTTCCGCTCCTCGAAAACTGCCCTCCAGTCGACTGCATTTGGTCCCTTGAAGCGGTAGTTACGCAGACTGGCCTCAAAGTCAATGTAGCCGGACTTGGAGAACCCACTTCGTCCGCTTATTTCCAAAAAGATAATGGTCTGCATGGGGAGATTTTCTATTATAAATATAAAATATTTCCTTACGTATTTACCGATATCTCCTGCTGGACATTGCCATGTTCGCGATCGGCCAAGGCCCAAAGTGCTGGGTCGGTTCCTTTGAAGTACTGACTGTAGTATATCTGGGCAGAAACCGTTGGGTTCAGGAGCTGTTCCACCTGTTTCTTCACGTTCAGGAATTCGTCCTCTTCGTAGAAAGAGCGGTGCTCCCGATAGCCGAGTTTTGTGAGAGTGATGACTGTTTTGTGGAAAGGTAAGTATCGAAAGTCCTCGACGGTCGTGAAGGAGTGCAGATACTCCTGGTAGTTGTTAAACTTGGCAATGCTGAAGTCTGTCATGATGACCAAATATTTCACAACCTATTGTGTTTCTACAAAAGTGTATTCTCTGTATTAAATCATCTGTATCTCTGATTTAACAACGCCGGACTGCTAGGTGTGCACTAAAGTACATTATGAATAATGGTTTCTACTCTGTCAATTAGCTTAATATATGAGCCAAAACAACCACGAATTATGAACATCGGCTGTTCCAAAGAACACATGGAACAAGGCCACTGTTATACATAAATTCTAAAGTTTCCTAGAAATAAGCATATCTAAAGCTTTTAAAATGCAGAAATCCGATAAATATTTTTGACAAAACTAAAAATAAATGTCTTAATATATATTTATTTAGACCTACTTATACTCATCTCGTCTAGGAATTATTTGGAATTAATTAAATTAATTTGTTGTAAAGCACGTATACAAACTATTAGCATACTATACTCAGGCCCATCCATAGTTTGCTTTTGTTACGGTGGCTTCAGCACGTTCAGTCCGAAACCGCAAATATTAACATAGTTTAAATAATCCGTATCATGAATACGTCGATTTTGTGGAATTTTTTAATAAATTTCGTACAACGCTCTCTGTGGCGACTTTTCATTTGGCGCATTATCCAAATACCGCAATGGGCAAAAATATGCATTTATTCATTTATTTTATTTGTCTTTCTCGTCGAGCGTGTTTAAAAGAGGGTTGGCGTCCGAAAATTCCATGCAGCCAAAAACATGTTCACTTCTAAAAGTCCCATGCCACTCAGAAGACGTCTTCAGTGGTGAAAATATTAAAACCATTCTCGGCATTCCCCATTTGATATACGCAGATGCCTATGTGGATTATTTGGACAGAATTCGTGGCTGGGTTCAGCAACCTGCAGTACCGTCATTTATATTTATCAACACTTTCGCCAGTGACGTAATTTCCTGTTCGGCACGCACAAATAAACAATCGTGCAGCTGACATAACAAAACAAAAACGGCCGACGCGTGCTCAAAATTTGGAAGCGAAATAATTAACTTGAATGCTAATTAGTTGAATTATCAATGAGATGCTCAGTAAATCCGCCACTAGTATTTATTGACATTAAATCGCCGTAATGTCAGAGGGGGCGTGGCAGTGAATGTTTATGGCCCAGTGGGCTTTGTTCGTGATAACCAGAATGTGTTTTAGCCGCATAAATCCTCATTCAGGCGATGGGCTTTGCCAGGCATTTAAATATATCAAGTGGCAGGACGGCCCAGATACTCACTATTATTTACATGGCCCCCATCAACAACTGCAATATCAGCAAGTTGTCCTCGGCGTATGTAATTTAAGACCACGGCATAAATCATCAGGACACCCGCTCAGACAATTTTGTAAAACACTCCGAGTGTCCCTGCCTTTCCTTTCCATTCTGCTCCTTTCGTCTCCTTAGCTGACTGGGCATGTGTTGAATAAATTTATTGTTGTGCATAATGCTGGCCAAGATCGCAAGCGTAAAAAATTGCCATTATGAATATGAAGTGCATTGCGTTTAAGGATGCAAGACGACTGTTCATACGCGGAAACGGGAGAGTGTGAATGATGGCGGCGTTTAAGGACGCGTTGCATCAGCAGTCGCAGCCCGTAATTATGAATATTAATTGCAGGGTAAGCGCCGAAAGTGCCAGCCGCAGGATGAAGGCGTGACCCTGTGAGGCTATGCAAATATACGCAAAACTAATGGTGCAAAAACGGAGTCCATGAATAAATCACAGAAGATTAGGTCCCAAATGATGTGAAAAGGGATAAGGCCGCAAAAGTGTCCATCTCACCAAAAAACAGACGCACACACGCACACATTCAAAACACAAGTGAACCTAAACAAATAAGACCAAAAAGTATTGGCAGAGAAAAGGATACGACCAGAGCAAGCACAGAGTTCATATCAGCCTAAATGCAAGTCTTCATTAAATTTGCATATGTCGATATTTTGGGGCTTGCCACATGTCCCTGCAAAAGCCCAACAAGTTTCAGCTGCAGAGTATTTGTGGAAAATATGCCAATGTCTGAACAGCTGACAAGGTTTCATACGATGGATTCAAGTCGTCAGTCCAATTAAGATTCCTATACACTTCCTCATATCCTTTACATGGCTGCCTATAAATGTGTTTTACCAATCCAATTATTCTATAAAGTATTTAACAACAAGCCATTTCGGTTGCTCAAAATAAATCCAAGAATTTCAAATCGAAGGACATCAGGGCAAAGTCGTATTCGAATTTCACGGAATTCGGTTTACGGGTATATTGAATTTTAGTCTTCTACTTGCAGGGCTGGCTGGATTTTGTGTAATTATTTGCCATGTGCGTCGGAAAACTTTGCCATTTTTGTGAACGAGTGCACTTCAAAGTTTATGCGCCAAGTGTTACATGGCGTATACGTAATTTTTCATTTCGGAGCCAGATTCAAGGCACTCACAGTATGTCTGTATCTCCTCGCTCTGGTCTGTCATGTTTTACATGGCCCTGTGCGTGTGTGTAGTTTTGAGTGCTCTTTGCTCGTGCCCTGTTGATGTTTAGTTTTTAGACAAGCCGGCAAATATATTCGAATTTTATGCAAATTTTAATTGCTTTACTTTGCGATGGAAATTTACGACCGCAGCCGTGGCAAAATAAAAAATAAAAGCGGAAAAGAGGACTTCAGTGTGGAGGATCATCTGCATAAATATTTTAGTGGTGCTAAAATAAATAATAGCCATTCTCGGTGGTTAATTCTCGACGTTGTCGGCAATTAGCCAAGGAGTCAATGGGGCATCCGGAAAAAAAGACCATCGCACTCAAGAGGTTTTATAGCCCATCTCAGATTTTGCTCGGCAAGATGAAGAGCTTTTCTCGCACAAGCTCGCCAACAGACCAAAACGACTTGCGAAAAGTTCGAAATTAATTCGCAGAAATCACTCAAAAGGATTTTCAGCAGCTCAGCAACACATGTGTCCATTCGGCTTTGTTTCCGCAGCATTTCAGGCATTTTTATGTGTCCTCCAGCAATATTAAACAGTTGACTTGCTAGACAATTGACCCAGCTGAGTTTTTTATTTAATTTCCTCAGTCAGACTTCAAAGCTTTTTTAATGCCCATCTAATGGTTGACCATGGCATTTTTATCGTTCCCAGCTTGGACAGTTTGTTAATTTGAATTTGCTTTTTTTATATTTATATTATGTGTACTTCCTGGGAAATGAATATAACAAATGTAAACTTAATTCTTTACGAATATGTATAACAAATTAACATAACTTCTATATCCTCTGAATTGCACAAGAGAAATGCTTATGAGCATACATTTTTTATTAAGAAAACGTGGGTAGTATCAGCTTATTACAAATGTTGTTATTCTTTTTAATATCATTTTAATCTTTTACGACTCGCAATATTGAAATAACATATTGTATCGGGCTGGTCTAGAGTCCCAGGTCTGGACTTTTGGGGCGTTTCCCTGCAGTTGTTACTTTTTACGAGCATCAATTTCTGCCACATTGACATAAATGTGCATAATAACCGAAATGCTTTTTACATTTCCGCTGCAAAGGAAGTCATAAATAAGCCAAACGCTGACGGGGCAGTCAAGCCCGGCGTCTTCGCTGTCCGGCGTTATCCGGAAAAGGGGCGTGTCCCCGCCCATAGACGCCCATTGTGCTGCATCTGCGTCGCCACGTTGGGCGCAAATCAAGTTATTACGGCCCATGGCTGGACTTTGCCACTGCGTCACATATGGCGAGCATAAATAGTACCCATCCGCCCCGTTGGCCGGCTGACTGGCTGAATGGGTAACCGGCTAACTGGCTGGCTGGCTGGCTGGCTACAAACTTTCTTTATGCGCTTTCCATGAACATTTCGTGGCAGGTTTATGTATTTAATGGACTTTGCACAACTTTCTTTTGCTTTCTTTGGTCATTTACGGACGGGCCCTTTCTTTTTGGCAACTGAAAGGGCGTCTGCATCGCAAGTTTGGAAAGGCTCGGTTTGGACGCATTACGTCCATTGGCAAAGTTTTTCGACGCCAGCACTTACAACCGCTTCAGCGTCCATTTTGATTATTAGCCGGATAAACCCACACAATAACAGAATGCGTAGGATTTTATGTTCAATTATTTTTATCGCCTGCACAGCACATTCGCATTATTCGCGGCGCCACAACATCCATAAATAGCTCAATGCATTTTATGCGCTGGCGGCATTCAATACCAATCAAAATTAAAAAAATAATGCTTATACGAATGCCACACCAACGCAAAAATGGTGAGCACCGAACAATCCTTAGTAACTGGTTTTAATAAATTTAAACATTGGATATTCTTCCTATTTGAAAAAACTTTTGGTGTAGCTGAAGGATTTTCAATCTGACTGCTATGAAAGCCATTCACCATCAACCTTGGCATTTCCCGCAGCTTTGGATGACCTTGAACTTTCGCCACGAAAGGAAAAGCAGATAGCCAAAAGGGCCCTTTTGTTCGCTCGGTTTGAAAACATCCTTTGAAAGAGTGCTTTGCATACGGCTCGGTCGAATTGAAAAGTTCAAAAGTTAAGCGAACACTCGCAGGCAAATACGGTGGTCAGTTGAAAATGAATATGCCTACTAAATCGTTTATTATACTCGGGTGCTATTTGACCTGTTTGGGTATGTGGAAATCTTTTCATTTTGCGGTATTTAACATACAGTGTAAACTTGTATTCCGACATATGCCAATCCTGCAAAGGACTTGGCAAAGAGCCGCGCACCGAATAGACGTCGTAAGGCACTCCCAACGGAAAATGTCCTCGCAACATTATTAAAATGTTGTCAGGCATTCCGAACAAGTCACTGTGCAGTGGAGCTTATTTCATATTTGCAGCCAACCAGAATCACATACATATAATACATTGCATGTTGCGACAGTAAAAGTAAATGAAATATGGAATATACAAGTCGCCTTATTGCCTTTTTAAAGCTCTTCCGCTATGCTGATATGAAAGTATTTTCACTCCTTTGCATAAAACATTAACTCAGACAATCATAAATATTTTGTTATCCTACAAAACAGTTTAGTTTCATTTTGTTGTAAAATTCATATTTCGATGACAGGAAAAGCATATATTTAAGTAAACATTATGGCCGCGAATATTTGTTAACCAGGATATGACGAGATATTCAGGATTTTCCGCTGCCATGAAGTATATAAAAAATAGAACAGAAATGGAGAAAATGAAATGGTAAGTATCAACAAGCGTTGACAGCGGCGACAACGACACTTATCGAATGCGAAATTGATGAGCTAGGCAAATGACAGTCCGGCTGGGAAGGCTCATGTCCCCCGTCCTCATCAGCAGTCCCAGTTCCCAGTTCCCATTCCCGGTCCCGGTTGCCCAGCTCAATCCTCCTGCTCATCCACCCACCCCCAGGCGTAATGAAGGCTCGCCGGACTCTGTTCGATAAATTCCCGAAATTGGTTCTGACTTAAAGTCAATAAAAGTCCACTTAAGGCTTCATTGTTGTCCGCTTTTTTGGCAGGAGCTGGAGTTATCCTGCTGCTGCCGTTCTGCTGTTCACAAAATTGTTTTTTAATGCGCGCACATCAATAGACAAGCCAAATAGTCCATCGCAAATTTAACTACTACCATTTTCGTGCTCGATTTTGTAGCTTCTGCAGTGTTCAGCATCAGATATTAAGCGACAACACGAATGGTGCTGCTTTTCAGGGGGTTTGGCTGGACGTCAAGGACGGTCCATTTGGGGGATGATGTTTTCGCAGTTGGTTTCAGGGTCTTTTACCTTGAAGCCAAGGATTGACAACAGCGATGCCCAACAAGTGTCGTGGTCTAAAAACCAGGAATGACAATTGACTTAACTGATCCCATTAAACCACGTAGTAAAATAATAGAAATTAATTTTTTTTTAATAAATCATATGGAATAAAATTTCTTACTATTAAATTATGATTATTGTTAATATATTTTCTACACTCGAGTTTTTTTCACGCCTGCATCCCTGACTCAAAGATTACCTTGCATAATCGCCCCTCATTATCGGAATCTTTTTCCGAAAGCTTTTGAATATAGCCCAATTTGTGGGCATGGATTTTAGAAGCGAAGCCTTTGCCCTGTATCTTTTTAACGAAAACAATAACTTTCGTATGCCCCTTTGCTCTTCTTTAACGGGCTAATGCGAGTTTCCCAACAAGTTTCAGCTGGGATGAAGTTTCCCCTAGAAAACCGGGCTGCCAAACCGGGGATGAGGAAAGGGGACGCGTGTGTTGCTAATTAGAACACATTTCTTCAATTTAACCCCCCGAAAAGTCAGGGAAAACACAAGCGAGTTTTGGAAAATGCTGAAAACACCAAGTACAGGTCGCTTTAATCAACAAAATGGGGGTGGAATACGCACGCGTGATGAATATACGCGCAATTATACCTTAAGGCAATCCACTGTCATACCTTTGTTAAGTCGATTCCAATGGAAACACTTGAAACTTTTCGTATGAATGATATTGCTGTTGGCTTACGGGCCGCGTTGTTGTATTTGACAAATATTTATGCTAATAAAAGCGGCATCACCGTAAATATGGCCTCCCCTGAAACACTGTTGCTGCTCTTTGCGGCCAAAACTTTCCCCGAAAGTTCAAACTCCAGTTGTGAGCCATACAACCGAACAACCGAACAACCGAGCAACCACTGCGGGACAACCCACTGCTGCGGTCGATGATGTGAACCCGGCCACATCAGCGAGCGACCAGAGAAGTGGGACCCGTTGGAGGGATTTTATCCTTATAGAGTTTTAATATTCAACAATTTAAAATGTATTTATAGCCAGGGAAAGTCTTCGAGCACATTGCCCTTAACTGTTCGAATTAATGATAAATTACTTAAATTATTCAGTACTGGTTTACCACCATAATAAGTATAAATATGTATATTTTTAATACAGCAAGCGTCCATTGTGCTGCATGAATTAACAGCTTAGGTGAATATTTGTTAATTAACAGTTGAATTTTGGACAAGGCTTTCGCATTTGCTAATCATTAGTACTTATATGAGGGTATATTGTCTAACAGACTATAAAATGAAAGAGCTTACTATAAAATGAAAATTACCTAAAAGTTATAAATGTATGGATTCGTATTGCTTAGCTCAAGCGGGCAATGTTTGTATTTATTATACAAACGGAGTTTCATAAATTAAAATAATTGAGAAATTCACGTTGTAGTGCTAGCATCTAATAATCTAATGCCTCATTACAATATTTTGTTTTTCGTTTCACTATGCCGATAGAAACCGAACTGATTCTCAATTAGAAGTGCCGCAACCCTCTAGCCAAACGGGCTTTCCGACTCGACTTTATTAAATTAACGTTTCATGTTCGTTTAATGAACAAAGGAAGACGAAAATAATGATGCTCGAAAGGAGGAGGCGTGCTCCACAAGTGGGGGATGGAATTTTGGGGCAAGTCAACGTGTCGCATACTCACCAAAATACAAAAATAAAAGACGCAAATGCGAAAAATGCCGCAAGATGTTGCCGTTGGTCCTGATGTTGCTGCTGTTGTGGCTGCTTTTTGCGTAACAAGCCACTCTAATGACAATATTGGCACTTACAACAACAATAACAACAACCTCAACAGCCACAACCAACACAACAACAATAATAATTTTTGTGGTTATTACCAAGATTACAACGGCAAAAGCAATGACAACTTTTTGTGCCCCACCCCAAGGACACCTACACTTGGAGATTAAAAGGTAGTTTTTTGACAGATAAAGAAAAGCTTTTTTAATTAGAATTCTAAAAGGGAATTTTTTTAAATAACCATAAGCAATTTTTTAAAAACAATAATAAGATTCTAAGTACAATAATTTTATTCTAAATAATCGGAATTAAAATTAAAATCAAACTTAATATTGTGTTTTAACCAAAAAAATGTTCTTTGAAATAAAACAAATAGATGTTAAGTTTTAAATAATACTTGTTCGAATACATGCTTTTAATTTAATGTCTACACAGATTACTTCGTCGAAGTTAAGTCAACAAATGGAAATTTATCTTGCAGATAAATTTTTCTTGTGCACACATACAAACTGTCAGGCAAAGAAAGAGAAACATGTCGCACCCGAGGAAGTCAAACTCACACACGTGCAGACGCACCTACACATGTACAAACATTTATAGTCTACTTAGAATTTAGCGACATTTGCCGTGGAGAAGAAGCATCAAAGGAAAGAAAAGCTGCAGAAGCCGACGACGGAATGTTTTCATTTTTAATGAAGGCACGTAAAATGCGAAAAAGTCCTACGCACTCACACACACACACACATGGACTGGCTTTCATAGATTTGCTTTAATTATAATTCCAGACGCGTTTATCACATCAACAACAATACACAATACAGGCCCAGACCCGCACACTTGTACTTGAATTATTATATGGCACTCGCACAGTAAGCCATTACATCTGTGTGGCCACAAAATGTTTTTTCATAAACTAACATGCACACACCCACACACACGGAAAAGGCTGTTGAAAATTTAGAATGTCCTGTAGGTGGTAAAGAGGCGGAAAAACCACCCTGCCGCCCCGCTGTTGCCTTGCCTGCGCTATCCTGTTTTTCGGTATTATTTTTGGTCCTTTGTTCGGCTGAAATATTTATGCATTCGTATGACAAAAATTTTACAACAGTTGTTTTGTATACATATTGTACATTTGCCCTTTTGCATGCTACTCATCCAACTTCTTGGGCTTGTGAATTCTTGATGCGGCAATTTTGCAACAAAAATTATCTCTGCTCCTCTGGATTATCACAAACTTTTGGCAAATTGCAATTTTCTTAAAAGAAAACATAACAAAATAAAAGTGTAGAATTTTGTCATGCCTTACGTGATGAGTTTACATTTGCCAACGATAAATTTACAGTTCTAATTAGTTCATAACTTCATGTGTACAGTCAACTTAAATAAACTTAAAATTTTTGTGCGTCAACCCCTGAATTTTATACACAAACTACTCAACATAGTTTATCACAGGGTATATGGAACTATGGAATATGTTTTTTTGTTTATCTCAAAGGAATTTCAACAGTACTTTTTAATCACATTTTATTTCTTCGATTTTAAACTTACATTTTTCACTGCCTATGCACCGAGTTGGCCTCATAATTTGGTACATTAATAATTTATACAGAAAGCAACATATGCAACAGAAAGCACTAATCCCAGCATAAGTCCCATTTGATTCCAAAAGCAGCTGTGCTTTATTGTCCTATCAGCCGAATACAGCAGACTCCCATGAGGTCAAATTGCTCGCTGTTTTCTGGTTTGAGGATAGATTAGAGGCGGAATTTGTAAACACAAACATATTTTTAGAAGTGATAAACACTTGACTCTCAATTGGAGAGCCCACAGACACCTGGAAGTAAAAAAAATGCTTGCAGTCAAGTGGTTTTTGCAAACACTTGAATCGCACGCCAAAGACTAAGCTGACAGAAGAATGTGCTCAAATATGAAAAGCAGAACAAGAGCGATATGCAGCCAAGATTGGAAATAATATTTATTTGATATTTCCCATCGCCATCGATGACAACAACAAATGGCAAATATTTGTGCAAGTCTGAAGCAGCAACTTAAGCCAAAGTGCACACAATCCATCGTCCTTCCTTCGGCCCATAGGATGTGCTTAGGCATGCAATAATCTAATGTGCAAATATGAATAGTGAATGTGCGAGGCGGGCGAGCACAACATGTTACATGCCACTAAAAATCTAAATAAAGTGCCAAGAAAGGCGGCACAGAAAGAGAGTGCCTTCAGAGGGCGCAATGCAGTGAAAGATGTTGGCTCAATAGCTTCATCCCATATGTATCTGAATATATATTGCGATTGTATGGGAACTTTGCCTTCGGCCTGTTTGCAGAGACTACGCCGCAGACCGCCAGACACGTGCACTTGAAAACGCCAAAGTCAAGCCCAACATCGACGCCAACGCCGGGCCAAAAGTCAATAATAATAAGTTGGGGGATTCGAAATACAAAAAATCCAGTCGGCAGCTGGATGAAGGGGTTGGCAGAGGGGTAAAAAATACTCAGACAAATTCGCTTGAAAAGGGTAAAGGAATGTAATAATACTTAAAACTTGAAATTCGACTATGCTGAGCAGGTCACAAGAGCAGAGATGCTAGTTCGGAGGCAAAACATATACAAACTGAATGCTATGAAAAAACATATTTAACTTAGTTTAGAAAATAAATTTAATAAAATTTAAAAAAAAGTTTAGATATAAGCTGTCGTCGATAACAACAGGTTTCGGATTTGGGTACCTTGTTTGTTATTGAATTAAATTAAATTCAAATATGTCTTTAAAAAAGTATGATGCATTACCGGTTTTACCAAAAAGTAAAAATAAATCTTTATAAATTGAATTTGGCAGAGAAATAAATATTTGCCATTTCAGGTTGTCTAGTTTTTGTTTAATTCGCTGGCGGCATCACTGAGCTCCATAGCGTGGTCCCCACACCGGGCCCACTAGGCGTATGAGTTATAAGCGAAGTTGCCGTAAGCCTTTCAGTGAGCTCTGTCCGCCCTGTTGGCCCTGCCCAACTGTCTGACTAGCTGCCTGCCTAGCTGCCTGCCTAGCTGCCTGTGCGGGATTGGAACTTGGAGGAGGAACTGGCGGTGGGCACGTCCCTATCTTCGGCTGACTGTTAGCACTGCCTGCTTGACTTCCAAGTGGCATGTACTCATTCTTTTCTTCACATGTTTGCCCAGCCTCCGCAACGGCTGCAGTCTGCCTGCCTCGATTTGTCATTTCGCTGCCAAGACGAGACAGAGGCTGGGCGGCTAGAAAAAAAAAAAGAAAAGACGGGGGTAAAAATGAAAAAGCCCTCAATTCTGTGCATTTTTTTGTGTGTCGAATTTGAATTCAATTTCCGACGCTGAAAGGTTTTTAATCTTGTTATCAGGCAGCTGCTCAACCGCCTGGCATGCAAACTTGAGGATTTTCTGGCCAGCAACCCTTGTTAAACGTTGAGCAGTTGATTAGCTTAACCTTTTTGTTGTTATGCTATGCCCAGCGGCAGGCGATAGTCATTCAGATATTAATAAGTCCACATGCTCAGTTGGATTCAAGTGAAGAGACAAAGGAATTTTATTTTGATTTTTCAGGGAATAGCTTAAAACGAAAATTTTACAAACTACCAAACTTTGATGACAGATCAGATCTTCCTATAAACTTCAATAAATAATAAAATTTGGAATTTATCACTTTTTTGTTATTTCTTATTACTCAAATTTTCCAGTGGAGTGTTAGGGTTCATTGCTAAAAATAACCATTTATCATTTACGTATATTTTGGTTTGTTTGAACAACCCCACATATCACACCTCAATAAAAAACAAGATATAATAAAATGCTATAGTCGAGTTCCCCGACTATCAGATACCCGTTACTCAGCTAGTGGAAGTGCAAACGAGAAATTTCAACATTTTCTGGTATATCGGTAATTGAGTAAAAAATTATAAAATGAAAATAAACACACAAGTTTCTTCAAAGTGTTTTCGTGGTAAAAATTTTTTTTTGCAAATCTATAGAAATTAACATTGATATATTGAAAAATGAAAAAATGTCACATATTCTATGTCTCTGGATGGTCGGAAACGTTCCTTCTGCCTGTTACATACTTTTCAACGAATCTAGCATACCCTTTTATTCTACGAGTAACGGGTATAAAAAGCCTGTTCCACACAATTTAAAAGAGATAGGTAAAAGGATTCCAGTGTCCAATGGTCAACGTTCATCTGACAGTTAGACACTTTTTTAGGTGTCCTTTATTGGGGCTTAATTAATTTCTTGATAGTATGCTGTTGTGACCACTCAGCTGGCATTTATCCCACGAATTTTCGAAGCCTCTGCAAAACGCTGGCCCCGAAAAGGAAAATGGCAAGCCGAGATATCGATCCCACGTCAGAACTTTATTCAAAACCACCTGCAATGGTATATAGCCAGTCACATGGATTTATTTGCGGCCATTAAATGTCAGAGCGACTGGAGCAGCTAGAGATTGCAACGGCCTATCCCAAATCGCAACCGGATAGTCAGCTCACGCATTTTGCAAATTTACCACCGCCTAGCCGGGCAACAGCCACACCAAAGTTGCGGCAGATTATAAACGTAATCCCGGGCGCGGGCCACGTATTCCGGAGTCCTATAAACCGTAAACTCACGCACTCGCCCGCAGCGGTGGCAAATGCCACGTAGCTGCGGAATCACAGAGCCCGGAGCACAGAAACATAAAGGAAAGCATTAAAAATGGCAAACAAAATGGCAAACATATTTCTCCCCGACGCGTCGCCACAGAGGTGAATAAAAATAAGCACAGTTGCCAAATTCCACATTTGTTTAGTGCTTAATGTTTAGCCACCGCCGATTTGCATGCCAAGCAGGTGCTACATAATTTATCAGCGAATGCAAATGTCGAGAAGCTACGGATCTGATTTATACACTATACGCGGTCCTGGCTGTAAAATACTACGGTGGAAATTGTTTTCGACATTTAAATGCCAACTGACAATCGGCAAACCGACACCTGCGTCGCCATTTCGTCTGGGCAATACGGCAAAGTTTCACTTAAAATGTGGGATGTTCTCGGTAAGTGAATTAAAAAAGGTCTTATTAATTATCGCTTGAAAAGAGAAAGAAATCATTTACTAAGAGTTACCAATTGTAGTATCTTAAAGAAATGGAAAAATGAGAAATAGTTTATGAAACTCATAAAAAACCTATTATTATATTATATTATAATAATATATTAATATTTATTATAATAATATTTGCACATTTTGCATAAATATATTTATTTGTTATATTTGGAACTCCCCGAGAGAGCAGTGACTTCGATCTGCGATTGCAATTATCATCAATTTAATCAACAAGGTTGCAACGCCAGTGCAAATAAAAATCGAGAGTCGCCGCCATAATTTTGGTTTATAGCCGGGAATCTGTTAATGCGATGACTACCATTCGCCGCTCTACCCGACTGTCCTGGCCACCTCATCCATTTTCAGGCCCTGTCCAATGGCGCTCATAAATAAAAATCACTGAGGCTTGAATTTTGCATAATTCCCTTTTTTCTTGTTTTGGCTGCAACCGTAGCGTTGCAAAGTGTAGTAAAAAAAATGGTTGGGAAAATTGCCCGTATACATATATAGCCAAAGGTGTGAGGGAAAATCTCGGTGTGTATTTCTGAATGGCTACTGGAGGAGGGGCGTGTCAACGGCCTCTGCCACTCCCACTGTGGTCCCATGCATCATGGTGTGGCAATTTTCAGCTTTCATGTATTTATTGCACATGAAATGCATTCCACAATGCGCCGGTAATTCAACAACTACGCCCCGTTGCCACCCATGAAATCCAGCCCATCCCACAACCAGCAGCCACTTTCAATGAATGCAACTGCAATGTGCAAATACCAGATATTTGCAGTTAGGGCTTCGGTAAAGCCCGACAATCCAATTTGTTTCCACAAAACCATGTTCTCAGGGCATTTATGACACTTTTTTAACTGGAGTTACACGTCATAAAATAATGCAGCCTCTGTTAATGCAAAAATTCCTTTCCACTATGGGAAATTCGACACGAACGTTTCAATTGTTATATGTTTTTTTAAGTCTCTATATAGAAGCTTAACAAAGTCAAAATTGCTATGAATTGGGGTAATTAAATATATCACTTGTAAACTGACTTTGTGCGTAATTCTTCTAATATGCAGCTTGTGAATAACTCTCGTAATATCCTTTGACCACAGCAATTAGATTTATCCGAAGAGCCAAAACTTTCCCATTTGGTCCCCAAAATGCCCGTTCCCCAGAAGCCGAACAAGGGCAAAAGTTTCCCAGCTCAGCAGATCACGAAAATCGTTCCAACAACACCCAAACCACACCACCCATAAAGAAATTGGCACATTCGCTATCCAACCACATTTCGCCTACCATAAATCCAGACAAAAGGAAACTTTTTGGCAAGCGAGAATTTATGCCCGGACTGCCGGCCGACTTCTTAGCGATTTGTTCAGGCTTATAATTCATGTTTTAATTGGCAAAAGTCGAGGGGCGAAAAGCGCAGACGAAGTCGAAGAGGCGCATTTATTTATGACTCGTTAAGTGTAAAATATCTGGCGCAAAATCAAAATATGCAGAAAGCCCCACACCCAACCGACTGCGAAATACCAATCTAAATCATATGTTTGTTTATGGTGAGGCCCACAAAATGGGGCCCACAAAATCGGACAGAAAAAGCCGCTGCCAAGTTGGCAGCCATTAGGCTAATTATAAGCGTTATACCGCCAACAGAATGCTAAGCCCGCTACGAGCATTTGAAACGATAAGTCCCGTATACAGGATCACGAGGGTCACTAAAAGCCCCTTATGCCGGGTACAACATAAACTACCATAACAATTAGTCGGCTTACGAAGTCGAAACTCGGGATTCCAGCCCAAAAAGTCCAACCCTCATCATCAGGCGTAAAGGAAAGTATCTACAAAGTTTGTGCGTAAGCCCTCGCAAGCTGGCTGAATTTTCGGGTGGTTCGAGCTAGTTAGCCAGTTCGATCCGTTGGGGTTAACAAAGGCCGTTCGAGAGTGTCGTTGTGCCAGAAGTGGGCCGGGCTAAAGAGTGCATGACATACGCTTTTTACAATTATTTACTGACACTTCCGAGTCACGCCCCTAGGTGTCCTGAGAAAGGTCCCCAAAAAGGAGTCTCGTTTTACTAGTACACATGTGCAGATTAAGGCATGCTTTTTGCTGCCCTAAAACAAAGCTCCTAGAAATAGAAGTCATGGCAAGAACACTGAGGAAAACATGGGAGATTTTAAGGATTTAATATGGGAGCTATGTGAACTTTTGTTCTTTGGGGAGGAAACCATACTTTGTAACTAAATGTATAAGTGTTTAATGAGCCAGATTTATTTATTTTATGAACTTGGATTCAGAAAAACTCTTCAGCAAAAAGTCGCTAATCAAAGCCTCTTCATCCGGAGTATAAACACTTCATGAAGTGTATCTTAGCCTCAGCGTTCTGAAAACAAACTTTGCCGGCTGCTTTTGTTATGATTTCCCAAAAGCCAAGACGGGACACTGAACTGTGTTTGTCATCGGGTGACAACAAAGACTGGGAAAACTGGAAAGGGGAGGGCCCCTCCACAGGCAGTCGAAGAAGTTTTTGCCAAAGCGCTTCTCTGCTCGCAGTTCTCTTTTGGCGAGTCCTGTGAATCCTGCGAGTCTGGCATTGTGTTTATCACACGTCAAAGGCGCTTTTTGTCTTTGCCCAAATCTGCTTCAATTTGGGCCACGATGAGCGGCATATAAAAAGTTTCTGTTGTATAAACATTGTGTGATTGTTAGAAAAACATGTGCCAGGGGCACAAATACACTCATGCAAAGAGAATCGCCCACTCGAAACAGGAAACGAAGAAAAATGATGGGATCGCAGATCTTTCCTTAAATACACTGCAAAGTTCAGTAAGCATGAAGGGGATTATTGCATTCTAAATTAGACATACTGAGTATTCCTGCAATTCAATAGCTGGACCGTTTTTTACAGTAACTTGGCACAAATATTCATTTTGGTCTCCACAGACCCGACCTAGTAAACCTTTTATAAAAACGCTGTATAAAGGGTATAATGAGAAAAAAGTTGGGAAAATTCGAGCAAATCCATGGAAGTGGGGAAGCGCAAAGCGAACTCATCAAACAACGCCATCATCTGCATATGCCACGTCCTTGTCAGCGACATCCTTATTCCCGTTATGATGAGAAGTCGCAAGTTTTCCGAGGAGAGAATGTAAGTGTGTGTGTATGTGTGTCTGCGTCTGTGTCACAATAAAGCCGCTTTTATAGTCCACAGATTAGGTTAATCCGCTAGCTGTTAGCTGTTGGCATCGCTATCTGCTCGGCCTTTGTTCTAATGATGGAAATGAGCGTGTGAAAAGCCCGGGCAATAACTCTTTCTGTTATGTTGTTATGTTGGCCCTAATGAAAGCAGTTACGCTTTATTGTGCCCACGCACACACATTCCTTGGCGAACTCGGTTTAATGAACAGCTCCTCCGCTCAGCGAAAAAAGGATATTCGAGTCCCAGGCCACGCTTTATCATAATTTACGATGTATTAAGTGATTTTAAACATGATGCTTGCTTTTGCCTCTGCCATTACTGCTGTCTTTAGCAACCTCTTTGACACACCTACGCGTACGGCTAATGACAAGAGAATGGTTAGTTTAGTTTAGGGAAAGAAGCTCCCAACTTATAAATTCATGTCTACTATTAGTAAAGCATTTATAAAGGTTTTGTCCTCGGACAGTGTATGTGATGTTTTGCAAATATTTAATAAAGTGTCAGAAGTTGCGATGAAAGGAAATGCTATTATTCTTAACGCTGCTGTACAAAACCTCCACGCTATCTCCATAAAAAGGTGTGGCATTCTTTTGAGGGCTCATGCAGTTGACATGTGCCAAGGAGGTTGATTAAATTAATGAAATAAATTATGAGCTGCTCATCACCGGCTCACTCGCTGCTGCCTTTTAAATTGAGTGCGCGCATCTTGAAATTAATAATGTGACGTGCCGCAGGACGAAGGGCATGAGAAGGGGGTTTCTACTCCTTGGCAGGTGCCACACACGTGTGTCGTGCCCTTTTAATTCTGCTGCAAAATAAATGAAGTGCCTAAGGCAGCGCAGACTTAAGTTGCCTGTCTGGGTTTTGATTTATGCACGGGCTTCAATTTTTCGCAGCCCGCTCAAATTTATGCACTTAATTTCATTAATCCGTCCAATGCGACAACACGTATACGCCCCGTTGCAGCCAGAGGCGGAAGCAGCGCAGACAGTGCGTTCTGATTATTGGATTGAATAGAATTGAATTTGCTTTTTAAGAGCCTTCTCCTCCCAATCAAACCGCATTCTCATCTGTGGCCGAGTAATTTCCAATAAAAGTGTCACAAAATAAAAGTCCTTCTCTGGCTGCAAAACGCACCACAAATTCGTTAGACGTGCAGCCCCAAAAAAATCCAATAAAAACACAATAAGGCCGGGCCATTGGCCAGAGACTTGTGTGCTGCTCTCTGGCTCCCCTTTTAGAAGCTGCTACAAAGCAATGTATTTAAGTGTGATTATTTCTTCCGACAATGTGGATTGTGTGTGAATTGCAACTGCCGCTGCACAATGCTCATGCGGAGCATTTGCATCCAGTCGCTTACGTTGCTTATACACCTGAAAAATAACCATAGGGATGTTTGAAATAAAACTATAAATACTGTTTCGCAATATATTCCTGTACAAATATCGTCGAAAGCATACTTTTAAGAGCAGTAAAACAAAACAACTGTAACAATATGAAATAATAAGTACTTTATATCCTTTGTATGCACTGTAGCCTCAACAAAAATATGTATTACATTTTTCAACCGACTCCAATAATGTCCGAACTATAATTGAAGCGATTTCCTTAAGTGCATGCCTTTTGCCAGTCGAATTCGAAACAAGCCTGGTACTTGAACCGTCTCACCCTTGCCAGAAATTAACAAAATGCATTGCACGAAGCGTGGCGAATGCTTACCCCAGTTGGAGCAACGGACCAACAAAAGCCACCAAATTAGCAGAGGCACACAAAAGGCTTTAGAGGTGGGGCAGTGTGTGCTGCTCACAATGGACCACCATGGAATTCCATCAAGGCGACGGGGGGAATGGCAGAGGTAATAGAACTGGCCAAGAGGGACTTCATTCCGAAGGAAGGGTCGTCGGGGTCTAGGCCATGTTTGCTGCCAGACAGTTACAATGCAGTCCGTTGACTTTTGTTGGCCATGTTGATACCCTTAGGCTATCACAGAAGGCAGTACATAATGCAAATCGCATGGTAGATGTAAACGAGCAATTTAAAAGCTCAACTAAACAACACGAATAATTGGTAATTTATTTCGAGGCACAAATTAGAAAATCAAATAAAGATAAAGATATTTTTTTCAATCAAAAAGGAATCCCAATATGTGTGATTATACCCAATTGATACCCTCTTCTACTAGAATCACAATATGCATATAGACTGTATACACTCTCGACAAACATGAAAAAGGAACACAACAAAGGCTGATATGCAAATTAAAAGTTACATTTATTCGAGCTTCCATTCCGGTGAGCTATAAAATCAAGAGCAGAACGGGTGCGCATTAAAAATCATCCTCATCATCGTCATCGATGATGGCCAACCGACGCCGCTTGGCCGGCTCGCCATCGACTTTGGCTGGCTTTTTGCGAGCCAAAAAGTTGGCCTCCTCGTCGCTGTCCTCCTCGGCATTGGCATCCATGTGGCCTGCACCCCCATCCTCGTCATCCCGATCGTCGTCGCTGCGTGGGCGTTTGTTTGTCTTGTCGGCAGGCAAGGCGCCATCATCGTCGTTGTCGCTATCCGAGTCAATTACATTAACGCGACGTGCACGCTGCAGGGACTTATTGGTAATGTTTTCTTTGCCACCGCCATTCTCATCCGCATCCTCGGCGCTCTTCTCCTCATCCTCCAGTTCCAGCAGGCGGGCACGATAGTCCTCCGAGTTGAAGTTAAATGCATCATCGTCCGCCTCTTGAGCGGCATTTGTTGACTCATTTAGAGCCATATCGCTCAGTTTGATTTTAGTGGATCGCTTGGCTCTCAATTGGTTAAATAAATCATCCGTGTTGGGTTTCTCCAGCTCCGCTTCATCTGCCCCATCTTCATCGGAGTCCTTTGACTCTTTGGCTTTGTCTTTGACCTTTCGCTTGGCCTTCTTTTCGCTGGCCTTGGGCTTGCCCATGGGTTTTGGGGGAGCACGTTGCTCAGTTTCGTCATCGCTCTGGTTGAACATAAGACTATCAAGTTTTCGCTGCTGTTGGGTGGCTATGTTCTCCTGCCGCTGCCTGCTGTGCTTTTCAAGGAAGTCCTCCTCTTCCTCACTTCCCTCATCCGGCTCTCCCTCATATTCATCGTCTGCAGCCTCGTCTTCCGGCTCAACATCAGCCTCTTCTCCTGCCAGGATTTTGGAACGTAATTGCAAATCGGCAGAATTGAGATATATGGGAATACGCCAGTAGGCTTCCATTCCCGAAATCGGCGGCTGCATGCCCAGGGAGACCAGAACCTTTTGGAAATCAGCATCTTCCATGGCATCCTTTTGATCCTGCATCAGTGGCAGGAGAGGCACACCATCGTCGTCCTCAGCTGCTTCCTCGGTATCTTCGCTAGCGTCTTGCAAGCATTCTTGCAGCCACTCGATGGCCGATTGATACTTTTCTGAATCCACCTGACCGATTAGAGCTTTGATGGTGCCTACATCCAATGGTGTGCGTACCACCTGGCGCTTCTGGGCTTTTTTCGGCATGGCCTTCGGCTTCTTATAGCCCTGCTCCTGGAACATGGGCTCCTCGGCAAAGTCATCACCATCGCCTTCCATTTCAGGTTGCTCTTGCTTGGGCTTCCCTTTGCCACGCCCCTTTTTGGCGGGCAGAATCTCGGATTTATCCGCTATTAAATGTATCTGAAGCATTCGCCTAATGATCTGCTGTTTGGTGCGCCGCTCAGCGAACTCATGGACTATTCGCTCCAGGCAGTCTGAAAGAATAAACAGCAAGTAAAATCAAAAACTGACTTCTGTATTTAATGCCCCAAACATCTAATCAATTAGGATTTAGTTGTGTGCCCGTGCCCTTGTTTCGGAACCTACACTGAATATTTTGCTTGGTGTACTCAACCTGATTGTCCACTTACCCGGCTCAATGCGATGCTGATCATATAAGCTCCTTAGCTCGTCATCCTCTTCCGGCTGCCAGACGTTTTTGCCGCTCTGGGCGGACTTGGTCGAACGCTTGGTGGGTGCCTTGAACAGCAGGCCCAGTTCCTTCAGCTTTTTCAGGACAGTACGGCGGTTGCGCGTCTTGTCGACCAAATTGTCCAGAATCCAATCAATCACATCTGAAAGAACAGACACAATTGTGTAGTTGTTTTCCGTCTATTCCTGGTTTTCCTCTGCCTGCTGCTTTTTCGAGTGGCTTGAGTGCTGGAGCTTTGATTGCTTCCATTCATTTACTACGAATCGAGTTTTAATTCACACTCAAGGGCGGTTTTGAAAAATGCAGTTGCAGTGCGAGCAAAAACGTATATCCCGGATTTTTAAAGCACTCCAATGGTTCAGTAAAATTAGATATGTACGTCCGATAAACTATTTCTTACACATTAAGGTATTTTTACATGTTTTGATTGCATGGGCTTATAGTAGACTCGTTATAGTTACCCTTATCGGTTTCGGGATTGCGCTGGTTCTCCTCGAAGAGGAAGCGCAGCTCCAACTCCTGCTCCTCACTCCAGGCTCCTTTGGTGCCGCTGCAAGTAAAGTTAATACGATAAATACAGGGCCTGGACTTTTCAGCACACTGTCTCCTCGTAATTTTGGCTTGCCATGCAAATGATCTGACCCTTTCACTACTGTCCGTGGGGTGCAAATACAATAGGGACTCTATTCTCGCCGCTGGCCATCATTTATCATGTGCCAACTAAACGACAGACGATGAAGCTCCGGCTCAGTCAATCATGCGGCCATTGTGATGGCTCCACCCATCCATCCCATTCCTTTTGACCCCCGAGATGGGGAGACAATGGCCAAGTAGCCCGTACTCACGCTTCGTAGGCGTCACAATAGCCCGACTCCAGCTCATTTGCCTCCCTGATGCCTTTGTAAAATAATAACTCCGCATAGATTTTGGGATTAGTCGGGGCCACCTCGACAAATTTGCGCACCACAAAGATGGCCAGGCGGCGCAGCTCCTCCTGATGGACGTCACGTTCCACGCTGAAGACTTGTTGAAAGATGCGAAACAGCTTGGCCTGCGTGGAGAGTGGGTAAAACGCTGGTTAGGTTGTGCTTGAAATTCAAATGAAAAGTTTCTGGAAAGACAGCCACAGCCACAACAGCCGCCACCTCGTCCTTCTTCTCCTCCATTCGGAATCCTCTGCGGTTGCCGCCTGCGGTTGTCTCTCTGCTGAGCAAGATATCATTTGCAGTTGGCAAAAACTTTATAAATGCCACCCCGCACCCGGACAACTAACCCTAAAAACAGCCAACTCCCCATCCAAACCCACTGAAAACCCCTGTATCGTTGTCGACTGTCGTCGTCCGTATTTGGAATTTAATTTATCCTATGATTGCGCAGACCCATTAGTGGTTTTGACTTTGCATATGATGCTACTTTTGTTTTGCTTGTGGCCAGACTGGCAAGCAGCAGTCTGCTCCTTTTGATGGCCTCATGGACATGGATAGCTGCAGTCTGTCACTGAGGCAAAAACCTCATATTATGCTTACCAAAAAAGAAGAAAATTAACTAACGTTAATTAAGGCTTACATCAGGAAAAACGTTTCTGCACTTCAATTTAATGAACGCTTTGTCAAGTTCTTAAGGACTGATATGGTTTGAATATTGTTAAACGTGTTTCTTATGTTTGATGCGGAGGCCTAACAAATTGCCGACCAAAATTTTTTAACCATTTTTCCAGATGTTTACTAATAAAAATAAAATACAAATTCACTCTTTTAAGCCTGCGTTTCTGTTCAGTTGTTCTCTATTTTGAGCAGTACATTCCCAACCTGATAAGCTCATTGGTTTCAGAAGGATTTCTTCCAGTGCTCCGTTCCCCATTCTCGTCATCGTCATAGTCATTTTCGTCCTTTTAATCGTCGCTTGTGCAGAGCAGACATTGAGCCGGCTTAGATGAAGCTGATAGGGAACCCATGACGCCTGAACAGAGGGACGTGAGATGATGGACCACGGAGTACGAAATGCGAAATGCGAAAGGCGAAAGACGGAAGGCGGAGACACTCGACACCGGCTTTGTCCCCCAAAATGCGATGCCGTTTTTGGCCGCTCCAGTGATTAGCCATTCTCCGTTTCCCAGTCATTCTGCAGTGGTTGCATGCCACTCTGTTGCCCGTTGAAAGCCAAAACCGATGGCTTTAAGCAACGCTTTAAGCCGATGAAAACGAAAAAGTGAGTGGATGGGTGGCTGGGTGGTTGGGTGGTTAGGAGCAGGCCGCGCAGCCGGCTGCTGCTGAATGTGATTTATGAACTCTGCCCCAAAAGAAAAGTTTAATTGCCAGCCGTGAAAAGCAGCATAAGCAGTTGAAAAGAAAGCCGGAAATAAGTAGAACCACTCTGCGTAAGGTAGAAAGTTTAATGCTCTACAAAGAACAACTTGAGAACGGTAAACAACATTTTCAAGCTATGCCTTCAAGATTTGAATATATTATTTGACAAATAAAGCAAAAAGTAAGGATTATGTCACAATAAATGAATATCGTAGTTCGAAAAAGGAAACGAAACGGTCACATTCAATTTAGGGAATCAGCCCTGTGAATTTATTTAATGTCCAACTTGAACACAATCGCGTTAGACTCCTTCCCAGCGGCCCTGAACCAACTCAAACACAGACATTTGAATATTTAAGTCGCTATAGAACCCAACCGATGCTGTGGCTCAAGGCAGCGCGTGAAAGGCTTAAAAAGTTCAAATTCCAACTGACAGCGGAGGGACCGAAAAAAGCCCATCGCCAAACCCGCTTAAAAAATTGTATATACAAGTATGCGCGCAAGGCAGTAAATATCGTTTGTGGCTTTGGACAAATAGAAAAAAGGTCCGCTTAATTTGTACAAATTACCATAAAAATGAAATGAAAGCAGCGACAGTAAAAGAAGGATGGCAAAAAGAAAATGAGCAGCAGCTAAGCTGTGGCATTTGTTTTTTGCGTTTGACTTTGATTTATGTGCAGGTCGCTTAAATGGATTTAAAAAAAAAATAGATTGCATCCACTACTTTTGGTATAAGTAAATATTTTAAATTCAATAAAAACATAGCAGTTACTTAACTTACTTGTATGATTATCTCACCTGAAAAAGCATTCCCGAGCATTTGCAGCCGTAGGCAATGCGATGTAGAATAGTTACAGCCGCTCTCAAGGATCGAGTGGGTATATCCGCCCAATCCGATAGCACTAGTGTGCAAGCCCGAACGATTTTCGGATTCAGCAATCTAGAGGGGATTGGAGAAAGGAGAAAGGAGAGACTCAGGCCATTATAAACCAAACGCAAATCAAATTATGCTAAATTTAACTAATTATGATTTAAGAGTTTATCCAGGCGGTCACCCCCAAAACAGCATCGACCACGGCAACCGCAAATGTTCCACACTCGGCGCCAAAGTTTTAGAAACATTTGCAGCAACAATGGCACTGGCAGCACAATTAAAATTCAACGGGCCAACCAACTTGACGTCATTTTATTATAATTGTTGTGGCAGGGTGAGCTGATGTTGCTGATGTAGCTGCTCTGCGGAGGATGTTGCTCCTGTGATGTTGCTGCCGTTCTAAGCTGCCCGCGGCATCTGTGTGCGCCGGTTTCCAGTTCGAGTTCGAGTTCGCGGCCATAAAACTTTTGGCACAAGTAATTTCTGACACTAATCCTTAATTAGTAGCCACGAGCACTGACTCTCTGGTCTGCCTTTCAATTAAAAATACAATTACAATTTTCAACACGACCATCACGGCGCAAAAACCGCCGTTCAACCGAGCGGGCGACCATGATAACTTTTCAAATAACAGCAGTAAAATTTAAGCGACTCCCCTTCCAGCCCCCTCCATGGCTTGTACTTCCCCAAATGGAAAAGTGTCCAGGAGCGGTTTGGCCTTGATTCGAAAACTTTATGGGCCGGGGCGATACTTAGTCTAGTCCTAGGCCTATTTACCTGCGAGCGAAATCATCAAATTTGAACGTTTTCTCGGTGAGTCCATTATCTAGCCGGTGGATGAGAGCAGGGAAACGGGGTGGAAAAACAAGCAAATGCCATTTATTAGTTGAAATTTCCTCAAATTATTTTCATATTTATCGCAGATTTATGCGATGAGTGCTGCCCTTTCTTACCCTGCTCTCCGTATTCTTCGTTATCCAAGTCATCGTCTTCGACCTCGTCCTCGTCCTGCTTCTGCTCCTTTTCGTTTTCCTTATCCTCGGACTCAACTGAAAATTGAAAATATTTTTTAAGTATGAGGTCTAATCAGAATGCCAGAAATGGTGATTGAATTTCGCTGAAAATACCTAATTTTGGACAGAGATATTTCAGGAATGACTTAGCATTAATGTTGAGGATTCAATCAATCCAGATATTTTGAATTTATTTTGTGTTGAAGGAAAAGATCTCTTAACACGAATAGGATTCGGGTGAATCTCACCCATTCATTTTAAGCAACTATTTTACAATAAAACGCCATTTGTTTTAATTTGAAGCATACTTGCACCCGTTGCGACTTAATCAATTATGCACTAGTTGCTATAGAGACAGATGAGGACACTCCGGTTAGGCGCACCCATTCTCCATGGCAAAACACAAATGGCCATTAACAATAATTATGACTGCTGCAATACATAAACAAGTGTACTTGTGTTCCAACATCCAGGCTCAAACGCACATAGGGATACAGGAGTGCACAAAGCGAGGGTCCTGATAAAATGCAAAGCTAGTCAAAAGCACACTTCACAGGATCCCTGCTCGAAAACAGTGGAATTCGCATGGAATACGTATGCAGGGACATTCTACCCAGGGCTTTCGCTGGAGGCTACTAATGTTGCACCTGCTCCTGGCGAAATGCCCCCAAACATTGTCAACCATCCCCCGAAAAGCCGAATTTCAGGCAGTTACAACTTCATTTTGGAAGTGCAGGTCCAGGACCTCCTCCTCGCACCTTTTGCACCTTACACCCATGGATTGGGCTGCGTGTGCGGCGCTTTATTAACGTCTTGAATGGGGTCTCCACTGGCATTTCAGTCCGTGTCCCTGTTCCTGTTCCTGCTTCTGCCCTTGTGCCCTGTCTTTGGCAGTGACGCTATGCTCCGTCATTAAAATACAATTTTCTGTGTCAGGTTCAAGCTGTAAGCCCAACAACATGACACACGAAGGGGCAAGGTGCGTGGTCGGGGAGAAATGCAACACGGACAGCACACGATATTAGTGCATGTCTTTTGGGCTGCCTTTGTAGCTGCAATTGTTGGCCCGACACCCGGCAGGACTGTGGATATAGTCATACGGCCCCATAGCCATCCTGCTCCCCGGCACAACAACACATTACTCCATCCGAAAGAGTGCGACTGCACGGCCATTAAACATGAACCTCGTTACGGCGTTGTTGATGTTCTTGCTATAAGCGGCAACTTCAGGGTAGTCAGGCTCTGGCCCGAACTTCAGGACTCGATGTCTGGAAGTCATGATGGCACTTTGAAACTCACGAAGGCCAAGTTGCTTGGCTTACACGGAATTATTCGGCACTAAGCACGAGTTGTACTTAAATAAAAAGAAATATGTTAAATTTTAACATTCAATAGTATTTTTCTAGGTAGAAGATAGCATTTTGTTTAAGCACATTTTATTAACCTTAAGTTTAGGCCTCCTTAAGTATTTGTATTAACTTGGCTACACAAGTAAGAACGGTATTGTAAAAAAAACGTGTATAGTACATTAGATTAGATGGGATCATATTTCAAGATATAAATGTGTTACTTTTTAAAAAAAAATTTTAATTTAATTTAATTAAAAATATTTTACCTAAGGGGCACTTTGTTCTATTTTAAAATGAGCTAGTTGTGCACAGAGTAACCAACCAGTCTAGTTAATTAAGCCTATGCTTGTTCAGTTGTCGGGGTGCATCACACTTTGCAGGCCAGACTTAATGACTTTTGCGCGTCGCATGCACCTGGACAGCACCTGAACGCATTTTTGCCACGACCTCGGTTCGGACCACCCACTCCACCTTATCATTACATGACCTTCAGTGCTGGATATTCCACACAACCTGGTAGCAGCATGCATAGTGAGAACGTGCCTGGTGTTTGAGCTGTGGTCAGCAGTAGAAAATGTCCTGCCATGTCCATCCAAGGACCCAGTGCCCATACTCGTACCCATGGCCATACCCACATACCACATATCCCTGGACTTTTGGGTAGCAATTAATTTGAAGTTTAACACGTGTGCGTGTGTCTTTGTGATTATTACATAATGGCAAAGACAATGTCAGCAGCAGCCTCTGCCAATCAAATGCCGGCTGGAACGAGTGTGTGGATTTTGGTGGCTCAGGTTGTGCAAGAAACAGAGCCGCATTTCAAGGACTCGCAAATGCTAACAGGTGATGACAAACACACACACTTCTCTGCTGAAAGGGACATAAACAAAATAATAACAAAACGCAGTCAGCAGCTTGAAGAGCAAACCAGCCTGGTGCTCACCGAATAGAAAAGAGAAACCGCGCAGGCGCCCACCGACCATTTCGAATTTCGAACTCCGGAGGATGGCTTAAAAGCATGTCCTGGCCGAGTGAGCAGCTCAGTCTAGTGCTAAATACATCGAGGCCAGGACACGCGATCCGAGAAAGCGTCGATTCAACCAAACAAAAACCAAGTGCCAAGTGCCGTGTGAAGAGGCCACAAACAACTAACTAACTAACTGCCTCCAGAAACTGTGCGATTCAAACTAAGCCAACAATAAATATAAAAAAGTTACCAGGTAGCAGCAGATAGAGCTTGTTTTGAACTGTGTGGTTTGCGTGTGTGTGTGTTGTACGTGTTGCGTTGGTATTTGTGATGTTAGCCAACTTCCGGTAGCAAAAGGCGAAATGTCAACACATTTTTTGTACTTCCTAGCTAGCAGACAGCAAGGCGTCAAAGTGGGAATTGGAATTGGAGCTTCCTCATATCTAACATATTATTTATGATACTGACTGTATTCAGTGAGAGGATGTTTTCTTCGCAGAATATATATTTTCATGACTTATTTTTTAATGTCACAAATGTCAAATATTATTGCTTTAAGGAATGCAATTTGCAAGATTTGGAACATCGTCATTAATTTTTGATATACCAAGTTCGCATTCGTAAAACAACTGTAGAGATTTTCAAACATGAAATTATTATATACATATGAATAGATTTCATAGCACTTAAGCTGTGGACTGAATGAATTCAAACTGAGTTTTATAAGGTGTCCGTTTTAAACACAGATAACATTGTAAAGCATGATTTTTGGATAGAGTGTGTATGATTATAAAAACTTTATGGAACCTTGCGAGCATGCCGGATAAAGAATTTCGCGTGCTCCACTCATTTCCGCCAGTTGCATGTATGTGTATGGATTATGCGTGTGTGTGTGTGTGTGTATGTAAGAATCTGCTCATTTCCGCTCCCCTGCAAAACCAGGTGAAAGCTAGCTCGTAAAGCTCACGGTGAAATATCCATTTGCAGTGCATCAGTGCCCGGGAAAAGACTTAAAGCAAGCAGCAGGCGAAGTGAATAAACCATAAACAAAACCCCCGAAATTTAACCGAAAGCAAGGCAAAAACGAAATTTAAGCGTCTGTGCATATTAATCAGAACGAGAAACGTGAACAGGATCAAGTCCTAGACAACTTATCACAGGGGATTTACGCAGACAGACAAACGCAGGACACGAATGCGAGTGTAGAGCAAAAGGCAGCGCTAATCAACGGCCAAACCAGACGACATCCTTACCGACTGGCCACGCCCACAACTCCCCTTCGAATAGGAGAAAAAAAGTAACCACCAGAAGCTTGAGAGGAGAAGAGCAGGAGCCGCCTCATTTGGCCACTGCGGATTATGTTAATTAGGTAATTTTTGCTTTGATTACTCGTACCTTTGGGGGCTGTGCAATTTTGTTTGCTTTCCTCCCGCTTCCTCCATTCAGCACGCTCCTCAATTTGACACCCATCCACCCACCCAGTGTCCAGCTTACATATTTATGAAATTTTCATGCAAATCCAGCTAATTCATTCACATTTTGCTGCTGCTGCTGCTGCTCATCTGGCAACCGTTGCTCAGTTTTTAATTCGCTGCCTTAATTGCAAGACAGTTTTTTTTCGCCCAACTGATTTGTAGTTAAAAACTCATAATTAACAGGCAGCGGCGTAAATTGAAAAAGTTTTAGGGTAACTATACCCCTCAAAAACGCAAATTGAAATTTTTTCAGGCAAATGTAACGACAACACGGGGAGTACATTAGGAATGTTAATCAACAACAAATGAAACAGTTAATTTTGATTGCGTTTGGCCGGCAAACAGAATTATCACTTGCCAAACCGATTCATAGCCAACCGATTCAAATATACTTGTGTAAATAAAAATTAGCAAAATTCTAATCTTTTTCGAATGCTGTTAATGCAATCGGAATTAATTACGAGTCCGATAATTTATTTAACAGCTGACATTTAATGGTTAAATGGTTACTGCCTGTGCCAAATAAAACAATTTTGCAACCACAACACTATCAAATATTACTCAAAACTAAGTGCAAAGCCAGCAGTTGAAATATTGTGGCCTGTATGACCAGTCAATTGAGAAATTCGATAAATTGAGGCTCGAATCCACGGAGGAGAATGCAAATTGTGTGCAAAAGTCCAAGGCTCATGGGAGGACAGAGGTCAGAGGTTTCGACCAGGACAATGCCGATCAAACTTGCGACTGGCAATGGAAACAAAAACAGAAACTGCCAGTTGCCGGCAGGCATTCGGCATTCAAAACTTTATACTCAGCCTCCTCTGCCGCTTCAGCATCGATAATTAAATTGCGAAATTGTGAGCTCTGAATCGAGGATGGAAACTATGAAAATGTGGCTAGAAATCGTGCTCAAGTTTCTGCCACAATCTACCTACCTCTTAAATCATTTCACTTGAGTTCTGGGGGCGCGTGAGGGCTTTTTGATTTTCAGTTTCAATTTAATTTGATTGATTTTTGCCTTGTTTGGACTCTGGCACATAAAATTCATACTCGTGAATTATGCATGCAAAGCTGTTCGCAAAAGTATTATGAAATTCCTGTGGGCAATTTATTTATTTACGAGTATATTGCGCACAAGCGGCCAAGAACATAGAACACAATGGCGGGTAAATTATGTATGTACTATATGTACAAGTATATACACTGCACACCATGAGTCTATATATCGCCAGCATACTCGTATAGAGTATATTTATTTTCTGGTAAATTGTCAAGCGCAAATTAAGCAAACGCTAATTTGACTTTTATCTGACACGGCAATAAAAACTTTGGGTATCCGCACCAAAGAATCTTTCGCCCCGAAAAGCCATAAAGTCCAAGTTCCAGGCAATTAATGCAGCCACAATGTCTAATTAGATGGCAGCAAAAGCGCCGCCAGTTGAGTTCAGATAGCACACGCACCCCAAGCTGGGGTTGCCTCGAGTACAGGTAGCACTCCCTAAGGGGGATGCTGTTTAAAGGGGGAGGGGCTGCCGCCCCAATTAAGTGCCCCAGGGTGTGGCGCGAGTGGCTCTTGTGCGGTTAAGATGCTAGCACCATGGCATAGTAACCTGATACCACATCAAAACACGCTCACAACTCAATTTGGTTTGACTTTCAATCAAGTCAAGGTTTGGCAGAATTATGGGAATTGTTTCCATTGGCAGCACAATTATTTATTTATTTAATTAGTAGCTGAAATAGCTTGACTTTTTGCTGCTGGCTGTAGGTAAACGTGTTTCCATTGAAATTAATTTTCCGGTTCTATATGAATATTATTAATGGCACAGCATGAATAATGCTTAGAGCTATTAGTGATATCCGAATAGGGGCTAGTGCTAATAAAATTAAAATCATTCGATTAGCGAAGGTTCATAAGGGTAATTGAAATTGAAATTTGTAATGTAAGTAAAATCAATTATAGTAAATCCTTGGGCATAATTCAACAAATAAAATCACATGATAAACAAGTAAAACCTTTCAAAATGAATTGCTGCACTTGGAAATCAGTCCAAGTTACTGTGCGTATGAGTGATGCATACTGCAAGCCTTTTCAGATGGACCAGGTTGCCGGTTAGCCAACCCACAACCAACAGACGGCGGCATTGTTTGCGACCAACTCGGGCACTCGCAATCACGTGCCCCGTCTCGCGGCAATCAAAGTCGTTAGCTGCAACCGTGGGGGGAAAGCCCAAAGGAAAGTGGGTTCGCACATCCATCCATGTGCGTCGGCGACGGCGGCGGCGAATAATCAAATATTTTCGTGACTACAAAGGACCCCGCACAGAGATAGCAAAAGACAGGCGGGTGAAACTTAAAGCCAGTGAAGTAAATCCGATTTAGGGCTGGAAAACGGCAGCAGGAGCAGCCGCAGCCGCAGAGAAGCGAGCGAGGCTCCAGACAATTTGCATATTTATGAAGAAGAACTGCCTTTGATAAAGCTGCAAGCAAGACGGCGCTCACAGGCTGCTTTAAGCTGATTCAAATTGAAAAACGCAGACGGCAGAGGCAAAAGATACAAATGTAAATGGTTGTGAGGCTTCGCCGGGTTGGGGTTAGCAACAATAATCTGCGCTGATTTACGATTTACAGGCGCGAAATAGACAAGGAAAGTATCGGTATGGGAAGTCGGCGGACAATTTGCGTGCGCAATTTGCAGTTGATGGGCGACACACGCCTCAACTCCCGCCTGCCCAAAAAAAAAAAATAACAAGAATCCATCCCCCAAATTGTTTAACATTTTTGAGAGCGCGAGGAAGCGAAAAATATTACACACTGATTTTGATCGTTTCGCTTTTTTCTTAAAATAAACGCCTGCTGGAAATGGCAAATGGATAGCTGTCTATCCACTGCAAATATTTCACGCTGAGTTTGCACAAATATGGCCCAATTTAGAGCAATCGAGAGCAAATGATGCATCAAACAATGTTCCATACAAGTTTCGCATCCGATGGATTCTATAAAAGAAGCTAGGAAAAGCGTGTCAAAATTGATTGGTGCCAGTGGTAAAATTCTATAGAAATATTTGACAACCAAATTGGTCTTCTGGGACCATTATCCCTCATTTACGAACATAAATACGTACAGTTACATTCACATAAAATAATTACCGTAACCTGAAACATTTTCCAATTAAAAAGCCAGCCACATTAGCACTGCACTGATTGCAATGTGAAAACTTGTCTGCATTTGCAAGTATTTATAATTTGTCAAATGCGCGCAAGTCTCAGAGTCCCCAGCCATTTCACCTCAATCTGTCTCTGCGAAGAACTCAAACTCATTTCGCAATCACTTCTGAAATGTAACAAATTTGGGTTTTTGTTCAAGTTATGCAGTAAAAGCTTTCAGCTTTCCCACTCGACATGTTCCTAGAACTGTGTCAACATAGTTTTTCAATAACGCTGCGGCATTTGAGTGCATACTTGTACGTATTTAGTGCAAATATGGGTAAGCAGTTGGCATATGAGGTTGATATTACCAAAAACCAACTTCCACTTTCCGCACATTGCCTTGCACTTTGGTAAGCACACTCTAATGCAGATACACATATATACATTGCCTTCTGCTGTATGACTTCAACAATGCAAATGCACCACTCAAATATACAGTGCATATATACATATATCTTGGAGAATCTAGCGACTAAAGCCAGGTGCGTAGTTTATAGTAGAAAGGGGTTCTTATGAGGGCTTAAGCACAGAATGTAAAGAAATTTGGGTTTACTTATGAATGCAAATCTGCACTGCCAATTAGTATAGAAAAGTTACCCATAGTCTACAGCACATTTCCATATTGAAGGCTTATGGTTTAACCAACATTTCCTCTGCTTTGAAGAATTATACTTCGCTATGCTTCTGTGCATGAAACACTTGGAAATCTCACCTTAATACCTAATCCTCGACATTAAAGTGTTGCGCCAGCAAAGTGATTTGTTGTGCACGATACGACAGCAGGATGCCAAGGCATCTAGACACCCCGAAGAACCCCTCTTAAGACCACTCTGAATCGCCATTATTCCCCTTCATCAGAATCGCACAATGGCAATGGGAATGAGAATGGGAACGAGAACGACGGCATTGCAAATAATCTTTGCAGTAAATACGCAACGAGAATGGAGAGGAAAAAACCCCGGCCGGGGATCATTATTTGCCCAAGTGGGAAACAAAACGTTGGCAAAAAGTCCTGCGAACCAAATGTCGCACATGACTGCGGCAACTGTGTGCGTGTGCGTTTGCGTGTGCGAATGCGAATGCGAGTGTGAGTTTGAATGTGTAATTTAAGCATTAGAGACGCGTAAAACCTTAACTCAAGGCACATGCACGCATACAGAGGCAGGAAAATTGAATAAATTATGCGTGTCATCACATGCAGAGCAGCTGGAATAGGGCGGAAAATGGGGGATCTTCCTATGGAGCATCGCAATTTGTGTGCGACGACGGCATTTAATTAAGCATTTTGTATTCATCGGAAAAGTCATAAAAATTACCAACAGTTGTTGGCATGCGAGTTTGAAATTTACAGAGGATTCAGGATTTGTGCACCTTTATGTTGCATCAATGGCTGCATTGCAGCTGGGATTTGCCAAAGAATAATTACCCATTATTCGTGCTTGTTCGTCCTTTATAAAAATTTTTTGCTGGTAACTTATCTTCCATGCCTTTGGGCCTCCCTTAAACGCAAAGTCACGTTCCTGAGCGACAAACTAGAAGGAGGAATAGTGAAAATATGCAAAGTAGTCGTGGCTTCGAGCGTATCGGGTTTCAAGGTCCCAGCTATCCATAAAAAGTGTGTGGAAATCGAGCTTTCGGATATCCTATATTGACTTTGAACCTCTTTGGGAACTTTCCTTTTAGAATATATTTTATTCGTACACCGTGAAAATATACAAAATGCAATGCAAAAATGGAAGCAACTCATTTTCTCTGAACATTAAACAATTATTTACAGTTTTTTGTTCCCAAATTTGAATTTTTAATATTGTTTTACATATAATCATGGTAATCGAAGAATATTAATTATGTTATAACCTTAAAAAAAATAATGATCATCAAGAGATATGCTAGTTAATATAGTAGTTTCATTGTTGAGGAAACTGTTTTTTAGTTGTACAGCGTAAGTTTGGTAAAAAAAAATTGTATTTGTTTTTATGCACCGATGTTGTGGTACCCTTTTGTCGAGAGCGCCTCGAACGTATGTTAATCCTGTCGAGGATGTGCAAAGCAAAAACAATGAGCACTTGGGCGACAAAGTTTTGGGTCGCATACGTATCCTGCTTTTGTATGCACATGTATGAGTGGGTCGTGTAAAGTTATCCTTGAAAATATTTAGCAGCCACTCAACGGCGTTACGTATACGCACAGTTAACCTGGCATCATCACAGCTCAGGACACCCGGGGGCGCCACCTACAAGTCACCAGGCACCTATTTCTGCTGTTTGTGCGAGTGTAGAAAACTTTTTTAGACAGCAAACACTTTCGCATCGATTTTCCTGGCCTTTTTCCCATGGTTTTCCTCTTGCTTTTGCTTTTGCGGTGGCTGCTATCTGGCTGTTCGGTGCTGTTTGTTTTTATTTTTTCACACTCTGGCTTTTAGTGCTTCCCACAGTTGCTCCCGCTTACACTCAGGCTCACCACCGACCCACCCGGCATCATCATTTAGTATTCAACGTGGCATTAAGGTCAGGATATCTGGGATTTATAAGTTTTGTTAGCAGCTCCTCGAAGGCCGAAGGCATGCGTTTATTTATGCAGGTCAAAGGAAATTCCAAAAGGCATTCCGCATGGGCTGCGGACTGCACTTTGCCACACCGTAAATGGCAGGCAGAGCCTTTTGGCTGATTCCTATCATTTAAATCAAATTAAACGCCTGGTTATATCAAATAAAGTTAAGACATGCTGGGAAACTTTCCGGACTCTTTTGGCATAATTTCCTTTACATTTTTTCCGAGTGATCCCCGCATAACTCGGGAGCTTTTTCCTTAAACTGTTTCGCCTGCCTTTGTTGGACAACAAAAGTTTGGTGGCACGCCCACTTGGCTGCCCCTCACTCGCCTGCACTTTCGACACTTTTATGCCTCACGGTCAAATTGTTATGGCTTATAATGAATGCCGGGCTCAAAAGAAAGGCGCACAATAAATGTTCGAAATAAAATATGCGAAATGCAGCACACTGAAAGTGGGCGTTGGGAAACGCAACCAGCATAACAAATTAAAAACTTTTCTCCCCCCACACTTTTCCTTCCATCTTTTCCGCTTCTGTCGAGAAATACCAGCAAAATGTTTTGCCATTAAAATATGAAAAATTGCTTAATAATTCAGGGTGGCCGGGGGCAGTTTAAAACGGCAACAAAACAATTCAGACGCTATGGATGCTGATTCGATTCGAGTTTACCAAATGAACAGACATATTTGGTTAGTGTGGAAAATTTAGTCTGTTTAAGGATTTGAGATCATCAAATGTCAAATTTCTCTATCAAATTTGGGAAGTATTAGAGATCTAGAATATAGATATTGAGACAACTCTGTGTAAATTACTATAATAAATATATGTATTTAAAATTCGTCATGCTTTAAAGAAGACAGCCTGCCTGAAGCAGTAATCATTTTATAACTTCCCACAAAGCACATTTAAAGAATTTGGTGCTGAGTGAAGGGTCTCATTTGAAACACATTAGACATATTTCGCATGCTAATTCACTAATTGCCATCCTAATCATCGGCGCACAACGGGAATTACCAGCATATATCAAGCGGCTCAAGTGCCTTCCTTCTTCTGTCTAAATGGGACGAGAGTGAACCCTTGCAGGCCGCGTTTCGTGTTCAACTTGTGATTTCCGCCACATTAATTTCAATTTCACAAAAAGACGCCCACGGAAGACCGAGCCCTGTTTAGAGGAAATACCAGGGAAAAGTCAGCCGGGCCAGTTCAGTTCGGCTTGGTTCGGGGACACGGAGCATTTGGTAAATGCCTTAATGGCCTAATTTTTGTTTTTCAACGTACAGACAAAACGGGGCGAAGAGTCGCACACAGCCCAAAAAAAATATACGACAGTTATGCGTGTAATATTTTTCCTTTTTCCAGCACCCCGGAAAATCCTGCGGGGTGGTGCTGGCAAATTATCATTGAAGTTGAGCACAGAGAGAACAACAATCGTTAAGGGTTCGTGGGCCGGGCTTCGTGGTCTTCGGCATCCTGCCTTGTGGCCCATGAAATGATGTCGTAAAAATTTAAAGTTTGCCGTCTGCCTTTTGTTGTTTGGAAAACCTTGGAGCAAACAACAGCCCCCACTGAGCTTTGCCATAATTTGATACTCGAAAAATTGAGCGTAATGTGCGTTAATGTAAATGGCGCGTATTACTGACAAGTGCCTTGCCTGATAAATGGCCCCAGTTCCGCAGATTTATGCGCAGACACATGCGCTAATTGTCAAAGAAACTTCGGTTTTAGTTCCACTTCCTGTTTGAAAATGTCGCAGCGACACAACTTGCTAGCCGGGGAA
Organism: Drosophila erecta; assembly: GCF_003286155.1. Taxonomy (NCBI): domain Eukaryota; kingdom Metazoa; phylum Arthropoda; class Insecta; order Diptera; family Drosophilidae; genus Drosophila; species Drosophila erecta. The sequence goes on along the minus strand of NW_020825194.1, from coordinate 15,848,168 downwards.
AAGAAGGAAAACTGAGTGTTTTCTGCCAGCCAATCTGTCAGGGGACCAAAAACCCCGGTGCCCGACAGCTATGAAAATTAAAAGACACAAATGCCAAAAGTTGACGACACAGCCGACAGCAGGATGAGCAAACAAGCGCCGTTGACAACCACAATCAAAATAACAGTCGAAACTCGCAGATGGGAATTCGGTGATGTCGAGAGACGAAGACAAACAGAGGTCTACTTTAACTGCTTGGATTTTGCTTTATTTTTGGCAGCTCCCAAAGCTAAAGTTATGCACACAAATATTTACCTAGTTTTAGAAGAAACAATTAGGAGCACGCATTTAGCTGTTGGAAAATATCCAAAGAAATGTTAAGGCATTTAAGTCAGCTCCGTACTATCTTCTCTAATTTAGTGATGAAATAAAGTGCCAAGCTTGTTCGTAAATAAAATAATAAATTATTAGAGGATTACTTTATGCGCTTTCCAACTTCCTGTACTTGTTTGGCAGCTGCAAAAACTTGGCTGTATGCTCTAGTTGCTACCAAATGTTTGGACTCCAAACTTTATAGAATTTATTTTTAATCATATTTTTCAGCTCTCCGAAAATCGTTCTATTTATCTGTATATTAAGTGAGCTGCTGCTCACTCACTTTACTCACTGCTTTATGGAATATACGTTTTGAAGAGTATCATCCGCGTCCCTGCTAGAAACCTTCTCCACACTTGAGAACAATGGCTCTGGGCCAAGTCGACGACACCCAATCTGAGTACAGTTTTAGTGCAGTTTTTCCTTTTGATTTTCTTTCGTAATACGAAACCACTTGAAACGGCGGAAGGAAAAGCGCATACCCAAGCCAAGTTATTGATTTCGCTCTAGTCACAGATTTATTTTCACGGTTTTCTATGACCCGCTTAGCAAAGAGCTTTAAGAGCCCCGACTTTAAGAGCCCAGAAAGTGAGGAGCAGAAATTCGATGACACCACACTTGAGGCAAAGGATCTGCTGCCAAAAGCCTCGAGTTATGTCCTGGCCAGAAGAATTCCGTCTAGATGGTTGCTCAGACATTTTGCGGGCGTGTGTGTGTCGACAAGAGTATTTCTGTGAACATAATCTGGCTATCGCACAGACACGTATCTCAGATTTAATGGTCAACCAAAGGCAATTTGGCAAATTATTAGAAAATCATTGTGTCACTTTATGTGCCGGACAAGGAAATATGAGTGCCTGTGGCTCGGAATACGGCCCACTTCAGCGTCTGTCAGCTACACAATTTTCCGGGGCTGTTGACCCAAAGTGGAATTGGTTTTCATATAACCACCACGAGACCATGCCATATTACAGTATTAACCATGAGTAATATTTTAGCTCAAGAGCTGGTCAAAATCAGCCAGGGAGATGGGAATACTTTGAGTAATCGAACAATTGAGATGGGCAAAAGGAGAGTGCGGGTCAACAAATTATGCGCAGTTATTGAAAAAGTTTTTCAATCTCGCAAAAAGCTTTGCCAGAACCAAACTAAGCCACGACAAAGGGGTTAAAAATATGAGAAAGATAATAAAAATGAGTGCCATGCCGACTTCAAACATCAGCGTTTCTTCGCCAACATTATTTTGCCTGGTATTCAAGGTCCCAGGGAAGATAAGCCGCTGCGAGCAAAACCAAAATTGGGCTACCAGAATAAAGCCCAAGACGAAGTCAAGCACAAGCAAAAACCCAAAAAATATACTTGTATACAAAAAAAGAGCGGAACGGAACAAAAAGCGACCAAATAAATATACACAAGAGGACCGGCTCTGTTGTGGCGCTGTGGCCCTGAGCCTTCGGCGATTTTTCACAACACAATTTAACAAATAAAAGCAGAGGGAAAACTACAAAACAAAAAAAAGAATAAATAAAAGGAAAAATAAACGCAAAAACTTGCCTCAAAAGACGCACACAAATAAAACAATAAAAGGCCCACACACTCACCCACCGGCAAGAAGGAGAACAACAACAAGTTTATTACAGATTTTACTTATGTGTTTTTGGTTGGCTGGGCCGGGCGAAGGTTGATGTTTTTCCTGGGGTTTTCCTTGGGTTTTCGCCGGCTGGGTGGTCCCTTTTTACCGCAGGGCATTAATAAGGAGCACAACATGGCGGCACAATGCTAGCGGAAGTCAATGACATGTGCTCTCCAGAAATCTCCCGTTGATGGGAATGACAAATCCCGTTGATATTCTAGGCCTCTCATATAAATTTTCATGAAAACGGAAAACTTGCTGCGAGGTCATACTTAATATCCTTGAAACCAGGAAGGGGCAGCCTTGAAGGGACATTAAAAAGGATTTGGACTTGCGCAAAAAAAAAAATATAACAGTCAAATTTGATACGTTATAAGTTACTATAGACTTACTCTGAAATTTACATTTAATATATTAAAACAGAATATCCTCTATTCAATTAAATTAACGCCCATGAAAAAGTTTGTTAAACTTTTCTGCGAAACATGGCAAGAAATCAATTTCGTAGCCTATTTCAGGCACCTCCAAATGGGCCTAAAATCCTGACGTGGCCTACACCTACGCAGTTTTCTTTTTGGTTTCCCGTTATCGATATGGCTTTCCGTCCACCCACATTTTCTGCCAATATTTCAGTCACGCGGGACCGTCGAACTGATGCTGCTGCCAAATTGCTGGATCTCTCAGTCTGACAGTCGAAAGCCAGAAATAAACTTTAATTTGAAAACTTTTATGCGCAGCAAATAAAGGCAAATCGATGGCTGAGAATCAACCAAGTGTCGTGGCAAATTGTTCGCCAAGTGTTGGACATTTTGCTTAAAGATGCCAGACCTAGAAAGCAGTTTAAGTCCCACATGCATATCCACGTGCATATCCCGCACGTGCCTGACATTGACACAGATGCTGGGCTGCAGGGTTCATGCAGGATAGCTGACTCGCGCAATTTTCCGGACTGTGCACTTAAAAAAATATCGGATCTAACTACAAGAAACTACTACAAGCCAGATTATACCTTTTCATTGAATTTCAAGACCAATTTATCATTTGTAAGCAGTGTAATCAAATGGCGAATATGGACGCTTTGTTTACAAGATAATGTCCAGAAATATGTACATTACATGAGTCAATGGTTTTCCTTTCAATGTACAGTTCTCACATAATTATTTCCAGTGTAGCACCACACCAGCATCGAGCGCATGTCGCTCACAGAAGGCGAACTCCATGAAGGGGAGGGTAAAGCGGAAGTTTATTAAAACTACTGCAAACAAAGGGGCGCAATGGGATAGGAAGAGAAGATATAGAGGGTAAAATGCATTGAAAGGAGCACAGAAAGTGCACTTAAACAATAAACATGCCGTTCGTGAGCAAAAAGGATCCAAGGGATCCAAAGAGGCGCAAATACACCGAACGAACCAGCAGTTACATTTCCATACAAATAAAGCACAGAGCGCGATAGAGAAATAAATGCAGAGCATTACGTATACGCCAGCGTGTCTGGAAAAATGCAACCAGCCGCGACGGGCATGGAGATACAATTTTGTGTGTGTTTTGTTGCACCATTGAGCGCACCACTGAAGCAAAAAGCTGTTGCAAAGCAAAGAAACACATATACATATACACATACACATATATAAAAAGAGCACCAGCCGACTGAAGCACTCAAGGAAAAAATGCAATGGTGCAGCATTGGAAGGACAGGCATGTGGCCAAGTCCTTGCTCCGTCAACTGCATTTGCATCCGTTGATAAAGCCATGTTAGGTTCGAGGATCCGCTTTCGGGTTCGGGGCATCTAAATACGTTTAAAATAAATCACAGACGTATGCTGTGTGCTCTGGGAAAAAGCGGGGTTGCGAAATCCAATTTCAGCTTTTGCAGTGAGTGCGCCTTGAATTTTTGTTAAGCAGTTTGCTTTTTATATCCTTGCAGAGGGAATATAAAGTCTGAAAGTCAGCTTACAAGCTTCATACTAAAAATAATATGACCATCTGTGAAAAGTGTTAAAATTGTTTAGGGTTATGATATCTCCAGGTGGACTATTATTAAATTGAAACCTGATATTAAAAAATTCTAAAAGATGGGCACATTTTAAAGAAGTGTACAGGGTATTTCCTGGGTTGGGGTTTTAAACTGTTTTACTCGGCGACATTCTGCACTTAATTTTTGTTTCGTCTTTGTACTCTCCTGGAATTTGTATCCTTGTACAATGCACTCTAAGATTGCAGCATTGCATGTTATTCGCTTTGTGCGCAGCATTTGATTAACTAACAAAAATGTGCACTTGCATAAAGGAAACAAATGGCTCGCTCGGTCATATAAATATGCAATAAAGTCGACGACAAATTTGAACAAACAACCCTCGCTAATGTCTGACAATAAAATACAGCCGAGCAGTACAAGAAAAATATGGCACAGCAATTTGCAAATTATTTTCAAGCTGGCATAAAATAAACTGACAGGCACCCTTGGAACCCAGCCCCGCCCACCAAATAAGGGACACCACCACTGGTGGGATGCGTCAATCTTCTCCAGGCAAACAGACAGCTCACGTTGTTGCTGCTGTTGATATTTCCCCCATTTGTTGTTGGTTTTTGAAATCGACTTTCATGTCAATTGACTTGCGTACATTTGCCTGTCTGAATATCTCACTGGATTGGGTAGTCTGGGGGTGTTACGTATTAGGGGGTGGTGGAATGGGGCTGAATGTCGCCAAACTTATGGCCCAAATTTTACTGTTATGTAAGCAAACGGCAGCAGATGAAATGAAACGCCAGCTCCTCGATGATATTTGTCAATAAATTTAACGTAAACCAGCCAGAGCCTTTTTCCCTTTATTTGTATTGGTATATATGTGGAAGTCGGTGTATGTGGCCCAACATTTTTGTGTGTAATGGCAAGGAAATATTATAATATTATATATTACGAGTACCACATTTTTCTTAAATTGGTATGCCAGTTAGGTTTTAAATACCGGAAAATCATTCAACGGAGGGCCCAAATGTAGCCTGAAATATTTTGTAAGTTATCATAACAAGCTGGGAAACATTGTTAGGCTTATAAAATATAATATAATTGTTTTGTTAGGCTTAAAAACTATTTTACAGCCCATTATTATTATGCTATAAATATATTTAAGGTACAAAACAATCCATCAATGTACTGCAATCTTCCGAAACAAGTTATTAAAACTCCCCACCGGGTTATCAAAATGCCATACTCGACTTTAAGTAGACATTGACAAATTAATTTGCCACCATGGGGTTGTCCGAGGCCAAAAAAAGGCGGGAAACCAAACCGAAATCCACTTGGGAGGAAAGACAGTAGAAGCCAGGATGCGTAGCATACATTCGAGCGTCATTAGGCCGGCAATGAGTAAATCAAATTTGCGTCGTTTTTGGGCCAGCTGCTGCGGGTTGTCAGTTGACAGTTGGGTTGCTCAGTGGCCTTCCTGTCGCTTGTCTACGCCGGAAATGAAATGACCCAGTTAAATGATTTATGGCAAGAGCCCATACACACACACACAAGGAGACCGTAGGCTTGGGGTTTATTACCGGGGCTCAATGGCGAGCGGCTGAGAGGATTGGAGAATATCCCCTTCAGCTTGTATCCTGAAAACCATGGCGTGTTGAAATTATAATTTCATTAGCTGCAATCAACATAAAAATAACACTAAAGGCAACTGCCAAAGCGCTCTGATGTCGTAAAGCCAAAGTAGAAATTAAAATGCGATGAACAGCAAGGAAACAGGAGAAGAACAGGGTGAAAAGATATTTAAAAGCAACTTCTACCTTTGCCACCTTTTCTGCATTCACACAGCACAACACACAGCTAACAAGAGCGTAATTACAAGCAATTTTTTTACGTTTTATTTCAGATTTTAAACACGCGATGACAACAACGCCGGGGGAGCACTTGGCATTGTAATGTGACAACAGTTGGCTGAGGACAACAAAACAATACCAAAAGCGGGCCATCAGGAGTAGCTGGAATGCTCGCTTTTTAATTGACATTTGCTCGAGTTGAGTTGAGTTGCGTTTTGTTCAACAGCAATTAGCATCGTGGAAAAGAAAAAAATTAATGAAAAAAAAAACAAAACAAAACGCAGAGCAAAACACAAAGCAGCGCAATTAAAATTGTAAAACAATTGCAAAACGTTGAATTGAAAAGGGGAAACAATAACAGACGACGACGACCCGGAATAGAATGATCAAGTTGATTTAATTAAAAATTCAGCATCACCCTCGGCATCCGTGTGCAATGGCATTTGAGCACGCTGCTTGAGCAATGGCCGCCGGACCGGAAACGCAGCCATTGCCCTCGGGCAACATCCGCCTCTGACTGCCGCCGACACTTGTCACATGTTTGGCCAAAAAGGCGCGCACGTGACGCCCCCGGAAAACCAGATGAACGAACGGATGAACGAGGAAATGAATGAGCTAGCAGCCATATTCAAAATTGAACGTTAAACGTTCGCACGTACCGAGCATAAATTCCAAGTGAAATAAAAGATCCAAAAAAAAACAAAAAAAAAAGAAAATATAACCGAAACGAAAGAAACGAGGACCTCCCCATTTAAACCACCAATTCAAAAAAAAACGGTTGAAAGTGGGTCGCAAAATGGTGAAAATCGTGAACCAACACTGTGATCTAGGCCTGGCCCTCCTCTTTGCCTGGACGTGGCTAACAAGGCTGGTGGTGGCGGCCCATCTGGTCGACATCCCCACCTCATCACGCCTGGCCGCCGAGCGGGAGGAGCTGCAGTTATCCCGGCAGGACGTGGGACGGCTCAGCTACCAGAGTATCCATCGCATGCTGAGGGACGAAAACGAACCGGCCAGCATTCGGGGGGAATTGCGATACCAACAGAAACGCCACAAAAGGGAGCTGGAGCTGAATGCTCCGGCAAACAAACTTAATCTCACCCACCGCGACTTGAGGACATTCAATAGCACTGGTGGTCAGTGGAAGGGCGACTGTCAGGTGATCACAGCCATGGATCTGAGCAGCAATCAACTGGAGAGCATCAGCTTGGACAAATTCAATCAACTAAGGCAGCTGGACTTGGGCAATAACTCCCTGGAGGTTATACCCCTGAGCTTGGCCGACAACAATAAGTCACTACCCTTTGTAACGCTCGATCTATCCTGTAATAAATTCTGCCAAATGTCTACGAGCTTTTTTGCCCAGCGATTGCCTCTGTTGAAACATCTTAACTTGGCTCACAATGAGTTGGTAAACATTTCGCGGGAATCCTTCTACAATTTGTTGGAACTACAAACGTTAGTTCTCAGTCACAACAAAATCTCGGATATAGACTATGAAACATTTTTGGCGCTACCGAATCTGCAATATCTGGATTTATCCCATAACCGCTTGAGTGGTTCCGCCATCCGAGCTCTGCAGGGAATTCCGGATTTGGTCAGCCTTTCTATCGCTTACAATCCTGATGTGGGAGTTGCGATGCAGGAGTTCGTCGCGTCCTGGAGCCTCAAGGAGTTGGATGCCAGTGGTACTGGATTGTGCCAGGTGCCTGCAGCTTTAGCCCAATCCGTGAGGACTCTCAGGTTGGCCGACAACTGGCTTAAGGTAAGTTAATGTACTATAATATAAAAATGGTATATTTTAAATTTGTAAGTGAAATTGATATGAACTTTGAACATCGCCGAACTTACTCATTAAGTATATTCCTGTTGGATCACTTGTTCACTATTTTAAGCTTTATAAGTAAAGGTTATCACAGAAATAGAAAAAGTCACCGTGTGGGAAAAATCTAAGGGAGCCCTATGCTTTGATCGATAAATTTCCAACTCGACTCCCCGAGTCGAGCAAGCCAATGAACCGCAATTCGACGCATTTGCCGGCAATTAACGGCACATTCCCGACAGACACTTGCCATCTTTGTCCTTGGCTTCAGGTTCAGATTCTGATTCTGAATCAGACACAGATACAGCGCCTGGCTCCTGCATCCTGCAGGCTCCATTATGGTGGCTCCCTTTGCCACAGCCGCCATTAATTAGCATCTGTTATGTGGCCTGTGCTCCGCGCTGCGTGCTTGAGTGCGTTTTCCCGAACCCCTCTTGAATTTCCCAACCAATTTACACCCACCCAGCGAAGCAAACGCGAGGCAATCTCACCACGCGTATGATTTACACTTTGTTATTTTTAAATTATTGCCCCCGCCATTTTGTTCGGCCTTTCTTTTACTTCCGCTTTCGATGCGGAAAGAGAAGGAAAGAGGAAGCAAATGAGGGAGGCTGGTAAATTTTATGTGGTGTTAATTTTAGCATTGGGAGCTATTACATAAAAACGGGAAATTTATCTTATTGATTTTTTCGAAATTCGAGTTAGCTACACAGCTTTGGCGGAGTATTGATCTACAAAGTTTGAGAAACCAATTATTGATATTTTTTATTATTTATTTGCATTTTATTAATTAGTATGCATTGGTATTAAGTTGAATAAACTATAGGAAAGGTAAAATTTATGAATATGTACTAAAATTACTCACACCGCATTAATCCTGCAAAGCAACTATGTGATAAATTTAAAAATTATTATTATTAAACTGTTATTTTACGACGGAGTATAAATATTTCAAACAAAGCTCAGGTAGTAATTAAAAAGGATTATATAAGCCAATATTCAATTTGAAACGTTAGTTGCGATAGGAATGAGGACAGAAAAGTATTTTCCTTGAGTGGCAGTTGCAGGCATTGTTAAGCTGTTAGTCCGACTAAGAGGACACGCCACTCAAGTCCAGTTAAGAACGTAATTAAGACACAATGTGGCCACACAATGGAATAGCAAAGTGCACTTCTCACTTTTCAACAAATGCGAGTGGAAAACAAAGGGAATATAATAGAATGGGCGCGCTCAAGTCTTAATAAGGAAAGAAAAGCAATTGGAAGAGGCAGCAGTAAAATATAGACCACGGGGAAGGTCCTGCCCAAGTCCTGCGAGCCGCCTGTGATTGACATAAGCAGCAAAACGAGCTGCAGATTAGCGTTCCTCCTCAAATTGCCAGCACTTACATCCACAAAAAGCGGCAAACAGATTTATAAGGGGCACAAAAATAGACAATCTCGATTGCATTACGGGCACAAAGCTCAGCAGGTCCGCAGGCTTCTTTTCCTTCGCCCAGGTATTATCCTTAAACGGCTTCAAGTGTAGACAAACAAATGCGGCGCATAAATTGAGGCTGCCGTCGCCTTTGTCGCTCTGTCGATTATGGCGGAAGCCATAAAAGGTGCAAAAATACCGCTTCGTAAGCTGTTTAGGGCCAGAGACAAAGGCTCCCAGTCCGCAGGAGGAGCGGGATCAGGACTAGGTACAACAGCAGGAGCAGGAGCAGGAGCAAAAGCAGAAGCGTCAGCCCGGCCATGGGCATTAATAAAATAAGGATAATTGGCATAAGCATAATCACGTTTAAGCCAACAGCCAACGTGCAGCTGAGACAGGAGCTGGAATTAGAAGTACACTTCACAGTAACCCCTATTCCAGTGTCCATTTTTATTGGGCCTATCTAGAGCTACTGGTTTTCGGGTTTTCAGAAGTTTCAGTTTCTTTCAAATTTAAATTTCATATCACATAATTATCGAAATGCAGCAAATATTTTATATTACATTAGACGTTTATGAAGATTTTTTTAAGTGGACTGGCCAACTATCGTGCAGTCGCTTCTGCCACTCCTGCTGCTCCTGGAGTGAGTGGCTCATCACTGCTCCCGGGCGCCTTTGTTGCCAAGCCATTTTAATTTGTTCGCCGGGCCAGGCCGACTGCCTTTTGCCACTGCCTTTATCGGCAGTCAACACGCAGCCTTTTCATGGCAAATTATGGCGTTTAGGGGCCGCTGGTTGCCCATCCTGAGGCCCAATTGCCCGCCTGCTCCTCCACTTCTCCACTCCTCCTCATCGCCGCTTTGGCAGTATAATACTTTCATTTCTTTGGAGCCCCAGGACAGAGACGACGGCAGGCTGTCTGGCTTCCTGGTTGCCTGGCACTCGTTTCATTTAACGAGTCGCGTCTATGTTTACTTTGGTGCCAGACGAGCATTGCTCCGGGCATCACAGGCGTGGCATGGATCGCAAAAAGGGGCAAGTTCGCCGCCGAGTCCTTTGAAGTAATTATAATGGCAGATTTAAGTTAATTTTTAAACAATGTCGCATGGGGGCATGCATCTCGCACTTTCCCTCTTTGTCAGCCACTAATCAAATTTCCCCAGACTTTCACCCAGGACAATAACTTCTTAAGTGCTCGGCGAAGTCAGTGGCTAGACAGGGATTAAATCATAAAAGTTTTCGCAGCCCTTTATGGTCCATTTTATACAAAACAACTGTTCCTGGTGGATTTCTTAAAATCAAAATGAATTTTATCATTTATATGCAGTGTGCTAAGTGCTTTAGTCTAATAGAAATTTGTTATTAATTTTCAGGCAATTAATTGCGGTGACATGGACAGTTATCCACTGCTGCAGTACCTCGATCTCTCGCATTCCCGCATTGCCCAAGTGGAGGACGATGCTCTGGGACGACTGGAGCTCCTCGAATCCCTTTTCCTGGACCACAATCTTCTGATGCGAGTGCCCAGTAGCCTGCCGCCATCGCTGGAACACTTATTTCTGCAGCACAATCAGATAATGGAGCTCCCGGCGCAGGCTTTTGTGGGATTGGTCAATCTGCAGACTCTGGACTTATCCAACAACCGATTGATTTTCCTGCCCCCACTTTCGCTGCCCAAATTGCTAACCCTGAATCTGCAATCGTCAGGAGTGGAGAGCGTTAGCCAATCGATAGTGCACACACTGCCACAGTTAAGGGATCTTTTGCTAGAGGACAACCCTATCAAGTGCAGCGATTTGCTGGGCATTGCCGAATGGGCCAGTCCATGCAGGTCAGTGGATGTGGGTCAATCGAATGGGCCAAGCGTGAGTGGGCGGGTGGATTTGAAGACGGAGTATCTGCAGTTCCACAATTTTAACGAAAACTTCAGTAGCCGAGAGTGTGGTATAAGAAAACCGGAAAATTACACAATGCCGCCTTCTTGCAGCGTGATAAGGGCAGCAGCAACATCAACAACAACACCCAGAAGTATGTCAAAAGTTAAAAAGTCAAAAGAAGCACAGGCAACAGCAACATCAGTGGAAGTAGCGGCGGCAACAGCAGCAACATCAGAAAAAACAGACATACAAGGAACATCAGCTGCACAGTCCACTGCAGCAGCCACAACAGCGGAAAAAGAAACAATCCCAACAGCAACATCGAGCGACACCACAGCAACACCAACACTCGCAGCAGCAACAATGCAATCAGCTGGCAACAGCCTCGCCCAGTTAACCACAAAAACGTTGCGGCCAACAGAAACAACTTCGTTAGCGCAACTGCAGCGTCGGCAACAAATGCCTGGCATGCCGGCCAAAACAACAGAAACGCCAGCAAAGAACCTGCCAAGTTTGGCCCAGACAAAGGCAACAACAGCGCTTCCCATTTTGGCAACACGAGATGCCGGCACAGCAACAACAGAAATAAATTCCGACAACCCAACGAGCATTAGCGGTGCCACAAAAACAGCAGCAGCATCAGCCGCTGAAATAGCAACAACACCAGCAATTGAAGTGCCGCAAACCATTTTGGCCGGCAAAAAATCTGACAAAATGCCAGCCGATAAGGCACAGGAGACTTTATTAAAATACCCAACAAGGGACACGTCTGGTCAAATTGCAACACCACCACACAAACATGCAACACTGCAGCTGCACGTTAAGGATCGACATCTAATTGGCACACCGCTGCTGATGCACAAGGGCGATGTCCTTTTGGTGGATGCCGAGCAGTTGTTGCTCCCTGGTACGGCCACCGTGGCGGATGCGGATTCGGAAGTTCTGGACTCCAGCCAACAACATCAGTCAGCGGAGCAGGAAAAGCACCAGTCAGCGACTGATAAGCGACAAGCGGATGCAATAAACGGCGACACAAAGGCGCCGGCGAAAAGCCACAAAAAGAAACCATCGCTGAGCATCAAAAAGATGACCTACAGTACCAAGCATGCGGCAAAAACCGTGGAGGACATGGCAGCTACCTCGAAGACACCGCAGCACCAACATAGCAGTGTGAACACACCCAAGGAGGCTATTCCCGAGGAGCTGAGCACCTTTGCCCAGCTAAAAGCATATGTAGAGCTAAAGAGCGAATCGAAACCGGAACACCTAATGGATCAGCGGGAGGGAACCCATCACAATCTTACAGGAAATCATCCCGGTGTTATGCTCCTGGTGTCCTGCGTTTTGTTTATCGTGCTGCTTGCCGGTCTGGCCCACGTCTACCGCTGTGAATTGCCTTGGCAGAGGAGCAGCCGTTCTGGACAATCACGACCGCATCATCAAAGGCATCTAAACGAAACGGATGACGCGCACAGCTTCCTGCACTATCAGGGATCTGTGAATTCCAATGGGGGAGATCCGGCTCGCCTGCAAAAGTGGCACCACTGCACCCGGAGAGAAGCTCCCTACAGCTCCCCGCTGCACAATCTACAAGCGCGCGAACTGCAACAGCAACGCTGCCAGCAATTCTACAGCTCCTCTCTGGCGGACAGAAGCTCCTCCACCTCGTCTTCCTCGCCGGGAAGCAGTCGCAGTAGCCTGCACTCGAACAGCAGGGATGACAGCTACTATATAGAGATGGCACCCAGTAGTCCACCAGCAGCCAACCTGCCTAGTTTGCCCATGGAACTCTTGGGCAGCAGGAGCAACGCCCTTGGCTGCCGGGCGGACCGAGTGGCAGCCACCGATCTGGGCGGTACGACAGAGGCGGTACCTTCGTCGGCGGCGACCATCAAATCCGTGAGCAGCAGACTGATGACGCCCAGTTCGCGCAGGCTGAACATCTGGTGACAAACCGTGTTTGGTCAGCGGCAATATGCGCCCTTTCAGTAGAGTAAAAAGTAGAAATGAATGGAGTTCGAACGACAATCGCCAGCTGCCAAAGTCGGGGCTAAATGGGAAATATTGCAATTCTTTAGAATATTATTAAAATATTTCTTTCTAATTATTATTTACGTATTTAGCGATTTACATAATTACGAGATTTAATTCCCTGCATTCTGTGCCAGGTGCTCGTGATTTGAAGAAATGCATTACCAAATTTAGGAAGTCGTAAAACTATAAAGTGCTCGGCCACGCAATGTGTCCTATCGAATTTTTGTAGGTCGATTCTCAAAATAAAACTCCCAGGAACACCAAACTGGTACTACGATTGCAAAGGGAAAACATAAATGCCAGCAGCTTTAGATATTATTTTCAGTTGGCTCCCCTCTTGATTTATGATGCCTGAGAGCCCACACATTGCAGACCTCTTAGCGATTCGGTTAGCAGCAACAATTTGTCATAAATTCCTGTTACGTATACGCCGCGTAGTCCAGGGCAACTAAGGCGCTCAGAAGAGGCGAGGGGCGTAGACAAGCGGCCAAGTCAAATGGCCAAAGAGCCAACGCCAGCAAAGTTTTTACGAGCCAGCCGAAGAAGACGATGTCCATCTTGTGGTCGTATTTGGGTCAGTTTACTGGCCAGGACCACCGTGTGCGGCCCAGTTAACTTTATATAAGTGCCTGTCCGCTTGCCAAGATTAAGTGTTTCGATAGTCATGCATATAAAAATGAAATATCGATCAAGTATTAAATAACAATTTAGTTTATGACAGACCCAATTCAGTAATCAGAAGTTCAGGCAGCGCAGGCTGAGCCAGGCGAATTAATAGAGGAATATGGGTTGGTAGTAAATTTGATATGGTAGTTGGAATATAATACCATCCAAATTGGAAAATTAGGTGTGGCTCGCCAACAGAGCAGTGGAAAAAATAATAGCTCCTTGACCACTTTAACTCGCTAACACTTTATTTGATATGGTGAACCACTTTCGAATTTCCAACATTCAAGCCGAGTCCTTCCTGCTCTTAGTATCCTTTGAGCCATGCAGCGCTTCCATGTTTGATGCTTTGCCAGATCTTAAACTACTTTCACAGCTGCTACAGATAACAGAGTTTAAAGTGCAATCTAATTAAAGTTTTGCATCCATTCCCACCCACCCTTTGGATGCTAGAAGTGTTTGCTATCTGCATTGGCATCTAGAATTCTTCACGCCATTTGCAGAAGCTGGGAAAAACGGCCACAAAACACCCTCTTTCTTGAGAATCAACCCGCACTTAACCTCATTTTACAAATTGCCCAACACAGCATATGGTGTAAATCCAGCCAAATGGCCAGACATCTAATCCGCCACGCCGAAAGTGAAATGTTGTAAAACTATTTGGGGGCTATACGTACATGTATCTAACGGACATCAAAATAATGTGGCTGCAAATCAAATTACAAGACACGCGGCTGGCTCTTCGGGGGTGGAAAAATGGCTAGGGGAACGGCCAAAAGAACGTCCCATGGACATAGAACACAACAATTACATTAAGACACGATAAAAAGTTGTGCAACAATCTTGCAACCCCAACCACCGAACCAAGCCAACTACGCCGAACTTAGTCGAAGATGGTACCATCTCCTCCGCAGGGCAAACCACAGTCATTGCACAGCTTTTTCAACTTTTTGCGGCTTTGTAATTGGAATACAAGAAGGAGGCGCGTGCACACAAGCGGCAGCAACAGGAAACAGTCGGAGAATGTGAAATACACAGTTAGATGCGAGTTAGAAAGCACTCGGAAAAATAATCGGAACTTATGGTCCACGGATACTGGGCAGGAATGGCATTTTAAGCAAATGGGAGAACAGACTTGAACTTGAAATCCTACTGAGCTACATTGCATTTTGTACTTTAAGCGGTATACTTTTTTTTTTGCTCTTAGAAAGTTTGTTCTAGTGAAGCAGAGTTCATATGAAAAATCAGGTGGCGCGTGTGTACATTTTCTACAAAATGTTTAGATTTAGACTTTCAAAGTGTCTTAATAGACATTCTTGAACATCATTTTTAAAGATTCAAATACCTAAAAAGTTTTGCATTTAGCAAACATTTGTGCCTACTTCCCACTTATGTGACAATTTAGGTAAACCATACCATGTTTTCCCCCAGTGCAGATAGGTACAACTTCTTTGGCTTGGGAGAGAATTCAAGGAGGCGTTCAAGCAGGGTCCGCTTAAGCAATTCAGAAGGATTTATTTTCGGCCACAAAAGCGAAATGCCCGACAAAGCGCTCCGAACAACAATTAAAGTAATGCTGACCAACAACCCCATACGCCCGGTTGGGTGGGATTAGATGGCGGGGAGTCCTTTTCGGTCCAGTTGAGTGGACGAGTGGAGTGGCGTCCAATGCCAGGACGCACAAAATCTTAATTAAGGAACTTCCAAGTGGGCAAGTGTCGAACGGCAGGGAATGGGGGCATTTTTTGAGAGTTTCGCAAGGCGAAGAACCTTTTTATTTGTCGGCTTGCCAGCGCAGCACAAAATTCGCCTACAAAAGAAACCCTACGGCAGAGTGACCCAGAGACTCTGGTTGGATTTAGTCCTCGGGCATTGTCAAATTTAATGAAGGTTTCCTTTTTTGGACTTTGTGCTTATGACACTGGCCAGCTGGCCAAGATTTAGGAAGTTTCTAGTCGAGAGGCAAGCAACTGAAATGAGTTAATTCGATATTTGACACTTTAGGAGCTCGCATTCCACACAATCTCGGTATGTGTGATGGGTTCCAGGGCTCCAGAGACCCAGGACTCTTGTCTCCTGCACAGTTAATAAAGTTGGCCCGGACCAGGACGTAATTATTCGCCTGCTAAATGGCTTTTGGACGACATTTGGGGGCAGTAAATGGGGGCGATTTAGAAAATTATGTGAAAATAAGTTGCCTTTTGTTTGGCCATTGGCCGTTGGCAGTTGGCGGTTGTTCTGGATCGTAAATAACGTTCATAATTGGGCAGACTCGAAAAGTTGTGGGGCAAAGGCAAACAGAACTCGAAATGTACATCTCGGCCGTATGGATAGCAAACAATAATTAAACTTAATTGCGCTGTACATTGAAACGTCAAACTGTAAATTATAGTTAATAACATTTACTTGTAGTGGAGTTTACTTGAAATAAACTTTTCCATTCCGAATATTGCATGTACAATTTCCATAGAATATGTATTTAAAACTTATCAAAACAGAGTGGATTAAAAGTAAAATGGAACAAAGCGAAAGCCAGGAAACTACAATTCGAGTAACGTTAATATTTGCATTTAATTTATCGAAAATCAAAGTAAAATGCGATAAAAACCCACAATAAAAACAAAAACTAATTGCCAAATATTTGACGTACAGTTTGTAGCGATAGCCATTAAAACCTTTATATGTACGGTTACATATATATACACATATAGAAAGAAGGAAATGCGATAAAAGTGAGATTCATGTAGCGCAAAGCCGAGCAAATAATTAGTAAACAAATACTTCTATTTACAAAAACACAGCAAATATTTAGTTAAGCCAAAAAGACGCGCAGCATTTTAATTAAACAACAGAAAATCGAGAGCTCTCAGAAACAGATGCGAAATGCAAAAACATCCAATAAGTAAAGGTAAACAATAGTTGCAGCATAATTTTCCGTGTGTATTTGTAAATAGACAACTAAAACCAAATATGAAAATATAAAAAAAAAACCTGGGACAAACCAGCAAATCAACAAAGAATATTGGAAAAAAAATATATTTGTTGGAGGACAGTTCCAAATACATACAGATAAATATATGAAATTAGTGTTAGATTTAATGTTGCCAAAATCGGAGCAACAGGGGTTGGTAAAAAAAAACCAAAGACATGTATGAAGATTAAAAATAACAATAGCATTAAGTGAAATGTACTATTGATATAGCAAATATGGATAGCAATTAAAATTGTAAAGATAACATGACAAACATTTTATGAAATCTTCTTGAAAACCAAAACAATTTTAATGCAAACAAGAAACCGAAAAAAGTGTGAAAATAAATTGAGAAATTTAATTTGAAAGAGTAAAATCACTACGGTATCACTGTATTTTTATTTCATGGGGGATTAAGTTAACATATATTTCATATATGGCACAATGGAAAAGTGCGTTATTGTTGGGCACTGAAAGAGAATATCAATTAAGGGAAAGGAAAACTTCGAAAGGATGTGAAAAATGGGAGATGCAAGAAGCATGGGCAATAATAATGCGTTTTCACAGATACTTCACGGACTTAAAGTTAAAGGTAAAACAGCTACATCAGCAGGTTAAGGATGTTAACCCACATATTGAAAAAGAAAGATCAAACCAGGCGAGCAAGGACAATAAAAATAAACGTTAAATTAGTGACACATGCGGCAGTTAAGCTGGGCATAAATGTGAATGAAGCCACGGCTAAATTATGCCAATACACACAGGCCAGAGCGAGGAAAACTCGAGGAAAACTCCCGGGAGGTCAGGGCCCAACAAAACGGGGAACATTTTTATTTCAAATCCAATTATTTCACATCGAAACTGCAATCAGATGATTGCGTTCAGCAACAGGAAGCGTTCACATGTACATTAATACGGATGGTTGTGGGCATGTGTGTGTGTGTGTTGGTGGACAAACGATGCTGTGAAAATGGCCGACAAAATGAAAGTCAATTGGTTTTTCTTGTTTTTCCCTCCACCGTTTTCATCCTTTTGTATTCTTTCCCTTTTGTGGCGTTTTTCTTTCTTTCGATACAAATGTCGTTAGCATCGTGAGTAAAGGGGCGGGAAAAGAGGAAAAACTGCCGCCACATTGGGAAACTCGGCGCACATGTCAAGAAATTGCTATGCGCCCTTGGACATTCATTCGAATGGGCGGCGGGGAATTAAATATTCAATATTGCATCGGGACAAACACCCGACATTCAATAACGCCAAAAACTTCCTCATGCGTTTGGGAGCTGAAATGCGTGCGCAATAAAAAGGTTAATGGTAAAATAATAAAAATGTAACGAAATTTTGTGACATGCGGCGACAGTTTGATGAGCAAATGTCATTCCCTATCAATTTTTTGCTCCACACTTTGATGGGTGCAAAAGGTGAGAGGTTGTGGCACATTCGACCAGTTGCTTGGCAATTCACTTTTTGCGATTCTCGATCCTGCTGCTGGTTCAGAAGTGCCCCGTCAGCAGTTAATGCAGTTGGCATTTGACTGATGGCAAAGCCATCCGAAAAGTCTAGGCCAGAAGGACATTATCTCTGATTAACCCGCATAAGCACTGAGCGGTGGTCAGAACGCAGCTCTGGAAAGCTCGAAAAGTAGATTCGTATCACAGGAAAAAATATCTGATTTTACGCTGTCAGCTTAATTGAAACAAAATAAGTGTTTACCGACAATTTTAAATTAACTAATTACATAATGTACATTAAAAACACTAAACAAATACTGTGCAGGCAAATTTACAAATGACTTAAAATATCTTGTTTCATACAGTTTATATTAGATAATAAGCAAAAAGACTTCTCCCAACTACTATAGCTGTATTATTTTTAGGTTAATTTTTTTCATACTTTCATCTCAAAAAAAATTAATTAATTTGTCAATAATTTCTTCCAGTGCCAGGCCACTCTAAGACAATCTGTACTTTTGCCCTAATGAGTATGCGAAGATAAACGGAAAACGGGAAAATGCAAGAAGTAAAGGGCAGGTCAATGGAAATTTTCTCTGGCAGCTAACTGCTAATTTTTTTGCAATTTACTGCAGCGGTTGCTTCAATTGAAAAATGTTTGACTTTGTTTATACGCGTGTGTGGGGCTGGCTGCCTTTTTTAAACTTGTATATGAGAGAGCACAGCTGGGGGAAAACTTTATCTAATTGATTTTCGGAGCAGTGCAGCCAAATGGGGCTCCATTAGCGTCACTCATGCCGAAAAAAGAAAAAAAGGGAAGGCAAACTAACATTTTTTTCCTTTCGCTTTTTATAAATAAATATGCACAAAATTCTGCGGGCTGTTGATGTGCTGTGGGACCAAGAAATAAAAAATACACACGCAGATAGCCGTACACCGCGAGGTTGGCACACTGGCAACTTTAAATTGCATTCATTTTTAATGCAGCGCCGCCAAAAAGCACGGCCACATTACGTATACGCAACGTAGTGCACTCCAGGGACACATTGCTCCATCATCCGCCCAAGTGCGTGTAGGGAATCAGGGAGCAGCGATCCTAGGGGTGTCGCATCCATGTGTAACACTCCCAGGGCATCCCCCAACTGTCGAATGTAAAACGGCTCGTATTATACCATACGGGCAGAGTTTTTATACGCTTGCAGCGGGTATTATCAACGCTGCTGAAAGTTTGCAATCCTATTAATTAAATTGGGGAAAAAATTGAAATCTTATTTTCATAAAAACATTTTTGGATACCTGCGCTCCAGCATTGAATGAATTCCATCTCTGCTCAGAGTTTTATTTTTAATTCCTTTTACAAAATCCTCATAGGCCAACGGATAAAACTGCATTCTTTTTAGCAGTATACAAACAATATCAGTAATTCATTTAACAAAGGCTGTATACTATGACTACTATTTTTCATTCCATTATTATACAATTTAATCGTTGGTTAGGCTTAAACCTACACGTAATACTTTGTAAGCCGTTAGCGTTCCACAGGATTGCAAATTTTGTTGTTGAGCTTTTAGCTCTTAGACAAGGAAAAATAAATTCCTCACGTGTCAGCTTTGATAAGGGTATTCCAATATAGCCAAATGTTCCTGGAAAATCAGGTGAAAGGGGTTTTGGGGGCGGGAACGATTTCATTTCATGGTTTTGCACTCGTTATGACTTTTTCCCAACTCTACACCCCTTTCTATTCCCCTCGCCCGAACTCCTGCATCGGTCTCACCGCTTTCCTTGCTTTTTATTGTCGCCCAGTTGCGAGCTAGTGTCCCCAAAGTATGCAACGTTTTATGTTTACTAGAGGTAAAATTCCGCACACAAGTTTTTCCGCATTTTTGTGTGTTTTTTCCAAGCGGGATTCTAAAGTCTTTGCGCCCGCCAACAAACTTTTTGTTTTTTCAATTTAAAGTTAAATTTTTCGGCTACTTTTTCACATTACACATTTTGAATGTCATTGCCGCCAACAGTGGGAGGCCCAAAGGCCCGAAAATCCCACGAGAAAAGTGAGAGCACAGGTGCGGTTTGTGTGTGTTTATTTATGAAAAACAGAAAAAATAGCGAGACGAATGGGCAAATAAAAAAACAGAAGGTAAACGAACACAATGTAAATTTAGCTAAACTTAATCGCATGCAGGTTTTAAATTACACAAAGCCTCGCATTACTAATGTTTTAAATTTGTGCACTTTTATTTATTCTTTATAAAAAATCAATTTTATCCATTTCTGGTCTGAAATGCTTGCTCTTCCTACAGAACACACACAAGTATGGCTTTAAAGTTTAAACCCGTGCACTTGATTACGCTGGTTATTGAAAAAAAGCATAGACTATAGAGCACATGCACATTAGTAAACGGTTTTTTCAAAGACATTATCGAATTATTTGCGAAATTGAAAAACTAAAAGTGAGTTCTGTATGATGAAAAGCCAGCACAAGAGCTAAGTAAACTAATCAAGGTAAACGAAGAGGATAACTCTCCAGCAGAAAGTTACGACCCAATAAAAATGGCCAGAAGAAAGGCAAATCAGTGTCGAGAAAAGTCACCTAATTGAGTAAGTGTCATCACCGGACCATCCGCATCCGCATCCAGATCCACATCCGGAACTCTCGGTTCACTACATATACATATACAAATACATATACATAGAGGAGTGGAAGTGTGTACTGATGGGTGTTGTGGTTGACGTCTGGTATCGCACTCCTTGTGGCAGTGGATTTGGAAAACGGGGACAGCAGACACGACACGTCAACTTGCAAATATACTGCTAAAAGGGGGTAGGAGTCTTACACCCAAAGAAATTGCTATTAACCCCGACTCTTCTTAGCAAAAGTGATGAAAAATCAACGAGATAGAATCAGCTATCAACAAATGATTGTAAGAGAATACTTAAAACCCCTTTGTAGACTTATTTATGCATGTAAAAGCCTCTAAGACGTAGAAATTGTACGGAATTAGGGTCTGTTCGATTCTGGTTAGTCAAAATATGCTTGAGGTATACTCAGTATGCTGTTTTCAAGATTTCATGCCCTGATTTTATTCTCTGTGTGCAGTTCGGTAGTGTCCAAATGACTCTGTTCTTGTTGTGTGCTGTTGTGGATATTTTATTTCATTTTATTGTATTTTATTCCTTTCCTGGCTCGTATTTTTTGCGCACTTTCCGTTGTTCTTGGGCGAGCTTTGTTGTGTGCTTTTGTTTTTATTTGTGTTCATAACATAAACTTTGTATTTTTATGCGGGACCAAGAGCGGGGTGCAGCAGCAGCAGAAAAAGACAGGGGACACAGGACACAGGATTCAGGATTCAGGACGCAGGACCAAAACAACGACAACTGGAGAGACCAACTTGTTTGCGCTGGGAAATCAGTTAAGGACTTGGCGCACAGACTTGGCAGGACTTGAAATAATACACATATACACAAATATATTCACTGTCCCCGTTAGCGCTTGGCATTTTTTTTTGGTTTTCTTTTTTTTTTATTCTTGTTTTAACACTTGAGTGGATTTTTGTGTTATTTTTGTACGAGTCCTGGGCGTTGATTTCGCTTTGCCAGGGGGATCCGGAAGCGGCGGGACAAAGGACTCCTCATTTATTATGCGCGCCACAAATCGAAATCAACGAAGCAACTTGATTAAGATTTAACTAAGCAAACAGACTCTCATGCAGCACTCTCACACCTCCTGCGATGTGTATTTCTCTTTTTCCCGTCCGAAATTAAGTTTGCATTTCAATTTGAAATTGAAACAAGGACTGCATATGTACATATGTATCCAGGGGTACGAGAACCCACACAGACAAGTGTTATAAATTATGCAAAGTGTCAATGCACTGGCTGTTTGTCTTGCCCATCGTCCGGCACTCTTGCACAAAGCCAATTTAATATGAAGTGTAATAATTAAATGGGGGGGATACGATTCGATTCAACTCAATTATACCCAGTTAGACGGATGAATAAATAATTTGTATTGTCAGAAGTTATTCACAGTCAAAGTGGCATTTAAATTCAGAATAAAGAAAGAAAAAAGGTTTAAGTTTAGCTCGAAATGAAAACACTAAAAGCCAGCTGAAGAAAAATAACTTTCCAGTTATCTTGTATATAAAGTTATGGTTTGTATAATTGTTTTTCTTTTGTTAGGTTAATTTGATAGATTAAGGATTAAGGATTAAGGATAGATTAATAATTGATAATGCTTTTTAAAGATCTCAGTGCAGCAAACTTGCTTATTCGCACATTATTTTTTTGTAGTGCCTGATTTCATGGCCGACATGCACCATTCAATGGGTAAGTCACGTAAAAAATTATTAATTAAAGCCAAACCACAGGCTGGGAGTTTACTACATAAAGTTTGCGGTCGCCGGTAATTAATAAAATGTTCGAGGGCAAAAAGCGGGAGGGACACACATACTCGTACAGTCCCATTCAATGGCCACTTTGGGGACTGATTCGGTTTTTATGGCTGGGGCATTAGCATGAGCTTTTATATAAATTTGTGGTGGGTGTGGGTCCGAATTTTTTGTATATGGCTGATGTCTCTTTTGCAAAATGCATATTGTTGCAGCCGGCAAAACTGTCAACTGAACATCAATCTATTGATGGCCGGCGGGCGTTAAGCTGCCCTTCAAATCCCATGGTTGCTATTAGAACTGGTCACGCTTTTGTTCATAAGCTTAACGAGCTCAACCCTATCGATGGGGTAAAAAATAAAACCGATGACGCAGACATAAAAGAGGGTTTCAAATGCTTTAAGCGCTGCGTTTGAGCGCCAACGGAGACTCTTTCATGTGGACCCATGGAATCATGGACGGATGGCAGGATGGCGGGGTGGCAGGAGGGACGCTCCAAGGCACAGACACGGACGAAACAGTAAAAGGATGCGCACCTCGCACCCACACACACAGCCATGCCCACACCCACACACAGCCACAACCAAAAAGGGGCATTGTCCAGACATTGTTCAATCCATTTGTAAGGCAATATGGGTATGCTACTTAAATTGAAATTTAATTAAATTTACCATACAAAGGGATTCCTTGAGCACCAAAACTATGTGGCGGTATTGTGTTTCACTCTATTAAAATTACAAGTATATATAAACAGCACGTCTTATTAGTATGAAATGGCCAAGCACATGACTTTAAACTAATTAAAAGTCCTAAGAAAGTAATGTTTTCCTTTCACTAGAAATTTAAAGCTTAATCTAAAATATGTACTTGCCCTTTAAGCTCAATTTTTGTTCAGCATACTCCAACAAAGCCTTCCACTTTTTATAGATAAAGACTTACAGTTTACTACTGAAAAAACTTTTTTAAATAAGTAGTTCATCTGGCTCGTAACTCTTTGTTTAAAGAGAAAACCTGATATATACCGAACACACAAAAACTCTTGATATGACTTTGCTTTCACGGCGGAAATCATAAATTTTCGCACACAAAAATCTCGATTAACTGCACGGAGCAGCAAAAGTTGCAAACTTTTGCGTTGGCAGCGACATCTTTGGCGTCCTTGTATTGTATAAATTTCATTAAAAGACAAAAAAAAAGGAATAAGAGTGTCAGCCATGGATGCGTTTTAAAGCGCTTGTCAAAACTTTTCCATGCCACCGCAGCTTTCAAATTCTGCGAAGCGAAATACACGAAAGCCGGAAACTGCAGTGAGGCGATAAGATACATGAACATAAATGCATATATATACAAACGGAATAAGCCCGAATGTGCAGCGTATGAATGAAGGTATAGGTATAGGTTGTCAAAATCTAGAAGCCATTAGAGAAGACTCAACAAAAATTGCGCGGCTTTTGCATTTCAGGTGCTTCAAAGGCAAATTGAAAAGTCATGTCAAGAGTAAACAAAATATCCTGGCAAACAGCAGACGACAGACAAGGAACCTGAAATGGGCAGCGAATTGTCAACGCTCCGCTGACTCTCAAATTGAACGAATCCCAACAACACGAATTTCACAAACCAATGCACTTGGCCAACAAAAAAAAAAATATAAAACAATTACGCGTTTAATATATTTTCATTTAGTCCGGCATGGCGAAGAGCTGCCAGAAAAAAGCAAAGAAAATACAGGGGTAGGGATAAGGGGTGAGGAAATGCTCGTCCTTTGCTGCCCCATTTTTTACTTTTAATGAAGCGCAAGAATTTCTCTTGGATAATTTGTTAAGCGAACTTTGGCGGCCCGAAGGACGAGGCTTCTTGGCCAGAAGGCAAAAAGCCAAACGGGGCCTGCAAAAACTTAGACAATGCAACAAGGACATGCGCACACACAAACACACAAAGATCGACAGACAGCACTGAAAGTTGCGCCATAATTTGGCTTATTTCAGCTAGCAAATTTATAGACTGGAGATGCAAAATGCTGCACCGGAAGTGGCTGCACCAACTGTCCAGGACTGCGATGTGCAGGATTAAGGACGAAGTACGAAGGATGAAGGACAACGGGCGCAGGGCGCATTGCGAGGCAACAGACAGCGCAAGATAAATGACACGCAAAAGCCAAGTGGCAGATTTTCATTTTTAATTAAAACAACGGTCAGGCAAAGCTTGTGCCAGCACGCTCCTCCATAATGCATAGTAATAAACAATAATTAAAATCGTGGAGAATGGGTTATGTCCTGTCCCTTACCTGCATATCTCTCTCTCGGTTTTTTCACTCACCTGTTGTAATGTTGTACATGAAAATCTCTCGCAGGAGCAGCAGCTCGTCTTCCGGTGCAGCGGAAATTGCACCGAACACTTCGTTCTCCGGCCAAACTTCCCTGGGGAATACACAACAAAGGATGCGTTAGAACAAAAAAAACAGAAAAATATGTTACATTAAATGGGGGAGTACAGAGGAAATTGATGTATTAACCAGGATATGTTTACTAAAGCTTGACTCACTAAATTAAATTTAAGCTTCTAAAGAAATTATACAAATTTAGAAACCGAACGGAATTGCAGAAACATTTTATTTTAATAAGTATTTACAATTTTGTACAGTTTATTTATTTTTTTGGACAAATACATTTACATGGAGCTCAATGAGATTGGAGCTCCATGTAAATGCCAATTTTCATTTAATTCTTCATTCCAAATCAATCAAATCAGGCAGGCAGTCAGTAAGGAATGTGGAGTAAGTCCCTCTAAGCGACATATTTATGCTTATTTGTGGCCGTGCTTGTAGGCGATAGTGCAACTTATGTTTCCCGCTGTCCTCCAGCCAATAAATTGACTGACATGCCCCTGGCCACGCCCGCTGCATATTGTCCGCTGTGGCCTCCATGGCGTATACGCAATGTGCTCTATGCTCCATGACTGCAATCCTGCGGGTCTCATTTTCGGAGCTCGTTAGTTGCCACCAGACGGATAGGACAATGTGCAACAGAGCCCACAGAAACCCATCATCCATGAGCTCGGATCAGCATTTGCCTGCGCTCATTTAAAAGTTATGCGACAATATTTTGCGTGCAACTTTTACAGCGATGTGGCGTGGCGATAATTAGCGGTTTTTAGTGTGCCACTATGCTGGTCAGGGGCGAATATTGGTTAATTATGGACCATGAAAAATCTATGAAAACCATCGAGCCGGCGGTTTGGGGCTTTTGGCTTTTTAGTTCGATCATATTCAATATTGTTGTGCTGTGCGCGCCAGCAGATAAACTATTTATTTCAATGAAAAATTTTCCTGATGCAAGGCAAAACATTTTTAATCACATTGAATGAAACTGGATTAATTATGAATCGATATTCAAGGCAATGCAATGGATTAAGTCGGCTCAAATTCCAGGTGCTTTTGCCCAAAATTTTGTGATTAAATTTATAATCAGCCATAATGAAATGTTTGAAATTTTCCAATGCAGCATACAATTATAATTTCGAGTATTAGCAAAGAAGAAATGTCATTTGACGGACAATTAAAAATATATAGCATGGCTATTAGATTATATGCGAACACTTTTAGACCAAAACAATTTTCATTTCAATAAATACACGTCATAAAAATGTATTTAATTTTATTGATTGCTTGAAATTATGTTTCAGAAGGTATATTATTGCATTTAAATACACTTTGTGGGATTTTCGAAACTATAAATTGGTTTTTTTCCGTCACAAAATACTATAAATTTGGACACCAACTTAAAAGCTGCAAATGCTTTATATTTCCAGTCAACAAAGTCAACTAGAAATGTGCAAAGGCGAAATAAAAGGCGAAAGCGGAGTTTTCCGTTGCTATGCTAAATAAGCGCATCAGCAGACGCTTAAATAAGCTTAGTTAAAAGGCGGCCAAAGTGGGCGGGGCAGCGTAGATATAGTGGTTGGGAGGTGGGTGGGGGACTGAAAGTTGCAGCCAAAGTGAAGTTTGAATAAACATTTTGCGCATTTACTTCACTTAAAAGTTTGCTTTTTTCCAAGCACACATTTCTGGGCACCCATTAAGCCAACGCCGACGAAAGCCAAAGCAGTCGGAGTTTAGAAAAACCCAGAAAAGCTACCAATTTTATTTTTTCCCACTCGATCAACTTAAATGAAAAAACCCCCTAATAGTGTGACTTAGCAACTATTTAAAAATTCTGGCCAGACACACAACACAGCACACATCATCCTCAATGCACTTACACACATGCCACACCAGACCCAAATTACGAATGTCTGCGTGTTGGGCCCACAAACTCCAGTTTATTTTCAATATTTTGCTTACCCAAAAGCGTTCTCATTGCCAACAGAGAAAGCAGAGGCATCTAAAATGTATAATATACCCCGCATTCTCAATGGATACGACACGTATACGAATACATATGTGTTACATTTAAAGATTTAAAGATACACTGACGCTATGACAAGGTTGTACAAATTAAAAAAAAAATATTATTTAGCGATTGGGGACAATAATAATATAGCTTTTTGAACAAGGCATGGGAGTTCTTAGTTTCGAGTATTTTAAATATTAATTAAAATACTTTAATAATTAGATTCAACGTATATTTATTATAACTAACTATGCAATCTAAAACATTCCAAAATATTGCAACAATAGAAAGGTAATATTTAATGAATCTCCAATAAAAATTAAATTTCCTCTATGATCTAGCATTTTTTGGTAAAGTAAGTACATAAATGCAATTAGTGCGACTGCTTTGCAGGGTATGCGAAATAAAGTGAGTGGCAAAAAGTGCTAGGCAACGGGGCACAAAAAAGTTCCAGACAATGCCCAGACAAAGGAGTGGGTCCCGTAGGGGGCGTGGTCGAGGGAGTGGGCAGTGGGCGGTGGGAGGTGGATGCTTCGGTAGCGCCCTATATGCATATAGCATTTTAATTTATTAGCACAAAAAGCGTCTAGACCTTTTTAAGCTGCCACTGCAGCAGGCGAGTCGCACAGCAAAAATTGTATTCATTTTAATGCAACAATTTTCGTTGGCAACAATTAAAATGTACATAAATTTCGAGAAAGCCTCTACATACTACACACTATGGAGTCATCTCACTGGCAACACTTTCCTCAAATATATCCAATCAATTTGCACAGAGAGCAGAGCAGAGCAGGATGCCCCCAGCATCTCTGTCTCCTATTTGCAGATGCCATCGATTGGATTCCTTTGAGACACGGCTCCTCCGACCAGAACCAACAGGCAGGCAGCAGGTGGAAAATTTTAATGAGGTTGTAATTAAATGACTTGGAAATATTTAAGCCACGTTTTCGATTGCTCTGGCACAGCACAACCAGCCAGCCTTTGACACTCGGCGACATCTGCCGATGTTTCTGTGCGGGTGATGTCAGCGCAGCCCTATTTAAATGTTGACGCGAAAAAGATAAATTATTTTCACGCAATTTTCCCGAGCAAACAATAAACATTTCTTGAGCGCGTCTTCAATGGGCTTTACATAATTGAGCGGGCAATTAAATTGAAAGGCGCAGAGGAGGTCCTCTGACCTGGTTCCACCATCAACCTCACCTTGCCAACTCTGTGGTTTGTTGACTGAAAAATTGCAGGCGGCTGGGACAAAAACCGTCCGCCGAGAAATTGTCTGAGGGAAATGCACAAGGCAGCACCAGGACTCTTCATATTATCTGTGGGTGGGAGGAAAGGAGAGAAGGGACAACGAATTCCGGGCACTGCCATTATCTGTAGTTACCGGGGTGCCAGCGTGCTCTGCCTTAACAATAAATAAAAACTATTTAATTTAAGAGCAGCGCAGGGCAGCGAAAGGCATCGTGCAAGAGCACAAAGAAAGGATATGAAAAATGAACAGGAAGAAAATAAAATTCGATAAATGCCATAGAAGTTGCATTAAAGGACACAACGACCGAGCTGATTTTTTTTTTTTTTGCCCCATTTTTGACTAGAGTTAATTTATTATGCGAATTGATTTCGTACCTTTTCCGTGGCCTGGTCAATGTCAAGTTATTAAAAAGGGGGATTTACAGAGGCATTACGTCTGGAGCCCTAGCAACAGGGTTCGGAGACCAGGGAATGGCATTTTCAACTCACCTGGCGGCCCGAAGAAGGGCGATGGCCTGGTCCAGTTTCTCGGAACGGAGCAGTTTATTTATGCGAATCATGCAATCCTCGCTGAAAGTAGGGAAAGACCAAGAAACATAATAAGTACACGGTGTGCCACTGGAAATCGAACAGGTAATAATAGGTTCGCTTCTGTGGGTTAGATGGGGTGCATAGAAGGAAGGAAGGAAGGAATAGTTGCAACTAACTCACCGCTGATCATCAATGGATTTCTCGGATGCGGCATCGAAGGGTATGGGCTGCTCATCCTCAGGCATTCCCAATTCCGAGGACAGCAGGCTGCACACTTCCGTTGCCAATTCAGCCCATTTGGTCGACAATTCTTCCTGCAATTATGGATTAATAAATTATTTATGATTCGACATTGTGTGCAAATGGATAATCAAAGCGTAATTTCCCGCTTTGTCGTTACGTTAATATCGAAGCAGCAGAATTAATTAAACCACAGGCAGTGGTAATAATAACCCAATACCTAATAATACTCGTCAGTCATTTGCAAGTGTTAGAAAAAAAGGAACTAAATAAAGGAAATAAAATGGCTATAAAATGGAATTCCACAATACGAATTCGCATTTTAAAATTGCTGCCAGGCGTTTCGATTACTTACAAAGCATTACTTAATATTTTAGAGAATAACAAAACTGTTTATAGTTATATCAATACATATCTTAAAATTACAGATTCTGATTTCAATTAAATTATTTAGAAGTTAAAGAGCGGTAACAGCTATGAATTGTAATTTGCTGCTGGCAAAAAAAAGAAACACATTTAAACCATTGTTTTCGCATTTTTTGCCCATTTTCGACCTGTTAACAATGCATATTCAATTTAAATGAATGGTCGATGTCCTCCTAAGAACAGGGACATGAAATATTATATTACAGCCGAGTATTTTTATCTAATTTATTTAACTCATTTACCTAACTGGCAAAAAAATAAAATGCCTTAAAGTTACTATTATTAAAATGTTTTAAAATGCAATGGAAAAAAAGAGTTAAACATTACGAAAATGTAATTAATATGCATTATAATATTTAATTAAAATATACAAATTTTTAAATTATAAATTCTAGGTGAAGGCAATATGCATGAGGAGTTCCAACTTCTTAACTACATTCATTATTTAATTCAATAAATGTATGCTTATTTTACACGTTACACAATTAAATCTTTTTTATTCATCGCAGGCTTAACTTTTTCATGCTAAAAGGGGAGGAACACGCAAATATTTGTTCCCTCGTGGCGATTGTCATGTTTTTCGCTCGGCGGCAAGGACAAATATTTATAAATTAATTGTTGAAAAATTGATGCGCTGAACGCGTGTGCGTGGCCCAAAACAATAGCACGCTACACGACCGCAACCATACAAATAAATATCTCAAAAATTAACACAATTGAAGGTTGTTGAAAAAAATTAAAATTAATCTTGTTCATGTCAGCCTCGGTATTCGTGGAAAAATTCCCATATCCTTGCCCTACATGCACCAACCCTCCCAGTATGCAGTTGAAAACTGTTGAGGAAAACTCCAGAGGCCAGTGGCCACTGCCCGGAAATCACGCTCAGTGGTGCGTCGTTTTTCCAACGCGACAAAGTGTGCAAAAACAAAAGATGGTTAGGAACACAAAGGACATTGGACAGGAAAATAGGCGACCTCCAAATACTCTTACACGGTTACACTGTGTAGTACCTATCCAAATTACCAAATAATGGAGCCGTTAGAAGGATATAGTTCTCAAAAAATGTCAATAATATTATATTAAGTTTTAGAGACCACCAACAATTTAAAAAAATGGAAAGTAACACAATTATAGTCTTCTAACCTTTATCTGGCCATATGCTGGAAAAACAACTTAAGTGAAACGCAGAGCTGCGCATTTTGAAAAGCGTCAAAGCGGCGGAAAAACAACGGAAATCTGGTGGACCGACTGGCGAAAGTTTTTTACATTTTCCGCCAGTGAGAGAATGAAGTAGTTTGCGGGTGCGTTAACTAAGGTCGCATGCAATTGTGCACCACGAAAATAATACGCACACACGAAGAAGAAAATACAAAAAACCCACAGTCCTTAAAATTGAATAAAATAGAACCGTAGCTGGGAGAAGCTTCTATACACTTTTTGTATTTTTGTTTTTTTTTCAATATTTTCAGTCAATTAAATTTCACGATCAAGCGCATAAATCTTCAACGGTCATAGCATGGACAATTGTTTTTTGTGTATGGCCCTTTTCTTTGCTTCTGTTTGCGATTCGTTTTAAATTTTATTGGCAATTTAGGGTGTATTTTATGGCCTGCACAGCGTGTGCTGACCAGTAGACTTAAACAAAGTTATTTAATACGGCCATTTATTTATAAAAAAATAAAACGAGTCTGTACGAGAATAAGCTCAGATTGATGTTGAGTTCCAGGAGAAAATTGCGAAAATGTTGGTAATTATTTCTAAATTAAGCCTTAGCTCCTTGAAAATCAAAACGTAACCTCAAACGTTCCCCAGTGGGTGTGAACAACTTCAACTTTGTTTTCCATTTGGCACTTACCTCAGTGGGCTGTGGTGCAGCTGGTGGCTTGGACTTGGTCTCCGCCTGCTTCTTCTTTCGGGAGGCACCACCACCTCTCTTCTTGTCCTGCACCACCACAGAGTCCTGGCAGAAGCGCTCCATCATTTTAATGAAAACGTTAGCCGTTTCCACCACATCGCGCAGGAAAACCCTATGGAGTTGGAGTGCAGAGGTTAGGTAACAAAATGAATGTATATTGTAATTAAATTCTTTATTATATGTGTGCGCACGTATCCAAATTGAATTTTGCTGCATGTTGGCCCCCTATCTATATATAAAAAATGCATGCAACATTGCTTCAATTCAATTAAATGTGACAAATACTTAATTTTTATACCCGTTACTCGTAGAGTAAAAGGGTATACTAGATTCGTTAAAAAGTATGTATATTTTTGATCAAGATCAATAGACGAGTCGAACTGGTCATGTTTCTGGCGCAGTTCTCTAAAAACTTGCATTTAAATTTAGAAATTCATTTTTTTAAAAATTCTTTTATAATTTTTTTGATGTTATGATGTCGTAGAAATTTAAAAAAAACTAAGAAATGTCCCAAGGCTGAAGTTCTAAACTCCATAGCTAAATTTATTGTAATCGGATTTTGAAGTGGCATACCTCTAATTGTTTCGTTTAGAGTTTTTTCAATTTTTTTTTTATTTTATTACTTTTTTATAAATATCATCATAAATTTATATCATCTATGTAACAATGTATAAAAACAAATCTGATCCAGTGAATTTCAATACTTATGAACGCATAAATTTCTCTAAGAATTCTTTGATTTGAAATGTATGCTTTGAAAATGACATAAATTCATTGGCAGTCCGCTTTACACTTTTAGGAAAATGGAAATAAATCAAAGTCCAACATCAATAACCTTTTGTCGGGTCCAAAAATACTTATTGAATATCATCGGCTACATTAGAAAGTGCCAAAAGCTGTCCCGCCCAATGCCATTCGGCCAGCTCATCTGCCACGAGGAAATGTTCCCCACCATGACTGACTAACTAACCCAACTCGATTTTGGGCTGAGTGATGATGTGGCGTTGCCTTTTCTGTCGACGCCGATGACGCCTCCAATTAGCAAATTACCCTCAAAATGTGAAAAGGCAACCAACGAAATTGGGGAAAAAAAAGAAAACGCCGCAGAAGACAGCCGCCAAACTGCCAAAATCAGCTGTCCGCTTTGTTTTTAGGCAACTCGTACCCAAAAAATAAAAGCCAGCGTCATTGTGCACGTCAATTTGTTAAAATGATTGATTGCCGTTTGAATAATGAAAATCGCGCTAGTCACCGAAAAGGACAATTCGAAACAGGAAACTTTGCGTATGCAAAGTAGGCGGGCTATTATAGAGAACAGGTTTTGTAACCAGTTAAAGAATGACAGAATGCACGTTGAAAGGTATTGAAATATTTCTACATATTTTAGTAAGAACCTTTATGCTGTATAAGGTTGATATTAGGTTGTGTTAAGATATAAGGTCTTCGCTATCAGATTTAGCAAAAGCAGTAAACTTCGTAAATGTACATTATAGGAATTGTTAGCCTTTTTACCATAAAAAAATTGTTTAAAGATTCAAGATTGGTGTAGAAATCTGTTTCCAATCGAAAATTAAAACACCACATTGAACTTAATTATACCTCTTACTCGTAGGGTGAAGGGGTGTGTGGGCTCATTTAGGAGTATGTAACAGGTAAAAGCTATACAAAGTATATATATTCCTATCAATACTGATAGTCGGGGAGCCATCCATGTTCTTCAACGTTCACCACCCTAATTGGCATATCCCAGGTCCATAAAATTGCGTTGGCGATGAAAACGGTGAAATGTTCCCAAAAAGGTCGCAACGTTGTCGCCGAAAAATGTATGCAAATTCATTGCGAATTTGAATGCCCCACGGGAGCTGCGCTGCAGGAGCTTCCAGCATCATCGCCGTTTTTGAATGCGGTCAATGTGCCACAACGCAGCTGGTGAGGTGATCCTGGAAGTCGGGAGTCGGGAGTCGTGAGCCGGCGACCGGGGAAATGAATTTGTAATGAAAGTGGTTATCCGGCATTCAGTGACCCGCCGGAGTCCTGCAGGAATTGGTGGCGTAAAGGATAGACATTAAGCGAAATTAAACAGACAAATAATTCAAAAGCACGCACATTTTTGCGAGGTTCAATAAAAATCAAGAGTATGTTTGAGCAAAGTTATTGTGCATACTTGTATACTATTTTGATGGGCACAACAGTAGGGTGCTTTCCCTAACAGATTACATAAGATTGAGAACATAGGTAGTAATAATGAGAAAATAATAGTAGAATAACTGAGTACCAAGCAAATCATATACTTTGGCCCTGACAATGTAACCTGAGTTGCTCTGCGCAATTAAGGGTCCATTAAATTACACGCCCATAATAGAGCTAAACAAGCCAGGTTCAACAGCCGCATAAAGCAGCCGTTGAATAGAAGCCATTTAGCAATCACCAGCCAATTCGAAGATATTTGGCCATTTGTATTGATCAAGAACTGTCAGCAGTGACCACAACTGACAGCAGGAGGAATCTGGGGGGCACTGGCAATTGATGATAAAGGCGCTCAGTTGACTGCGAGGATTGGGATTGGGTTGGGAATGGGAAGTGTGTTCTAATGTGGAGTGGTGCACGTGGATTTGAATGCCTCCCCATTCCGTATTCCGTATCCATATCGAAGCTCCTGTCCTGTTTGCGGGTGTCGTGTGGTGCACATTTGATGATAACTCAAATGTGAAATGAATCAAGCGCAGCCACGATGACGGCCATGTTACCGCAAAGATGTCCGTGGTGTCCGCATTAATAGCAGGCGTGATGCAAGAACTGCTGGTAGCTGCGGACTGTGATGGCTTTGACTTTTAACTAGGTTTGGCTATTCAGCTAATTGCCAATAAAATGAATATTTCAAAAAATATAAATCGTATGTATATGCCAAGTGGAACCAAATGCCAAAGGAACCTCGTATCTAATAATGTTCCTATTGATCAGTAAAATGATCAAATATCAGTTAAATACCAATAATTGGATTAAAATTATACCTTTTGGTAAATAAACTTTCGACTTAGCTATTTGCTTAAATATTAGTTGAAATACACATATTTATTTGAAATTTTTTTGATTATCATAGATTTATTTGCCATTGCATGGGCACATTTGGCTTCATTCATATCAGACATTTGAACAACACTACCATTCGCGGAAGAAGATGGTGGTGGTGGTTATGCTGCTGCAGATACGGATGTGGATGCTGGTGCCACCTGACCACAACGCCAAGTAACCGCAGCGAAGAGGGGTTGGCGGTTTGATAGTTGCACAACATCTTGCATGCCACAAACCATTTTACAAGCGGATCCAAATCGATTGCCCACCTCCGCCGCCCTAATGATGCGCAGGTGCAAATCGAGTCACCCCCACCCATTTATTTCAACTGCTATTTACATTCTTCACTGAGACAAAAAACTGTAACCTAAGAATCTACACTTTACAAGTAGGATCTAATCGTATGAAGCTTTTGATATATTTAGGGTTAATAAACCCCTTATCTTAAAATATTCTAGCCAAGTCCTAACAACTCATATTTCTATAATAAAAGCTTTTCAGAGAATAAGGATTTTCGAAAAAAATTAATGTAAGGATAAGCTCCAGTTTAATACCACCTTTTTTCTGTCTGCACACATACTCAATCTCAAGCACATGTGACCAGCGAAGCCTGGCAACAGGACAAAGATAAATCGTTAATAAATTATTTATAATTAATTTGTATGCACGCGGTTTTGTAACTTCTGGCTGCTTTCGCAAGTGCTGCTATTGTTGTTGCGCCTGATTTGATATTCGCGTTTACGCTGATTAAATGAACGCCAACAGCCGCAAAACGCCAGGGAAAATGGGATGAAGAAGTTCAAGCAGCAGGTTGAGCATACGGAATTAATTAGAACACTTGGGTGTTTTTGGGGCTGGTCAGCGCTCAGAGGTTCTTAG
Source organism: Drosophila erecta (assembly GCF_003286155.1). Lineage (NCBI taxonomy): Eukaryota > Metazoa > Arthropoda > Insecta > Diptera > Drosophilidae > Drosophila > Drosophila erecta. The sequence goes on along the minus strand of NW_020825194.1, from coordinate 15,813,042 downwards.
GGTTGGGAATCGGGAACAGGAAGATGGGGATTGCCTTCGCACCGAGCCTGAGCGCATGTTGAATAAATGATAGAATGTAATTGCGCCCAAAACACCCACAGACGGACCGACTATTTGAGGGCAGTTGTTCCCGTTCTTGTTGTTGGACTAAGACGCTTATAATGAAAATATTATTAATTATGACAGCCACAACAACAATGACTGATGGGCATCAATTGCAGCTTGGCGGCAGTGTTGTCGTTCTGGTCATTTTGTCGATACTTTGTGCCATTTACCAGTCAGATTTGCTTACAAAATTACCAAAGCTTCTGGATAAATTATTCTATTATCACTTTTACTTTCATATTTCCACATTCCAAGCGAAGTGTGCATTTTAGATACCAAAATATTGAATCTTATGGATATTGCAATACCTTTTATGGTTTCTGTTTGGTTGATTTGTCCATGATTGTTGCTGAAATCAAGACAGCACTACTCAGAGCCTGCAAATCAGAGGTAAACTGGGTGGCATTAATCTGCGAGATAGCGGATACGTGGCAGCCAGGCGGGGTCATAAATTATTCATCTTGACACCGAAAAATCTTTAATCTGTCAGACACTCAAAACACTGATTGCAGTTCAAAAGGCAGCGAAATTTGCATGATTGCCAATTGGCCTGCCTAATTGAAAGCTGTTCAACTTAATGTTTAATCGATGAAATTGTATAAACCAACTATTTTCAACTGGCTCCGCATTAATCATGCTCCAATTAAGCCGCACAGTTGCTGGCCCAGCAACAACCCACAGCTGCAGCTACACGCGAGTTGAGTAAATGTATCTGTATCTGTCTCTGTATCTGTATCTGTAGCTGCGTTTTGTATCTGGCATCGCAACGAGTTTCCTGAACCAAGCCATCTCTCCCCGGCGAATCTCTGTCAATTTCATGTTTGCGCGCTAAATTAATTTAGTCAAAGCTTTGAAATTTCCAGTGCCCCAGCCAACAGACTCTGCTCAGACCGACTAACTAGGGCCCATCCAACTGGCTGATGTGATGCGTTGATAGTCGACAGTAAAACCCAACAGGCACACAACAATTTGTTTATCTGTTTATGTGTCATCAGATACAGTGGAACGCACAAGGATTTGCATGACACTTAAATAACTATGCTAGCTTGTGAAAATAAACGATCATTTTACCATGAACAAAGTCTGGCACAGAAATATAAATTAAATATTTTCACTCTTTTATTTATTGCCTTTTAAGGCGTCGGGTAATTTTTCCTGATTTAAATTGGGTTGAAAACATATGTACAGCTTAAGGGATTATGTTTGCGGTCGAATACAATATTGTTATATGTTAATCAAAAATTAAATTGCCAATATCTAACACTTCAGTAAAAAAAAACAAACAAATGTATGTAAAAACATCAGCTGGCTTGCGAAGGCATTTAAAATGACACATTAATTATTAAATATTAACAATAATTTTAAACGCTGTCGAACAGGTTTTTGGTTATTTTGCTTTTTTATGCACAAACCAATTTGGAGACCAGAGTAGAATTTATTAAGTAATAATACCATATAGAATAGAAAGAGGAAATAGACTCAGTGTCTTTTTACCTCATGTCAATGAGAAAACCAAAGAAATTTCAATGTTCGTTGCAAGACATTATAATTAAAGTGAATTCTAAGTTTAAAGAAATATTGTATGTACTACTCAGAACTTTTGTGGACTGCAGAAAAGGTTCTTATATCTTAGAGTTGGATAATTTAATTAAATGCAGACCGACAGGCTAGGAAACTTTGTCGACCCAGGGTCTTTTTGCCACTGTCACGGAGTCTGTGACACAGAAATAAATTTTCAGGCATTTATTGCAGGTATCACTCGACACAGAGCACTCGGAGTCGAGTTTGTTTGACAGGCGAATTTGTGCAGCCATTTAGAAATATTCAAGTGAGTCTAACTCTTCATGTTCGGGACTAAAAAATCGCAATTATATAAATGGATTGAGCAGTGGGTTCCATTTATAAAGGGTTCGCCAATGGCATTTATTTATTTTTTTAGAAGAGTTGTTAAAAGCAAGCATGCAAGGAGAAACGCAAAAGTACTATTATATTCTTTAGCCCCCAACCAATTGCTGGAAATAAATAGGTGTATATGAAGTGTTTTCTGTGTCAATGAACCCAATCTGCCAGATGAACTCGATCAAATGTAGGTAATGAGTTTACAGCACTCTAACCCTGCGAGTATATCGAGAAAATCGTGCTGAATCTGTTGGAGCTGCACTATATTCAATGTTCTGCAGCGATTTATCAAGTAGCCGCAGTGTGGCACACGTTTCGATTGAAATAATCTCGATTCTGCTTTCGTGCGGAGTACGCGCTGTTAACTCGGCAATTAGGATGCAGCCAAGGTGCACGGTTTGCCCTCAAAAAGAAGTAACACTGGAAAACATGCTTTGGCTTCTGAAAATGGCATAATTTTTATGCCAGGGCACGCATACAGCACATGCTTGTAAAATCAATTAAATCTTTAGCCAACTCCCATCGCCGCTTCGCGAGGAATGTGCAACTAGTTCATTTGGGGATGCCGGCTTTTGGGGGAACATACGCATTTACTAGCAGACACATTCACTGAACTCTATTCAGGGATAGTGTTGTCCACTGAAGGGCAGCTTTATTCTCAAATTACTAACTTGTATATAAAAAATAGATATTAATATTCGATCGGGTAGTCTGGTGCTGGTGTATAAGAATAAGATCGCAAATAGGTAGTAAAATAAAAAATTAAAATTGATAAAAATATATTAAAAAAGATTTGAGAGCACTTGAAATTGACTTAGTACTACTGACTTTTTAAGACCCCCTAGATGAGTCTAGGAACTGTCATCCTGGAACTGTCATCCTGGAACTGTCATCCTAGGAACTATCATCCTGGGCATAAAGCCCTCATACTTCCCAATTAAAAGGACTACCATTAATTATAACTTATAATTCCCATTGAGATTTCGACATATCAAAAGCGGAAGCCACTGGTTTGCCAGCACTAGCAGCGAGCTTTGGCGACCCAGCAGACATCTGTGCAAATAGCCGAGCAAACAGAGCAGGACTCAAGACAAAGGCATGCCGCCAAGACAAACAATGCCTGATTGTCGGGGCGAGAGATCCTGGCAGGAACGGCGATATCCTGACAGCCTGCAGTGCATATTTCGGTGGGCGCAGAGTGGGGCACTACATCGAGTGCTCGTAGTAATCCCATTAGAGGATGTGTGTTTGGCTTGCTTATTTCCAGATGCCACGGGGTCGTGGCCGTTATCTATCAGAAATGCAGCCAGGCCGGTAGATGGTTTCCAAATTCAGTTCGTGACTGGTATGGGTATGAGTGTGGGTAGTGGATTTGGAAATGGAAGTGGGTACGAGGGTTTTAGCATGGCCGGAAGGGCAAGTTATTTTCAATCGGAATGTGTGTGCATAGTTGGAATGGTTATTCGCTCGGGTACTCACTTTGTGCTGTGCGCCTCATTGTAGTTCATTAACAAATGCAGCACCGTCTCCCGATACTCCAGGACATAGCACACGTTGTTCAATAACATATCGAAAAGGGCTCGCGCGTTGTTGTCATCCTTTAGCTTCTGCAGTGCCAGCAGGCTTTGGAGCAATTCCCGGAATGTCTTTAATTAAAAAATTGGTAAGCATTAACTTGGCAGACGCATGAGCTCTTGATTGGAAAGTGGCGAGGCAGGGTCCAGAGTTGGTGTGTGGCGCATTGTAATGAACCTGAGAATCCTACTATCAGCAGAGACTTAGCACACATGTGTGTAATTATACAGGCCCTTCATTACCTGTGGCCAGTCAAAATATGCTTGGTGTGAACGGAGTCAATTTGAACTAAGTTTGTGTCCGGTTAATGGTAATGAAGCTGTTAGTTTCCAGCTATCTTTAACACCGGCTAATAAGTTTCTGCCCACTTTTGATCTATGCAATTGATGTGGAAAATAACCTTATATCTTCACAAGAAAGATCAGGGAAACCTTTTGCGTCAGACATCTCTAGCTAATCCCCGGCAATGCTCGCTGTTCATTTGATGTTTCCCCATCGTTCCGGCGAGCTTAAAGGATGCATGGAGCTGGGCTTGAGTACTGGGAGCCCAGTGCCAAGAACCGGGTACCCAACTTAATCCATGGCAATCGTCGAGCGGCACTCTTAGCCCCCAAAAGTGCACTTAAAGCGCCAAAGCAAACAACAACAGACCCGCACACACACTGTGCGCTCGGCTTAGGTGGCCACCGGGATCAGGATGCAAGGATGGGGCAGGTCCTGGACCTGGAGCTGGAGCTGGAGCTGGAGCTGGAACGGAAGAGACTTACCAAAAGCGCTACATGCAGTCGCTTGGCCCAGAGACGCGCCTGTTTCTTGTCGCTCACAATCATGTCCATGTCATGTTGCATGCGCGTCAGGACCCAGTGGAAGCATTGCACGCTCAACGATTCGCTGCGAATGAAATGGAAGAAGCCAACAGGGTTACGTAACACTCGTGTACACAGCTCGAAAAACCTGAGTCCTACTTATATAATAATTAAATATAATATAACCATTTAAATAAACAATTAAGTGGAATTCCACAGAGTATGTTAGATATAGAGTAATGGTAGGTGCAATTCAAGGTTTTTTACTGGCAAGCCACCATTTATTTTCAGTGCACAAGGCATCATGTATGGTGTGAATCGTTGTGCCTGAGTGCATATTTAAGTAGTAGAATTCTGCATTAAAGTTGGCCCAAACTGGCAGCGTGGAGCAGCAAAACAGGTAAGCAGCTTGCCGTCTGCCGTCTGCCACTTGCCACTGCCAGAGCGAAAAACTCATTAACAAAATTAATTTTTAAGTAGCGCTAGAATTGAGCGCCAGCCAGCCTAAGTTTTCCTTGTCCTCTCTCCGCCAAGGATGCGGGGACCACTGGGCGTTGAGATGCCGCACGTTTCCCGCCCACCGCCCGACCACGCCCTACTAAGCCGCCCACTTCCGGTGGCTGCAGCATTTGCCTGCAACTTGGGCCAAATTAGCAGCGCAACGTCGGCGGCAACCACCATTAAAGTTCTGCGACAACGTCGAGAGCATTTGAAGAGGCATTAAAAACAAATTAATTACAGATGTGCGGCAGCAGCGCAGCAGCAATAGGAACCTAAATAAATAAATTATAAAATCAATAAAAGTGCAATGAACAGCAGCACGATAATGTGGCAAAGGGAACAAACGGAACAAACACTGATTGATGCAGAAACTCTTTACGAAAAACTGTGCAAAGCAAATAAACTAATTGAGATTTGGGTTTCAACTGGCTGCAATAAAATGGGTTAAAAATTAAATGTTCAAGTGGAAAATGTAGTGCAAGTCAAGCAAAGGTTTCCAGCACATTTCGCCACTTAATATTTTTAAACAATATTTAAACGGTTCACAAATAAATTTAGTTTTTATGAGTTGCTTAATAATGTATTTCATGTATTTGTAGCCTGCAATGATTTCATCATTCGAATAGGTGCCTTATAAGTGAGTCTTGTGTTTTTGCAAATTCCTGATCATTCGCAGACTTCAGCGATTGATTTCGGTATCAATGCTTTGTACGTGTACTCGCATAAACAAAATGACAAACTCAATTTCACTTTTTTTCGGGCTGCTGGCTGCTGGAAAAGTTTGCCCATCTGAAAGCCCATATATTACAGCAATGCCATGCTTTATATAGTGCAAAATCAGTAGAAAATGGCAGACGATAAAGAAAGTTCAGCGCGGTGCGGAGGCAGCGTCAAATTGCATTTGAGGAAATAAACAGAAAGTTTTATGGTCGGCGAGTATATATTGTACATAGGATGCTTACTATACAAGTATAGGAGTGTGTAAGTGCAAAAATGAGACGAAGAAGTCTGATAAAAGGCGAAAAGGAGGGACATTGCTGAAAATGAATAAGGAAGCAGGAGCAGCAGTTCCAGGAGTCGGAGCTCCAGTTGAAGAACCAACCAAGTTAGAATAGTGCGCGGGAGTCGCCAAGCGGCGGAAAAGGGGGAAAAACTGGTCTGGGAAAACTTTGCGCCAACGGAATGACAACATTTTTGCAAAGCTTCATTGTTGTCATTCAGAAACTAATTTGAAAGTAACCAAAACAATTTTAAAGAAATTTCCCACCACACAGCCAGCGAAAGAGACCAAAGTGGAGCAGGAGCAGGAACTGGATCTGAAGCCAGAGCAGGATCCGCATCCGCACCCGGCGGAGTAGGAGCAGGAGGAGGAGGAGCAACGTCAGCCGGATGACAGCATAAAGAACGCAAAATTTTATTAACAGCATGCTGGACAAGAATGAAACAACAACAACACAACGCCAGAAATACCAACAAGGGGCGATGTATACACTGAACAACATAGCTTACTGGCTTATATTACCAAATTATAGTAATGTTATTTTTTCCTAATTACAATTTACTACTGAAAGTACCACCCCCTTTATAGGTTCCCCCTCAATTCATTTACAAGTATAAAACGATTACCACAAGATATATGGTTTTCTATTCACAAGGATATTATTTCTAGTGTGCAAAAATCACGATATCAGTATAGTCAGTATAGCTTAGCAACTTTGGCTAAGAACTTTATGAGAGAGGTTCTGCCCTCAAAAGTGGAACTTGCAGTGGCTGTAAAGTGGTCAAGTTTGGTGGGTCAACAATTGGCGTCGTGACTTTGATTTGTACATGTGCTTGTTGTCCCCGCCAAACAGTAATGCAATAAAAGTCTAGTGACGAAACGCTGATGTCAGGCCACTAAGGAATGACACACAAATTGTGTGGTGACCGCAGAAAAAATTCCTGCGGAAAATGCTGGGAAAATGCTTTAGATTTCGCATTGGCCCTCTGCTTGAACATTTTCGGGCAAAGTGCTAAGAGCAAAATGGAAATTGTCATCACACTAAAGTTTATTTGCTGCGCACTTGCCCCTTTTGTTGTCACAAAAAAAGGAGGAAAACGAAAAACAGCAAATGGAAAACATTGAAAATACCCCTTATGAGCGGTCTCTACTTTTCACACTTCAACAGTTCAGATGATAGATTGTCCTTTCGACAGATAAACAAGTATTCGCAGCTTATTTGCTGTCGAAAACATTCCAACGAAATCAATTTCAAGTTTATCGGAAGCGGTTGCACTAAGAAGCTATGACCAAATAAACGAAAATTGAATTTTAAAGTTGGGTTTACTTAAAAGAATCTACTAGAATCTAGTAGGGTAAAGAGTATTCTATTAGTTTAGTTATATAATCCTACTGGCAATCGTAGTTACAAGGCAATTTTAACTTTTTTACATGTGTATAAAAAGTTCACACTTCTTAGCAAATAATTTAAATGGTAAGGCACTTGTTGAGCGTCAGCTTCTGTGTTTTTAATTTCAACACCAGGGTGTCCTCTTTGAGGAAAAATGTTCAAACTGAGAGTGGCCACCGAAATAAAAATGATGGGGAATTTCCTTCATCTGAAGAGTGTTGCGAAGTAATTTGATTAAAAGCCTTGATGGAGGCGGTTTGGAAGTGTAGCTAGTGCGCCCGAGATTTGCATATCTGCTGAGTTGGCCGGAGGACGAGGTCAGCTCTTCATGGAACCACTGAAAGCGGAGCCCATTCATCAGCATCATCATCATCATCGTCATCATATCACTTGTGAAAACTCGTTTGTATATGCTTTGAAACTTGGAGGCAATTAATTTGAACACGTTAGGCGGCACTCAGTTGAGTATCTGGGGCAAGTCGTACAATTTCCAGAAATCTCCTTCGCAATGACATTGCCAAACGGAAATCATATGTCAGTGATGCTAAGGATGATGCTCACGTCTTCGTGATATAATATTAAAAATATAACAAGTCTAGGAATCTCATATAACATATAGCTAAGAAGTTGCTTAGAATAGTGTGAGTCTTTGATGGTTTACAAATGTGCACAGATCTATTGAGCGCCACTCACCTGACTAACTGCAATTGTAGACCACTCAAACGATTGAACTCCATGAAAAATCGTATGGCCCACAATAGATAGGAGTCATCGTGACTCGACGATCCAGCGTTGCGTTCCAGCACCCGACGCACCTGCCTCACCAGCGTGTTGTAAGCGGAGCGCAGTACCTCGATGCAGTATTCGCGCAGGCACAATCTGCAAAGCCGGAAAAAAGTAAAAAAAGTGTGAGTGAAATCCAGAAGCTAAAATGTTCAAGGCGCAGTTTGGGCGAAAAGGGGGCTGAGAGACATGAAAAATGGTTATACCACAATAATATTGATTGAAAGCGAACGCCCTCTATCAGTTTATATAACAAATGCGGACGCTGCAACGGCATTTGGCAGCGCTGATGCAATAAATTTCGCCTGGCCAATTTATTTGTGCAAAGCTGGCTAAAGGATGCACCCAGCCAGCCAACCAGCCAACCAGCCAACCAGTCAGGCAGCCACGCAGGCTGCCATCCAAGCGGACCACCCAAACCCAATCCTGTCGAGCGTGGAGCAATCTCTGCCAGCAGGCGAAACACAAATCCAACGCATCGATGCCGACGCGGATTAATTTATGCCAAAATGGAGGCAAAAGTGAACAAAAAATGGCCAGCACCCTTAGTCGGCTTATTGCAGCATGCACTTGTGGTTGGCTAACAAATTGTTGGGGAGCACGGTGCTCCAGCACGTGACATTGATGAACTTTCGCCTTTACCGCCTACGTGCTCCGCCTTGGTCCTCTGACTTTGGCCATTCGTTTGCGGTCGGAATGGGACATTCGGAGTTGTCTAATCACGACCACCGGCGGCGCCCCGGTCACATTTGTTCTGCTCCATCAATTTATGGGCGCCTAAAGATTTGGCCAACCGACTGGGGCTAAGCATCTTGTCCCATAAACCAGGCCGGGCACTGGCCGACTAAGAAGCAAAAATGTTTGCCAGCCAGTTCCATCCAAATCGCAGCAGCGGATAAAAACCTTTTGAGGATTTTACTTGAAAATTGCATGCCTCGTCGGCCAGAGATCCCAAAGTCGATGCCGATGCCGATGGCGATGGCAATGGCGATTCAGAAAATGCCGATGGCGCCGCCAAGTTGCTGCTGCAGTTTTATCTCGGCTCCGGTTTTTATGCTCCACGCCACAAATTGAGGAAGAACAGAGAACTTCCCAGACGAACAACAAATGCTCTAGGCTTGGGAAAGAGCTAGAGAGGATGGGTCGGATATAAAGTTCAAATCGTGACTATCAATCATGGTAATAAGTGGCAAGGACTTGAGCGTAATGTGGCTCACCCAACATTTATGCATTAATGCATTAATGTTCACTAAAATACTTTGAATACTTTGCTCATTCACCCACCAACTAGGGTATATATACAAGTATTTGTGACCAAAAAAAAGACCGGAACTGAATGCATTTACTGTAACTGCTGAAGAAGACCAGGATAGCGTCAGCCCGGGAATCTTGGCCTGCGGGCGTGGAGGCAGATCCTTTAAGTACTTTGTTGGTTAGCGGAGAAGCATAAAATAGCTGCACCTGGTGGCCATTAGGGGGAGCGGCGACGGGGGCGCTCGGCGCCAAGATATTGTTTAGCCCGGCCAAGTCAGGCGGAACCCTGGAACCCTGGAAGCCTGGAAGCCCCAAGCTGCCAATATCGTTTGTGTGATTCTATAAAACAGCAGGAATTACAGGCTGCTGGGTGGAAGGGGAGAGGGAGTTGAAAGGGAGAAGCGAAAGGGCCAAAAGGAAATGGCTTCATTTATTATTGAATATTATTTTATACGCTCTCTCGCTCGACTGCTCACTCGCTCCGGTTCAATCTCTCGGATACGGCTGTACTGGCAGCGTAAAATCGAAAATCAATGGCCGGGATGTGGCTCCGTCGCTCGGTTGGTGGCCATAACAATTCTGATGCTAATGGCCACACCAGCAGCATCAGCAGCATCAGCAGCATCAGCAGCACCAGCACAATACGAACAAGGCCCGGAGCCAAAGTGCAGGAAGTGGCCACAGACAAATGGATATGGCTGTGGGTTACGAGAAGCCCGGGACTCACCTCACGGTGAACGCACTGCGACGGGTCACCTGCGCCTCCTCCTGGATGTGACGGTGGGAGCGCTTCTGCTGCTGCTTCTCGCGGTCGAAATCGATCGATGAGACGCGCTCCAGAGCCTGGTGGCATATCACATCCCGATCCGAGACGGACTTCATGTTCCTGATGACGTAGGTGCCGCCGAAACGCGAGTGGCGTCCTGGTGGAGGACGAGCCTGACGACGGGCACGCTCGCGGCGTCGTGCGGCCAAAAGTTCCTGCTGGTCCCGCTGCTTTTCGCTCAGACTGCGCTGCAGGGAGGCGTCCGCCAGGGATTCGGCACTCTGAAATCGCATAAATGGGTATTTATAGTATTTATTACCATAGCTCATATTTGTTTATTACCATACCTGTTCCCTAAAAAGCAGGCACACAATCTCCAGACCGTGCAAATGGAACTGCTCCTCATCCGGCGAGGAGATGACAAACAAGACCAGGTCCAGCATTCCAGTTTGGTGCAACGCCCAAATGACCTGGTCGTGCAGACTGGCATCGTTGTCCGCCCGGCACTCGGCCTCCGGATTCGCTGGCACTTGCAGGACGTTCCGCACCAGGACCAGGATGCGCTCAATCAGCAGATTCTGCTCTTCGCTGCGAATCGCAAATGCCTGGAAGGAAAGCCAGAGCATGGCATTAGAAATCAGGGCCATAAAATGCTGCTGCAAATCCCAGTGTAAAAACCTAAGCGCCAAATCCCGCGAGTCAAGTTAAAATAATCAAATGAAATTAAATTAAATTAAATTGCAAATTTATGTAGCTCGACTGTAAAACGGAAGCCCTCCTCCTTGGCTCGGGCCAAGACAAGCGATGGAACCACAACAAAGTCAAGTTGAAATCAATTTGGGCAGAGTGTGGGCGCTAAGAGGAAGTGCCTGGGTGGCTGACTGGATGGGCGGATGGTTGGATGGGCGGATGGTTGGATGGGCGGAAGGGCGATGGGCTCCATAGTTAGAGTTGGGCGCAGCAGGACATTACAGTTGCTGCTGTGAGCTTAAAAATAAATACAACTAATGCGGCTTTTGTGCCTACAAGCCAGCTGTGACTCCTCCGTCCCGACATGGACACCCACTTCCACTCTCACACCCACATCCACATCCACACCCAGACCCACATCCACATCCACAGCCAGGCATGTGCCAGGAACTCGGGGCTCCAGACCTCAGGACCCCGAGAGCCCATCTCAAAGGCAAAGTTAATAATGACTTCCGTTTTTGGTTTCCCTACGCAACAAATACAACAACACCAGGGCGGGGGAGTGCGGCGGCTCATTCAAAACTGAAAGCTTTCCTTCGCACCGAAGTAAGTGGAGCAGGGGCAGTAGCTCCTCCTGCTCCTGCGCCTGTCCACTTGGCTGCTCGCCGCGCATACATCAAAGCGTGTAAGTCGGTGCGACGCAAATAAAGAAGTAAAGCATAAAAAGTCAGCAGCAACAGTGCACTGAAAACGATTTCATGCCCAAAAATATAAAAACTGTATCAAAAACCATGGGATTTACGCTAGTAAATATTTTCCCATTCATAGTATTGCTGTTAAATACTTTCACTTTTCAGTTAGCAAAACAGAAGTATTTCGAGCCTTACTAATTACCGAATATTTTTTTGGAGTGCACCACGCACCCAGAAGGAAGGGCGGAACCGCCGAAGGCAAAAGCGGAAAAATCCTCGTACACATTCATTATCAACGACAACAGCCACACAGCAACAAGAACAAATAGACAGCGTCCATATAGAAATTCGCGTGCATTTAACCTAACCAAGGAGGAAAAAGGAGTGGGGAAAGCGAGGAAAACCGAGGAAAACGGCACAAATAAAAGGAAAAGCGCTCCCTAAAAAATGGAAATGTAAAGAAATCCTCGGGCGACTCTTTGGCAACGCAGCGCCATGAAAATCCTTTGGAATTGCTCCCCGGAGTGTTATGAATGTCGATTCAATCGGCTTTAAATGAATTTATTTCGTTGTGATGGGCGATGGATGGTAATGGTGGAGACTAGGAACTTTGCCGAATGGTTCCGCTCTCTCATCTTTGAGATGTACGTTCCTACCTTCCGGTTGCCAGGACTTAACTTATGATAATTGTTGCGATCATCAACCCGGTGTTTCACTTTGGTCTGCCCGCTGAAGAAATAGTTTGGGCCACAAACAAACGGCAAGCACTTCTTTTCAATGTAAATTTCCAATTACAAATTTATGGCAATCCAGCTGGAGCTCGTCCATGAGTTGCACACACAGAAATCAGGAAATCCTTTTTTATCTGCCGGGTACTTGCAGATTGATTCGAGCTGGAGCAAAGAATTTTCAGTAATACCCTAGAAAACGCTAATAGTATGCTGGGAAACAAAAACATAGATTAATATTAATCTAAGGTTCAAGCATGATTAGACACCGAAATTGCCGTGATAAAATTGTAATATTTTCAAGAGTATCCACAGATTGGACATTGTTCTGCAACATTTTTTTACCACCACCAGCAATTGAAAGCATTCGAAAAACGCAGACTGCCATCGATTGGCAATCATTGTTGCTGGGCTTCTGCCTTCGTGGTTTGAACAATGTATCGACCCACCGCTGTTGGTTCAATTCCATACAGTTTCGGTTAGCTTTTTTTGCCGCATGCTGCCGACAGATTTTTTGGGGATTCGTCTAGGCCGGAATCAAATTCCTTTTGCCAACTGTGACGCGTTTGATTCGAAGGTGCCTTGTAGTCATTGGCACCCCAGTGAAACCTGCCCCACAGCCAACTTGTCGTGGGTGTTGATTAAATCGACTTGTTGCGGTTTTTTCTGGCGCTGAAAGTAAGGCAAGTGCGTGGAACCCTTTGGAGATTTGATTTCATATTGTGAGATATTTTAAATTAAATTCCATCTTTGGATCTCGTTGGGCAGCAGTTGAGTCAAGTTGGGGGAGTAAAGGATAAAGGATAAAGGGAAATGAGTGCACGGAACAAATAAAGAAGATAAAAGCGAGCAGATATGAAGTTCAAATTAGTTATGAACCCACAAAGCGGACGAGTTCAGTCATAAAGCCAGAGCTGGTCAAAACAAACTTCAAGTGGGTTGGGCGATGTGAAAAACATTCCTTCTCCCCACGAAAACTTGACTGCTGCCAGCTGCAAGGGCCATTAAAAGTTTTGCGTACCCGCTTGCCCATTAATACATAGATTAAAGGGATTACAAGAATAGTTGAGCAAATGCCCGAACGATAATTGCCTGTCTTTTAGAATAGGAGCCCAACCCACGGGCATAAAAAGTAGCTTGTAGATGGTTATCAAGCCCACGATAAGTCAAAATAATTATGCGCTCCACAGTTTATTGGCGTGTGAGGGAAAGCTTGCGCCTTGAGGGAATTGCATTGCAGACGGCAATGAAGATAACAAATGAAAACTGTGTTCCGATTCAAAAATCAAGTTGAATGTGTTGGAAAGAGATTTCTTGGGTGCTACATCTCACTGACAAACTCGAGCAGGTAACCCTCTATTCAAACAATTGACTCGCTAGCAAAATATGAACTTATCATCAACGGGGTTAGGCGGGCACACGAGCCATGTGTAGGTACATGACAAGCAAGAACAGAAAGACGGCGAAGGTAATGAAGCGCTGGTGCAGCGAGGGGGAGACGAACTGGCGCTCGATGGGAAAACGCGACCACTGCTGCAGCATCTGGGGCGGCAAGGGTTTGATCCGTGGCATAGGGTCCACTGGATATTTGATGTGGCCGCGTGTGAACATGCCGGCGTCCGGCAGAATGATCAGTTCGCTGATGCAGTCGCTGCTCATGCGCATCCGGCGGCGGTGCTCGCCAAAGGAACGGCACGAGCCAGAGTTCCGTAAGGTCTTCGCATGGCGTATGGTGATGAGGGTGTTCTCGCCGATCAGGGACTGGCAGTAGGGGCATTTGGCCCGGTATTCCTGTGTCTCAATCCAGTTGCGAATGCACTTGGCGCAGAAGTGGTGGCCGCAGAAGCTCACCCTCGGCGATTCCGCAGTTTGCATGCACACCATGCACACATAGTAAGTGCACCTATCGTCCCAGGGCTCCTCTCCGTCGCCGCTGTCGCCGCCGAAATTCATGGGGCTTCGTGTGTCCTCCGAATTGCTTACTTGTGGCATGTTGTGTCGCCTTGTTTTCTTTTCTTCTTTGTGCCTCTAGTCACAAGCTATCGAGAGACCTAAGTACTAATGTCGAGCTACCAACTTACTATTTCCAAGGCCTGCTTCAGCTTCTCGAACAGGGCGCTCCAGACTTTGTCCTTGGCAAAGGCTGCTTTGTAGCTCTGCAGGATGTCGATGAGCTCCATGAACACTTTGCGGCCATGATTGTCCTTCGGTGCACCATCCCGGTAGAGCAGCAGTGTGGGATTGCTCAGGATGACCAGCAGGCGGATCAGCAGATCGGATAGCTCCTCGTGATGCACATAGTCCGGCAGCATGTAAACCAAATCCGTTTGCAGCACCTTGGAGCGGCCCATATGACGGCGATACTCGTGGTTGTCCAGGTCCCGACGCAGTATCCAAATTAGGTGCTGCATGCAAGGGATAACTTAAGTTGTAACTAACTAGTTTTAAATAAAGAGACTAGTTTACCTTAAGACCCTCGGCGACATCAGGTTCCGCTTGATATTTCTGGCCATCACTGTAGCCCAGGGCCGCGCACGTGGCGTCGATGTCCGCCAGCAGAATAGACATCTCGAGGTGCACTTATCACTTTTATTTGTATTGTAAATGGGCCAATAGACTCTGCGACATAAACAAAACAATATTTCTAGGGTTGTTGATAATATAACAAAATATCAATATATCGATACTTTTTTCTGCAAATTTTGTATTTGTATCGTGATATTGTTTTTTCCCAAATATCGATATTGCGATATTTTTTTTTTTTATATTTTTTTGATATTTTCCCTTCGGTCACTCTGATTTCCAAAGCGATACCGGGTAAAAGTGATCGTGTTAAAATGACCATAAGGTACCTGATCACTCCGGGTAGCTCAGTGCCTTCAGAGCGGTTGGCGTCCGCTATAAAATGTGTAGTCTGTGACGCACGAAGCCGAATGACTGACACACATATAACACAACGAGTCTTCCTAAAATCACTTAACACAATCTGTATTATTATCTGTATTAGATATTGAATATCCAGTTAAATAAGAAACATGAAGTTAATAAGAAAGTATTATGTTTGTATTGTGGGAATATAACAAATTTTGTTTGAAAAAAAAAATATCGAAAATATCAATTATATTGATATTTTTTTATGATATTTTAAATATTATCATTTTTTTTTATAAAAAAAAAAATATCATCGATGCGATATTTTTTTAATATCACGACATTCCTACTCTAAATTAGAAGACATGCCTTACAGTCTTCACTAGAATGGTTATTTGTTCAAGAGGGATGCCAATGTGATCTTGCAAGTAATCACACTTAGGAACACATACATTACTACACATACACTTTACTCACTGCTC